>NC_058368.1:125946251-126273069 GCF_018350175.1 Felis catus
ATACTGTTTTCCGGAGTGGCTGCACCAGTTTCCATTCCCACCAGCTGTGCAAAAGAGATCCTCTTTCTCCACATCGTCGCCAACATCTGTTGTTGCCTGAGTTGTTAATGTTAGCCATTCTGACAGGTGTGAGGTGGTATTTCATGGTGGTTTTGATTTGTATTTCCCTGATGATGAGTGATGTTGAGCATTTTCTCATGTGTTGGTTGGCCATCTGGATATCTTCTTTGGAGAAGTATATATTCACGTCTTTTGCCCATTTCTTCACTGGATTTTTTGGTTTTTGGATGTTGAGTTTGCTAAGTTCTTTATAGATTTTGGATACTAACCCTTTGTCTGATATATCATTTGCAAATATCTTCTCCCATTCTGTCAGTTGCCTTTTAGTTTTGCTAATTGTTTCCTTTGCTGTGCAGAAGATTTTTATTTTGATGAGGCCTCCAATAGTTCATTTTTGCTTTTGTTTCCCTTGCCTCCAGAGACGTGTTGAGTAAGAAGTTGCTGTGGCCAAAGTCAAAGAAGTTTTTTCCTGCTTTCTCCTCGAGGATTTTGATGGCTTCCTGTTTTACATTGAGGTCTTTCATCCACTTTGAGTTTATTTTTGTGTATGGTGTAAAAAAGTGGCCCAGGTTCATTCTTCTGCATGTAGCTGTTCAGTTTTCCCAGCACCACCTGCTGAAGAGACTGTCTTTATTCCATTGTATATTCTTTCCTGCTTTGTCAAAGATTCGTTGCCCATACGTTTGTGGGTCCATTTCTGGGTTCTCTATTCTATTCCATTGATCTGAGTGTCTGTTCTTGTGCCAGTACCATACTGTCTTGATGATTACAGCTTTGTAGTATAGCTTGAAGTCTGGGATTGTGATGCCTCCTGCTTTGGTTTTCTTTTTCAAGATTGCTTTAGCTATTTGGGGTATTTCCTGGTTCCATACAAATTTTAGGATTATTTGTTCTAGCTCTGTGAAGAATGCTGGTTACTTTGATAGGGATCGCATTGAATATGTAGATTGCTTTGGGTAGTAATGACATTTTAACAATATTTGTTCTTCCTATCCAGAAGCATGGAATCTTTTTCTATTTCTTTGCATCTTCTTCAATTTCTTTCATCTGCTTTCTATAGTTTTCAGTGTATAGATTTTTTACCTCATTGGTTAGATTTATTCCTAGGTATTTTATGGTTTTTTGTGCAACTGTAAATGGGATCGATTCCTTGATTTCTCTTTCTGTTGCTTCATTGTTGGTGTATAGGAATGCAACCGATTTCTGTGCATTGATTTTATATCCTGCAACTGCTGAATTCATGGATCAGTTCTAGCAGTTTTTTGGTGGAATCTTTTGGGTTTTCCATATAGAGTATCATGTTGTCTGCGAAGAGTGGAAGTTTGACCTCCTCCTGGCCGATTTGGATGTCTTTTATTTCTTTGTGTTGTCTGATTGCAGGGGCTAAGACTTCCCATACTATGTTGAATAACAGTGGCGAGAGTAGACATCCCTGTCTTGTTCCTGACCTTAGGGGGAAAGCTCTGTTTTTTTTCCCCATTGAAGATGATATTAGCGTTGGGTCGCTCATATATGGCTTTTATCATCTCAAGGTATGATCCTTCTATCCCTATTTTCTTGAGGGTTTTTATCAAAAAAGGATGCTGTATTTTGTCAAATGCTCTCTCTGCATCTATTGAGTGGATCATATGGTTCTTGTGCTTTCTTTTATTGATGTGATGAATCATGTTAATTGTTTTGCGGATGTTGAACCAGCCCTGCATCCCAAGTATAAATCCCACTTGGTCGTGGTGAATAATTTTTTTAATGTATTGTTGATCTGGCTGGCTAATATCTTGTTGAGGATTTTTGCATCCATGTTCATCAGGGAAATCGGTCTATAGTTCTCCTTTTTAGTGGGGTCTCTAGTTTTGGAATCAGAGTAATGCTGTCTTCATAGAAAGAGTTTGGAAGTTTTCCTTCCATTTCTATTTTTTGGAACAGTTTCAAGAGAATAGGTGTTAACTCTTCCTTAAATGTTTGGTAGAATTCCCCTGGAAAGCCATCTGGCCCTAGATTCTTGTTTTTTTGGCAGATTTTTTATTACTAATTCGATTTCCTGACTGGTTATGGGTCTGTTCAAATTTTCTATTTCTTCCTGTTTTAGTTTTGGTAGTGTATATGTTTCTAGGAATTTGCCCATTTCTTCCAGATTACCCATTTTGTTGGCATATAATTGGTCATAATATTCTCTTATTGTTTTTATTTCTGTTGTGTTGGTTGTGATTTCTCCTCTTTCATTCTTAATTTTACTTATTTGGGTCCTTTCCTTTTTCTTTTTGATCAAACTGGCTAATGGTTTATCAATTTTGTTAATTCTTTCAAAGAACCAGCTTCTGGTTTTATTGATCTGTTCTACTGTTTTTTTTTTTTTTGTTTGTTTTGTTTTGTTTTGTTTTTGGTTTTGATAGCATTAATTTCTGCTCTAATCTTTATTATTTCCTGTCTTCTGCTGTTTTTTGGGTTTTATTTGCTGTTCTTTTTCCAGCTCCTTAAGGCGTAAGTTTAGGTTGTGTATCTGAGATCTTTCTTCCTTCTTAAGGAAGTACTGGATTGCTATATACTTTCCTCTTATGACCGCCTTTGCTGTATCCCAGAGGTTTTGGGCTGTGGTGCTATCATTTTCATTGACTTCCATATACTTTTTAATTTTTTCTTTAACTTCTTGGTTAGCCCATTCTTTAGTAGGATGTTCTTCAGTCTCCAAGTATTTGTTACCTTTCCAAATTTTTTCTTATGGTTGATTTGGAGTTTCATAGCATTGTGGTCTGAAAATATGCATGGTATGATCTCAAACTTTTTGTACTTACTTAGGAATGATTTGTGTCCCAGTATATGGTCTATTCTGGAGAACATTCCATGTGCACTGGAGAAGAATGCATATTCTGGT
The DNA here is from genome assembly GCF_018350175.1 of Felis catus. Classification (NCBI taxonomy): domain Eukaryota; kingdom Metazoa; phylum Chordata; class Mammalia; order Carnivora; family Felidae; genus Felis; species Felis catus. Next base: position 125,949,181 of record NC_058368.1, read on the forward strand.
GCTTTAGGATGAAATGTTCTGAATATATCTGTTAAGTCCATCTGGTCCAATGTGTCATTCAAAGCCATTGTTTCCTTGTTGATTTTTTTGATTAGATGATCTGTCCATTGCTGTGAGTGGGGTGTTGAAGTCTCCTACTATTTTGGTATTACTATAGATGAGTTTCTTGATGTTTGTGATTAATTGATTTATATATTTGCGTGCTTCCACATTTGGCGCATAAATGTTTACAATTGTTAGGTCTTCTTGGTCTATAGACCCCTTGATTATGATCTAATGCCCTTCTGCATCTCTTGATACAGTCTTTATTTTAAAGTCTAGATTGTCTGATATCAGTATGGCTACTCCAGCTTTCTTTTGTTGACCATTAGCATGATAGATGGTTCTCCATCCCCTTATTTTCAATCTGTAGGTGTCTTTAGGTCTAAAGTGGGTCTCATGTAAACAGCATATAGATGGATCTTGTTTCCTTATCCATTCTGTTACCCTATGTCTTTTGATTGGAGCATTGAGTCCATTGACGTTTAGAGTAGGTACTGAAAGATATGAATTTACTGCCATTATGATGCTTGTAGAGTTGGAGTTTCTGGTGGTGTTCTCTGGTCCTTTCTAATCTTTTGTTGCTTTTGGTATACATTTTTTTTCTTTCTTTTTTTTTTTTTTTCATCCTTTGTCTCCTCAGAGAGTCCTCCTTAAAATTTCTTGCAGCGCTGGTTTAGTGGTCACAAACTCCTTTAATTTTTGTTTGTCTGGGAAACTTTTTATCTCTCCTTCTATTTTGAATGACAGCCTTGCTGGATAAAGAGTTCTTGGCTGCCTATTTTTCTGATTCAGCACACTGAATATATCCCACCACTCCTTTCTGGCCTGCCAGGTTTCTATGGATAGGTCTGCTGCAAACCTGATCTGTCTTCCCTTGTAGGTTAGGGACTTTTTTTCCCTTGTTGCTTTCATGATTCTCTCCTTGCCTGAGTATTTTGTGAATTTGACTATGATATGCCTTGTTGATGGTTGGTTTTTGTTGAATCTAGTGGGAGTCCTCTGTGCTTCCTGGATTTTGATGTCTGTGTCTTTCCCCAGGATAGGAAAGTTTTCTTCTATGATTTGCTCACATAACCCTTCTACCCCTATTTCTCTCTCTTCCTCCTGTGGGACCCCTATGATTCTGATGTTGTTCCTTTTTAATGAGTCACTGATTTCTCTAATTCTTAAATCATGCTCTTTTGCCTTAATCTTCCTCTTTTTCTCTGCTTTGTTACTCTCTATAAAGAGTTTGTCCTCTATATGGCTGATACTCTGTTCTGCCTTGTCCATCCTTGCCGCCACTGCATCCATCTGCGATTGCAGCTCAGTTGTAGCATTTTTAATTTCATTCTGGCTATTTTTTACTTCTTTTATCTCTGCAGAAAGGGATTCTAATCTATTTTCAACTCCAGCTAGTATTCTTGTTATTGTGATTCTAAATTCTTGTTCAGACATCTTGCTTGTATCTGTGTTGGTTAAATCCTTGGCTGTCGTTTCTTTGTGCTCTTTCTTTTGGCATGAATTCCTTCGTTTTTTCATTTTGAAGGGAGAAAAGGAATTAATGAGGTAGAAAAATTGAAATTAAAAAAAATTAAAATTAAAAAATATTAAAATTAAAAATTAAAAACACACCCACACAAAAATCGAATAGATGATGCTAGATCCTAGGTGTGTTTTGGTCTGGGTGTAGAAAGTGGTTTGACAGATTAGAGAAACAAATGAAAAAAACAAAAGGGGGGTAGGGGGGAGACAAAAAAAAAAGGAAATAATTTGAGAATTTGAAAAAATGAATACACTAAAGTAGACTAAAATACACAAAAGTAGAGAATATAGTAGAAAAAATTATAGAAAAATATTTTTAATAAAAATTAAAAATAAATATGATTTTTTTCATTTTATGTATTTAAGAAAAAAGAAAAGAAATGAAAAATGGAAAAAAGGTCAAAAAAGAAAAAAGGAAAAGACAAAAAAAATAAATCGCTTGAAAATTTGAAAAAGTGAATACACTGTAGTAGACTGAAATAAAATGATGGTAAGATAGAATTTGAAAAAATTTACATAAAAGCAAAAAATATAGTAAGAAAAATTAAATAAAAATATTTTTAAAAGAAATTGAAAGTAAAAATGAAGTTTTTCTTTCTGCATTCAAAAAAAATAAATGAAATAGAGAAAAAAGAAAAAGAAAAAAGATTATTTGAAAATTTGAAAAGGTGAGTACACTGAAGTAGACTAAAATAAAATAATGGAAGTAAAGTAGAATTTGAAAAAATTTACACAAAAGTAAAAAAATATAGTAATAAAAATTAAAGATAGATATTTTTAATAAAAATTGATAATAAAAATGAGTTTTTTCTTTCTGTATTCAAGAAAAAGAAAAGAATTGTAAATGAGAAAAAGGAGAAAGAGAGAAAAAAAAATTGAATAGATGAACCTGCTAACAGATTGAAGTAGGACTGAAATTGCTTTGTTTTCCCCTAGAAGTCAGTCCATGTAGCTCTTTATAGTTCATAGATTAAGCTGGCGGTGAGGTTTGTGTTCTTAAAGAGAGAAGTTGGCCCAGTTGGGCAGGGCTTGGTGTAACAGCTCCGCTCTCCCCTAGATGGCGCTGCTAGCCTACTGGGGTTGATTATTACGGTGGTCATTGGTGCGCATGCGCATGCGCGGGAGTGGTGAAAAATGGCGTCATCCAGCCACCCAGTCTGTTCTCCGGGTCAGCAGTTGCACACCGGTCCTCCATCTTCAGCTCTCATCCACTCCCCGCTTTTCCACTTTGTGTGACCAGGCCCCAGACAGTACCTCTCTCCCAAGTTTTGTCTCAGATGCGGCTGTTTTCCCCGGCCCCTTACTTCTGAAGGACTGCGGCTTTGACCCGCTCCGCTCCTCTGCAGGAGGGTCTCACCGAGCGATGGCCGAATGAGCAATGGCCGAATGTCAGCTGTACCCAGGAATGCTTGCTTGATCCTGCTGCTGCTGGTGCCCCGAGACTGCAGCCATGTGCCAGCCCACCCCCTAAAAAAATTGCAAGACAGTGTAGCCTCAGCGTTTCAGGGACCATGGAAAATTGCAACACACATCTGACACCAGGCTTCACCCTCAACGACCTTGCCCCAGCACCAGAGAATGTGGCTGCCTTCCAGGGTCTGCTGGGACCAGGTGGCTTCAACAGTCTCTACCAAATGTCCTTCCAGCAGTGGAACCGCTTTTCCCCGGGTGGCCGGAGAACCTCCCAGACCCCACTCTGTTCCTGGGGATTCACCTTTCCCACCAGAGCACCACCAGGTATTGAGCTGCAGAGTTGCAACCTTTGCGCTCTCCTTGTTTACAGTCTTAATGGAATTTAAACCCTCTGCTTTCTCCTTTCTCCCTTTTTAGTTTAGTCCCTGCGGCTGTTTCCAATTTTCCGCTTTCTCTCCAGCTGCTTTTGGGGAGGGGTGCTTTTCCCATACGCTCCCCCCCTCCCCAGTCTCCATCCTCTCTCCGCCCACAAAAGCGGTTCCCCACCTTTCGGGGTTTCTTGCTCCCCAAGTTCAGCATATCGTGTCAGGTACCTGCTGAATTCTGTGGTTCAGGCTGTGCAGATTATCGTGTTAATCTTCCAATCGGTTTTCTAGGTGTGTGGGATGGTTTAGTGTTGGTCTGGCTGTATTTCACACAAAAAGCTTCCATGCTGTTCTGCCACCTTGGCTCCTCCCCCTACTTAAATAAAATTTTAAAAATCTATACATTTTTATGGTTCTTATTAGGTATTTGCAGTTAGGTGTGTATATGAATATATAAATATTTAGGACATGAATCAAAAGTGTATATTCATATTTATAACACATATACTTATTATATAAACATATATAACAAATACAGTATATATAGAAAAATATACAGTGAAAAATTTCAAACATATACAAAAGCTGAGATGATGGTATAAGGAATTCTCCATGTACTCGTAACCTAGTTCACCAGTTATCTATTCATGATCAATTTGTTTCTTTTAGAGCGCCATTCATTTCCCCTTCTCCCTATTTTGAAACAAATCCCAGATACTATTTCATCTGTAAATATTTCAGTGTTTGTCTCTAAAAGGCAGGACCCCCTCTTTTCAGTATAACCACAATACCATCATCACACTGTGCCCAGTTTGTTAACCATGGGAGGATTTTTATTTAACCTTAATCTTATTTTGTATTACCTTTCTCCCAGGCCACAATCCTGGTTGTCATTAACACCAACATAATCACTTGATTTCTTTCTTTTATATATATATGATACATATAACAGGCTTAATACTACCACCAACAATGTGATTGCTGAAAAATGGTTTCAGGTTTTTGTTTTTTTGTGTTTTTTTCTCATGGTTCTCTTTGTACTAAGGGTTGTACTTTCCAAGTAATGTGTTTTATAGTCATTTGGAATAGTTCCTGTATCATTTCCACCAACTGCAAACAGATTCATTTTATTTCATTTTGCTTCTGATGTTTAGAGTTTGCTTTTTAAATTTTAATTTTGTTTTGTAATTACATAAAATATTTATATGGTCCTAAAATCAAATCCACAAAACAGCTGATATCCATGGAAATTTAACTTCTATTTCTGTCTTTTTCATATTATTCTCTCTCTACTTAGGTAGTTCTATTATTATTATTATTACTATTATTATTATTATTTTATAACATAATAACATAAGCATATCCTGGCATGGTTCAATAGTAGTATACTGTCTATACTTTTCTTCACTTTGCTTTTTTTTCTTAATAATTTATTCTAGAGAACATTCTATATTAGTATATAGATATATTTATAATTCCTGTAAGGAGTGCATAGATTTCCATTGTGTTGATGTACCATATTTTATTCAATCCATCCACTATTGTTGAGTTGAATTCTGTCCTCACACACACAAAAAAGATGTGTTCAAGTCCTAACCTCTGCTACCTGTGAATGTGACCTTACTTAGCAAGAGGGCCTCTTCTGATGCAACCAAGTAACATGAAATTATGTTCATTTACTGTGTGGACCCTAATCCAATATGGCTGGTATCATTATAGAAGGGGAGAGAGACACACAGGGAGAAGATGGCCATGTGACAACAGAGGCAGTGACTGGACTAATGTGTCTACAAGCCAGAGAACACCAAGGATTATTGGCAAACACCAGAAGCTAGAAGAGGCAAGGAAGAATTCCTTTCTACAGTTTTCAAATTGAGCATGGCCCTGCTAACACCTTGCTTTTAGACTTTTGGCCTTCAGAAATGTGATGCAGTGAATTTCTGTTGTTTTAAGCCACCCACTTTGTGGTAATTTGTTGTAGTAACCCTAGGAAATGAAGACATCCACTGGCAGATATTTGGGTAATTGCTGATCTTTTGCAATTGCAAACAAAGCTACCATGAAAAGCTTTGTAAATACATCATTTTTTATTTTTGCCATAGTAGTTTGAAAGGATTCTTAAAAATGAGATTGTTGATGAAAAGGGTAAATGAAGGTGTAGTTTTCGAAAACCCTGTCAAATTCTCTTCCATGGTGGTTTTATAATTTTGTATTGCCAGCAGTGATTTTTAAAAGTTCTATTTCTCCACACTTAAAATTTTGCCAATCTGATAGGTAAAAATGGTTTCTCAGTGTTTTAATTTTAATTGTGTCTTATTAGTAAGGTTGACCGTATTCTCATATAGTTAACAGCTATTTGTTCCTTCCTTCCTTCCTTCCTTCCTTCCTTCCTTCCTTCCTTCCTTCCTTCACTATCTGTTCCTTTATCTAGCCCATTTTTCTCCTTTCCCATATCCCGAAGTTATTTTTATATTAGAATTGTTAATCATTTGAGTTATGTGGCAAATGTTTTCTCCAGTTTTCTTTCTTTCTTTCTTTCTTTCTTTCTTTCTTTCTTTCTTTCTTTCTTTCTTTCTTTCTTTCTTTCTTTCACTTATTAGGGGTTAATTATTTAATGTCATCCTTAAAGCATTTTAAGGTCTTTATATCTTGACTTGAACAGTTTTGATCTATAATCATTCCATGGAGCATATAGATACCTTTATGAAGAATAAAAACTAATGCAGAGGACTTTTTAGATTAATATTTTAAAACTTGTACATTATTGGTTCTAGGCTTATAATTGATTTTGAGAATGCCTGGCACAGTTCTAAGTTGTATGACTATAGAATTCAAGTTAGTGAAGGGATCTTTGCTTGAATTAAAGCTGTCTCAACAGTGTCTTATGTATGGATAGAAAGTACTAGATTACCTAATTAGTAAGGAATGAATCCATAGTTTAGAGTTTGAAAAGATACATTCAGTTTTTAAAATGCATTCCGTTGACAGTTAAACATGCCATTCATATACTTAAATAATTTAACTTTTATAAAACATGAAAAATTTATTAAGCCTGGGACATATAAATATATATCTTCTTCCAAGTAAATTTGTCACCTAAAATTTATTCTTTTATCCAGAACCTACAAGTAATTATAACCTTGAGCAAATGTACTTCATCTCCTGTCTCTGTAAGATGGGGTGGTTGGAATAAAATATTTGTTAAGCCCATTCCAACTCTAAAATGTATTAATTGGCTTCTGTAATAAGGATCTGATATGTTTCTTAGAAAACACTTGAACCTATTTTATTTTTTTCTTAGTACCTTCAATTTGTACAAAAATTCAGTTCAGTACCTCTTAATTAATAGTTAAAAAAATGAATTTCACATTGTTCTGTCTCCTCCTATACTGCAGGGTGAATGGGCTGAGTCCTCATTTATAATAGAGTGATGTTTCCAGAGTGCAAGTGGTTTCCCAAGTGCAATTTCAGAGGCTTTTATGTGTGTGTGTATATAGATAGATTTATCGATATCTATAGTAAATCTATATATGTATCTGTTATCTATATCTACATATTTATCTATTCATACATGTATGTATCTTTCTCTGGCAAAAGTTCTTCAGCAGAAGCTATGGAGTGCTTCTTTCCTCTCTCAAGGTAACAAGGAAGAGAGGTAAAAGTGACAGCAGATTCTCCAGAAGTTTCTCGAGTTAACATTTTTATTGATAACTTCCTGTGCTCAATTTGGACTCAAAATTTCAGTTACTGCTGACACCCAGGATTAAAGTGTCTGGCCCTATTATTCTCCTTCATGCTTTTTTTTTTTAATTTTTTTAATGTTTACTTATTTTTGACACAGAGAGAGAGACAGAGCATGAGCAGGGGAGGGACAGACAGAGAGGGAGACCAAGAATCTGAAGCAGGCTCCAGACTCCGAGCTGTCAGCACAGAGCCTGGCGGGACGCGGACTCACAGACCGCAAGATCATGACCTGCGGCCCAAGTCCGACGCCCAACCAACTGAGCCACCCAGGCGCCTCATTCATGCCTTATTCTTTTCCTTCATAGAGTTTCTATTTGAAAATAATATACTTTATATTTGTTTGTTTACTGTTTACCTTTGGGTCTGGATTGGAAGGCTATAAGGATAGGAATCAGATTTTGGTTTATTTTAAACTACTGAATATTTAATGAGTTTTTAAATTTTATTTGTATTATATTTTGAATTTGAATATATTATTTGATATAATAATTACAGTAAATTTGGAGGTGCCTGGGTGGCTCAGTCAGTTAAGCATCCCACTTGAGCTCAGGTCATGATCTCATGGTTTGTTGAGTTCCAGCCCTATGCCGGACTGTTGGCTGTCAGCGCGGAGCCCCCTTCGGATCCTCCATGTCTTCTCTCAGTCCCTCCCCTGCTTGCACTCTCTCTCTCTCTCAAAACTAAATAAACATTAAAAAATAATAATTACAGTAAATTTAATTAATGGTTAATTACAGTTACTCCTCATTATTCATGGGTCCTACATTTGTGAATTTTCCCATTCACACTCCTTACTTGTAACCACCAACCTGGTAGTCCAGGCACCTCGGTAGTCATTTGTGGGGGTGCACATGCGTGGAGCGGTGAAAAAGTTGTGCCGCCTGAGGCACATGTTCCCAGCTGTGATCAAACAAGGCAACAGCTTCCTATTTCAGCCCTCATGCTATTAATAAGCGACTTTTTCAGGACCTATTTAATACCATGCATTTTGAGTTTTTGTTCTTTGTGTTAATAGTTTTCCTTTAAAATGATTTGTGGGTGTGGTGCTAAAGTTCTGCCCTATGTTCCTAAGTGCAAGAAGGCTGGGATGTACCTTGCAGAGAAAATATATGTGTTAGATAAAGTTCTTTCAGGTATGACTTATGACGTTGTTGGCTGAGTTCGGTGATAATGAATCAACATTATATATGTTAATAAGGTGTCTTTAAACAGAAACACACATAAGCAAAGCTGTGTATTGATTGGTTGATGAAAATGTAAGCAGAGGCTCACAGGTACCTACCTTTATTGCCCCTACAGTACCATGATTCAGTATTTGTTAATTCATTGCTTGTGGAGATTTTTTTGGATATAACCACAATAAATAGTGAACCTCAACTGTATTTAAATTTAGCTTACTTAAAAAAAATGAATATCTAAAAAAATGAATATCTAATGAATATCTATACCTGGCATATATAGTTGGTCAATAATAAATGTTTGTTGAATGAATGACCAAATGACTGAGGATGATTGTGATCACAATCAAGATCCTGATAAAAGGATTAATCAGGTTACTTAGTGATTAAGCCAACAGCTACAAGTTGGTGGATTGTGCTGTGTGGAAAGAACGCATGTCCTAGCCCATCTCTACCATTTACTGGCTGCATGGCCTCCAGTAAATACTTTAACATCCACGCTTCTGTTTCTTCATCCATTAAAACAACGATTATGAAATTCTTACTTCATGATTGCTATGGGGTTCTAGCCCAAGGCTTTTTGTAAATTAATATGAAAGCCCTTGATCATAGGTCTGGAAGTCAGGGGCCTTCAAATCAGACTCAGCTTGAGTTGAACTCACTGTGAGATGCTGACTCACTTCTCTCACCCATTAATTCCTGTCTCAGAGTTGTTCTTTTATAAAAATGAACGTATTAGACTAGATGATTCTCAAGGTCTTTTCTGGCGATAGCCTTGTAAGGGCCTATGTTAATAATAGGCTTGAGCTCTAAAGGGATTTCAAGGAGGTTCTGAATAGATCATAGATTAATTTTGTATCCCAGGACAAGGACAATGCCATGGACATGGTCATATTCCCAGTCCTTGGAATGATCTTGATTCTGCTCAGGCCCCTGTAAACTGATTGTCTCCCTAGGAAACCTTCTGTTAAACCTGTTACCATGATATTCTCTTCTCCAAGAGCAAAAGTTAATAGCACTGAGGCCTGAGTTCTTACCTGGAAGTATAAAATGATGTCCCTCAGAATTGAAGAGTATTTAAGAGCCCTTAAGACTGGTGCCCAAGAGGATGGTATAATTAGGAAGTTAAAAATACAGATACAGTGAAGCACTAGCTATGTTTATTTATTTGCACAAATAAAACTCCATATATATGTCAGAATATTCACATATGTCAATGAACTGTCTACATTTTATAAATCTTAAGCCTGAAGGGACACAAACCAGTTATGACATACAGAACAAATCATATGACTCCTGAGCTTTCATTTCTTCTGCAGTGAAATGGGTGGTGACAATTCCTGCACTAGCTACCTCCTGGTGTTGACCAACAAATAAGACACGTTGTTTTATAATCTCATGGTGAATATGAGAAGGTCTTATAAGTACTATTTTTTATAACCTAGTTAAACCTTAGTATTACACAATGACAATGGCATATGACTCTGTCACATACATGTCAAATGCCAAAAGAAAAACCCTTGAAATTTCAGTTGGGTCATTGTTTAAGAAATTAATCAAGGGGAACTTAAGGAGAAGTAGGAGTGTTTAAAATCTTAATGTTCTTTGATGAAAATAAAGCTATTCTCTTTTGTTTTTCTAGTAAAGCATCTAGTTCTTTTCAGTGGTCCAGAAATAATGACTGCAACAATGGAAATATGATGTGTATGAATTATAACACTGAATATTCCCAAACAAGCTAAATAACAAAATAAATTATCCAGAGACACATCTATTATCAATGCATACCTATGGTCTGAAATGGACTTGTGGTCCTGAATAATAAACTCATACTTCCGAAGCCAAGTACTATAGGGATTTGTGTCTAAATTTGACATCTGCCTCATTAGGGATGCAATTGGCCAAACAGCCTAGATGCTGGTAGCTATGGGCATATTCATATTAATTAAGATTATTTTGGCAAACCTCTTTCTGAGGAATCAGATAAATAGTATCAGTACGTAACTCTATTGTTAATAGAGATAAACTGGTTGATATTCTGGGAATAAATAGTCTGTGTAGTTAATGAAATGTCCTGGCTCATGATATCTATTCCTTTCTCTGGATTCAAGGCTATTCTTTCCACTTGCATAACTGTCATAGTGAGAAACAGGGCTCTTTCAAATCTCCGTATGGCTTATTCGTAAAGTCATTTTCCAGTAGCAGTGTGATGACTCATCCATAAGCAATGACCTTGTAAAAGTCATCTAAAGGGAGCTGTAGAACTTTTATTTAAATTGATAAAAACATCAAGAAGTCCATGTAAAACTCAAAGCAACCTTGGTTTTCTGCTTACTGCCAAAACTAACTTTTCTTTTCCTTTTTTAAATAGTGACATTGGCTAAAATGAAGAATAATATGAACAGAAAAATACCTTCAAATATCCATTGAAGGAAAATTATCATATTGTTTCACTAAACAGAGAACCCAAATAATCTGAGATATATATCTGTATTTAATTTTTAGTAAAAGGTTATTTGTTCAGTTATCAGAAATTTAATGAAGAAAAATAATCTAGGGAATATTCTTGGGCTCTTATTACACCAATTTATATTTTTAACTCTGGTTCTTCCCCTAACTAACTGCATGATTTTTAAAGTCACTATTCCAATTTCAACATTTCCAAGGTTCTTTGCAGCCCTAAATCTATGCTTATTCAGTGAAAACAGTACCCAGAATTATGATCAATTTCAATTAGTAAAGAGTTTGGGGAAGAGAAGGAAAGCATTTCTCATGAACAGTAAATAACTTTTAAAACCTTAAAGCATCCTGTTCCCTAAGCATCTGGGCTAATTATGAGATTTTATTAGAGAAGCTAGTTAAAATATACCAAACCTGCAACATTTCAGTATTTTAATGACCCTATATGATGGCCCATTGGGTTCTATTTTATGCCATATAACAAAAGTGGGCATCTGTTGTAGATAAGTAACTCCTTTAGCCGGAAAATACAGATGATCTCAGCAATGTGGCCAGTGACCAAGACAGCTGGGCAGATGTGTTCCTTGCAATTATCTTAGCAGAAGATGTAGATTCTTATCTGATGTTTCTGTTTGATTATCAGTCCTAAAGACTGATACAGTGAAACATATGCATGCTCACACAGCCTTGGGATATAAATAAATGCCATTATAAATTACAGAAAGATTAAATTCTTACACGAAGTTGGGAATGGTAGTGTTATGAAACACATCTCTATGAGATCCATTCTGTGAGAGTCCCCAGATTTCTTCTATTCCATTTGCTCTGGAGACTTAGCCACTGGCCCAATGGAATGTTAGGCTGCTGGCACCCCTGTCTTGTTTCCTGGCAGCTGTGGCCGTCTCAGTCTCCTGTGAGCCTGTGGAACCCAAGTCCCCCTCTACCACACTGCAGACTGTGGCCATTTTTGCCACTTTAAGATGCAGATGAAGCCTAGCACTCCATTGCAGTTGTGGATTTTGGCTTTCCCATCAGAAAGGAAGGATTCGTTAGAGATTATGTATAAAAAAAAACTGCTTGATAAAATGCTATTCTCCTCTTCTCCCTGTTAGACTGTTGGGAGATACAGAGGTTCCAGTTGCCATGACATGATTTCACTCTCTGAGTCTAGCAAGTCCTTGAACCAGGAATAGCATCTAGTCTATTTTCACATTCTCCATTGTTTAGCAGTGTTTTATACATAGAAGGGACCCAAGAAATGTTGGCTTGCTTGCTGACTGAACACAGAATGTAATATTTTTCCTCTTCCACATTTAGACTCTGATGGCGTGACCAGATTGAAACTATGGTGTGTAAAGTGATCCCATGTTGCTAATGATCCGCATGGTATCTTAATGTGGTAGCCTGTGATTCCATGGAAGAAAGTGTGGAGACAAAGCCAGCTCAACTGATGAAGCTAACCTAATGTATTAATAATTTCCTGATTCTGAATGGAACTGTGACAGACCTTATCTTTGTGGAAAGTAATGAGACATTTTAAATGATTTTTAAAGATTATTTTTCTTCCATTTTTCTCTTCTCATTCCTTGATAACATTCTTTCCTGCCTCCTCCGCTCCCCCAGTCACTGTACCTTGATATCTCTTTCACTTTTCAATGTGAAGGGAATTTCTGCCCCCCTCCATACATATGCTTGGTACCAGGGTGATGGTTCCCCTCTACTCAAGCCAGCCAGCAAATTTAAAATGTATGACAGAGGCAAGAATGCCTGCTGTTCCTCCTGGTTACCATCACCCATGTAAACTTTCAGTTTGCTTCCCCTCTCTCCTCCAGTGTTGCTGTCACTGCTCTGGGGGTGGGGGACCTCACAAAAATGCATTCCTCAGCATCCTGGGCTCTGTGTCCAAACCTCTTCTAATGCATTTCATTTATGTCTCATCTCAACAATGCATTCCTGTGCTCAAGCCCCAAAACTCGTAATTACCAATAACTGTGCCTCCTCCAAAGCCTTGATTTCAACTGTACCTCCCTCTTCACTAACCAGAATTTCTTGTCTTCCCAACTAACTTCTTGTAGTTTGTCAACTGAAGCATTTCTTCAAACTCAATGGGCCCTCAATACATGTGTATTTCCTCCCTCGAGGTCATTATTTTCCTTCTCACCCAACCTAGATTTTGTGTGCTTTCCTGTGCTCCTTGCTCTTCTCTATTCTGTTTGCCTATAAAGCTTTCGGCCCTGATGAGATTTAACTTTTCAACTGCTTCCCACTTATGCCTGTATGGATGAACATAGCTAGGGAAAATCATGCAATGACAAATTTATGGTCATAAATACCAAGGAAGCCCCATCATTATCAGACAGCCCTACCCTGTTGTCCTAATTCGTTCACAGTGCCCACCACCCCAACCCTCCAAATCATTGAGAAAATAATTTCACTTCTCAAAATTCCTGAACTACTTCCTCTTCCTCTTTTTTTTTTTTTAAGACAAATCAACTCATGTTAGCAGTAGACAAAACACAAGTTCAAAGATAAAATTATCAATAATTTCAAGATCGTGACTGCAGAATATTGTGCTGAAGGTGGGGCCCTCCTGAACCTAGGCCCTGTGTGACTGTAGTCACTATGGCCCGTGAAGCTGCCGAATGGTAGCTTTCCTCCCAAAATATGTTTAAAGGTTAGTTCAAATAAGTTAAAATCCTTCCTGTACAGTTTAATTTAGTGGAATCCATAGCATGGTTATAGCCATGAGAATAGAAGCATGAAGGCACGAAACAAACAGGGGAAAGAATACAGTTGCATTCAAACACAATAGATTGTTGATTGTCAGATAGGGAAATAACTGTGATCAGTGTGCATCTGTGTGGTTTTGTTAATTAAAAATAATGTACAGCAATCTATGTCTTTATGTAATAAGCTATCCTGGTCATCACAGACCTGTTCCCTGATGATGCCTAGGATAATTTGCATAGGATAGATGCTACTGATGCATCATTTCTGAAGGATTCCTGGCATAGGACAGTTAAAGGTCTTGTGGAACCTGCCTAGAAGAGCAGTGGCTTAGCTGCATGAAACCCTGGGCAGCCTCCATGGTATGTTTCTCAGGTGTAGTCAACACACAAAGAGCCCCAGGAACCTATAAAAGAGCCATCCCCTGGCCAGGTAAACACAGTGAGGCCAACTCTAGCCAAATGGGCTGGAGAAAGAATTCCTTCTGTGAGTGTTTGCTCTACAGTCCAGAATGTCAAGTTTAACAAAAGCAAGTCTTTTTGAAAATAGACCATAATCCCTTTCAATCATAAAGCATCATTTCAAAACCCAAGTTTTTATGGCAAGATTTATCCTAATTATAAAATAATCCCTGTTATTGTGATGCCTTTCTGTCAGTATGCCAGTTCCATAGGTGGAGGCAATCTGGTTACCCCTTAGGAGCCCTGGGCTGGGCAATCATTGCACCCTATAGCTGAGAGAGCAAGTGAATAGGACTTATGACTCCAAGCTAGGAGGAGGGCTTTTGTGTTAGCAGATTTACTGCTCATACTGTGCAATCCTCTTAAGTCCTGGACAATATTAAATAAAGCTACTAGTACACTAGTACAATGAAGTTTTGTGGTAATTTACATGAAAATGGGTACCATGCTTTCAGGACATGCTTGTCTAATTTTTATCTGCATGTAGATGCCCCTGATTTGTATTTTTAAAACTGTAATTTCTCTTGGAGTTAAAAATGTATCCTGTTAAAGTAACTGAGGCCATTTCTCTTTTGGGAAAATGCAATTATTTTTTAATATTGTGAGGTGTTACTTTAATAATTGTGTTTGTTTTGGCTTTTCCCCTTATGACACTGGGAAGAGGATTAAGTTTAGTTATCATACAGATGGAAATCAGAATGGTGATTATTCATTTTGTTTTGTCTTTCCATCTTTCCTGGAAGGTGATATATTATTTTCCTACATCGTACACATCTTCCCCACATTCTTTTTAAAGAGTTAACATACATGTCCTTGTTGTTGTTGTTGTTGTTGTTGTCGCTGCTGCTGCTGCTGCTTCTTGTTTTGGTGGGGAGGGGGTAATGGATAATTGTGGAAATAAACCTATAGGTGATGAAAATCCTCAGATTAGTTTTTCCTGACTGGAGGTCACACAGAGTCCCTGCTGTGGTTCTGCCTAAAGGAATTGAAGTTCTTTTTCTTAATAAATACTTTGTTCTTCTTCAGCTCCCTTCCCCAGCATGTGAGAACTGAAATAGTTGGGATTCACTGAAAGGCAACCAGGTAATTTTCACAAGGCACCTGGTAACCCTATCCTTACTCTAAGGTGGTTTTTCGTATTTAGATTTGGTTAAATATAAGACAAGTAGAGTCAGGTTCCAGCTGTCTGTTAATTTCATCATAAGATTCTTCCTGGCTACTGTACAAACTGATTTACAAGTAAGCAAGCAACCAATAAGAGAACAAAAACTGCATTTCCAAGCACAGATTGTATTCACATCTGAAGAAGCGATTGAGTTGTGTGAACGGTATTTCAAATCTCAGTATTTCAAATCTCAAAATAACAGAAGAGAATGTGTGGGGCTCAACCCTTCCTTCCCGAGAGCCCTAAGGTTGGTGGTGACTTTGCCCATGGTATAACCAAGGTCCTTGAGCCCTGTTAGCCTGTGCTCTGTCATGGGGTATGATTGTGGGGCTAGAGTTCAGGCAGAGAGAGGATCACAATATTTTTAAACTGGCCCATACCCCATTTCCTAAGGACACTCAGGTAGGGCATCTGGTGTCTGGAAGAGAACACGGTTTCTGAAGCAACGCTGCAATTTAAACCTCAGGTTTCCCATTTATTAGCACTGTGACCTTAGGCCAATTACCTGAGCCTGACTGTCTTCGTCTCTGAAATGAGAGTCATAAAGCTTGCCTTAGAGAATCTCAACAATTACATTTTTCTTTTGATGCCTACTACTTGTCTCTTCTACAGTTATAGTTGAGTGGGAACAACATGTTTAAAGTGCTAAGCACAGACTCAAGAAGGCAAAAAACATAAGTGGCGGGAAGGGATAGAGTTGCATTCTACCAAGTAAATCCCTATTTAGGGCGTTACCTATTCAGGGTGTTTGGTAAGAGTTGGTGTCTATACAGATAATCTCACTAAACTAACCAACTGAATACAACTGCAACATAATTACTAGTTGTGGTTGAATCTGTTGAAGTTACTAAAATTTAGGACTGATGTATTTCTTAAAGAAAAACTCATTCAAACTTTGACAGATGGAACAAGGCAAGGGGTGGGCTGGACAAGTGGCTTCCACAGGACTTCCAGCTCCTAAATGGCACCTCCAACCCTAGATGCCAGATTTCCCGATTCTAAATTCACTCTTTCCCCCATGACACCATGCCTCTGATAACATGGAGAAAAAAGTCTACACTCATTAAATGTTGTTTGTAGAATTATAGCGTTTTATGTTGCTGGCAGTCCTGACGCCGATTTAAGGAAAACATCGAATTATCTATAATCTTCAAATACCTATACCTACGTGGAAAACCCCATGGATTAAACTGTCTAAGTTTCTGACACTAGGCTTTCCAATTCCTGCTGGGGCGGATTTATTCGTTTGTCCCTTTAAGGGTCTAACCCTTCTTTGGCAGTTTATTTCCCTAAATCTTGATTCCCATCTCCAACCTTACCCGCTCCTGAATAGAGCGGGTACCTTCTTCAGAAGGTACACTGTTTTCTTTTCAAATTTGGTAACTTTGGCCACAGGCCTCACAATGGCAAATCATTACTTAATAGCTGCTGTGAGCTTCTTAGAGCCATACTGATCAGTTCAGGTCTGCGGTAATTATGAGGTACTTTTATTTCCACATCAGGCTTTTCCTCCTTCATTTCTCCAGCCCTCCAGCCTCAAACTCCATGGATTTGCCTTAACAACTTCAATCAAACAGCTGCCCTTTACTTTTTGATGTGTTTAATTTTTTGACTCAAATGATTAGGCAAAAAGCCTTGTAAACGGCCCTCAAAAAGCTCCAGCCCAACTTCCTGTGAGCTTCCTTTAATCACACATCCTCTGGACTCGTTAAATCTTATCTGTGACAAAAGACATCGCAGAACATTTCCTCTCCAGCTGAGGCTTTGCCCCAAGACCACCCCTAACACTTTTGAGTCAGGGCCAAGCTGCAGCCTCAGCAGCATTCACACCCATGACAAGGGCGAGGAGCTGCTGAGTCCTGGGGTCACACCAGGGCTTTCTCCAGCAGGAAGCTGGTGCTCTTGAGCTGACATGGACACAGAATTTATAAGGTGGGAGGGCTGAGCCAGAAATGTGTGGAGGACACAGATTGTGTCTTAGGGAGCTGGGCTCTTCCTTAAGTAGTCTCTGCTGAGATACATATGTGCTTGGAAATTGTTCAAGACATAAGTCAACTCAAGCCAATGAATGTTTGCCAGCTTTACACCTATTCATCTTTCTTCATACACATTGTCACGCTTCCTTCTCAAATAGATTTTGACACACATGTTGGAAACGAACAGATTGAAAAATAGACTCTCAGATTGATTAACCATTGTCCAGACTGCAGGGTTTTAATCTTTTCCTTGACCTGCAGCCACCCTGTACACCTATACCTCTGAGACTGGTGCCACAGCATGTGGTGGGTGACTGTTTTTTAACATGAGGCAGCTTTATGCTATATAGAGTCTAGTTCACTGTGTGCATGTGGGGGGGGGGGGCAGGGAAGTAAAATAGTGATCAGCAAGTATTTTGTTCTAGTGGCAGCATTCTGGCCTGCATGGTAACTGAATTTAATCTGACTTTATCTGAAATGACTCCAGCAAGAGTTAACAGTTTGGTGTGAGGTAAGTATGTGGCTCTTTCTTCTGAGAGTATAGGACCTACATGGGGGACACCTGGGTGTCTCAGTCGGTTGTGTCCAACTTCAGCTCAAGTCATGATCTTACGGCTCGTGGGTTGGAGCCCCGTATTGGGGTCTGTGCTGACAGCTCAGATCCTGGAGCCTGCTTCGGATTCCGTGTTTCTATCTCCCTCTGCTCCCCGCCCCCCCACCCCCACTTGTTCTCTCTCTCTCTCTTTCTCAAAAATAAATATACATTAAAAAAAAAAAGATCTATGTGGGAGTGGGTCAAAAGTTTCTCTTTCCCTCTCTCTCTGTTAGAGATATACTATTTTACATAAAGATAGTCCAGGTATAGAATGAATTCTCCTGGGTATTATTATACTCCAAGAAATTATAAACCTGTAACTGAAAAGTACAGACTATTAGCTGATTTGGCACTTATCATTTTATTTTAATGGTTACTATTACAGATACCCAAGGATATAATAGCAATAAAGCTATTTTCTCTAAAACAGAAATATTCCAAACAAAACAGAGATGACATCTAATCCTTAAGCCTCAGATAGTGACTTACACGCAAATGTATTTGCCCATTAAAACCCTTTGATCAAAATAGTGCCTTGTTGATAGTGAAAGAGTCTATAGATTTAATAAAATATCATATTATTTCTTTTTTTTAATGTTTATTTTTGAGAGACAGAGACAGAGCATGAGATGGGGAGGGGCAGAGAGTGAGGGAAACACAGAATTCAAAGCAGGCTCCAGGCTCCAGGCTGTCAGCACAGAGACCTACATGAAGCTCAAACCCACAAATCATGAGATCATGACCTAAGCTGAAATCAAACACTTAACCAACTGAGCCACCCAGGCGCTCCAATCATATTATTGCTTGTGTGATTTCTTTTTCTTAAGAGGTAGGTGTAGGGGACAACCAGGAAGTAAAAACACTGGCTGAGAATCCTGGAGTCATGCTGATAATTTTTTTCAGAGACACCACAAAGAGGTCTGCCTGCTTGTGGTAAAAAAAAATCAGAAATGTAAGGAGAGGAACTGTTGGATCCCATAGCTGGTAAGACAAGCATGTCTGAGCACAGTGGACAGTTTGCTGCCTCTGCCAGCACCAACTTCTTCTTTCCCAGCATCTCTTGATTCTTGAACTTTGGATCCATGTAGCACCAAGGAAGAACTACAGTTCTCCGAGGCAGCATCATCTGATAGACTAAACCAATGAGAGTAAATCTCTTAGAGTGAGTGAACCAGGGCTGGGCAGGTGACCTCAACTGTCCCAGAACTTTGCCTTGAAATGCTGAGTCAAGCATAATCTTTCTCCACTGCAGACACAAATAATAAAGAAATAGCTCAGGGAGCTATTGGCAACATTCTCAGGACCATACGATGAGGTCCTGTCTAAATAAAATAATACAGGAGAATTGGAGCTGGGAAAGAGGGGAAAAGCCTGAGTATTTGTTATGTATTTTAAGTCAGTAGATTGAGTATCACTTGAAAATAGCCCCATTTGAGACTTTTTAATCAATAAATACCCTTTTTGCTTATGCCAATTATAGCTAGGTTTTTTGATTTTTGAGACTGAAGGCATGCTAACAAACCATTAAATCTGTACAATTACCCTGAACTGTGTTCCACATCCCTGACTCTGACTTCTTCCTTCATCACTGTCTTGACCTCACCAAAATAGCCAGCTGCGAGAATCCAGATTCCAGTTGGGATCCTTGGAGGTCAGTACTCCATGGAGAGTAGAGTGTCTGGCTGGAGATCATCATGGCTCTATACAGAATCTGCTGCCACAGAGACAGCAGGGATATCAATATTCTTCTGCCCCTGGGGCTGGATAGACTAATGGGCCCATCTGTAGGGCAGGAACAGCCTGAACAGAAAACTGAGTGAGAAGCTAATGAAGAGCTGGATGAGCACCAGGAAACAGAGGACTTGGAATTAACATGAATTTCCAAAGAGAACAGCAAGTCCAGCTACTCAATAAGGGAATAGACTTTCCTGGAGACTTCATGAAGAGTGATCAAACTTCCCAAACAAAGAATATGTCCATATCTCAAAGATATTCCAAGTGGGGTACCACATCTATCCAACAGGGACCTCCATCCTCCCCCCCACCCCCCACCCCACAGTGTTCTCAGGAGTATATAAGAAGTCTGTGGAGAGTTACTTGCACCTCTTCACCTCTTCAGTTTGCCCCTTCCTGGCATATGGGAAGGAGAGGAAGATCGAGCCAGAGGGGTGTGAGAGCCCCCTAAATGGACTTGCTGTAACTTTGAGCTCTTAGTGCCTTCCTCCCGCACTAGAAGGTATTCAAGATATTTCCCAGTCTCTTCTTCACAACCATAAAATGAAGGCACAGAAGTGACTCAGTTCTGAGTACTATTATCTAGATCAGTATACTGTGACTTTGGGTTTCCAGAAAATTCAACAGTTTGCTCATGTTTATACTTCCAGAGGGAAACTTTCTTTTTACAAAAAAAAAAATCAAAACACTTTGTTGATCTTAGGACATAAGAAAGATAGTGCCTTTTAAACTGTCTGAAGTATGGATGGGACCACTAAAATAATAGAAATGGGATGTATAAAGAAAACCTTATGGAGAAAGAAAAGAATGACAAAGGAAACCTGGTCAGGTTAGTCAAAGGCAGGAAAGAAGAAAAAAGCAAAGAAAACTAAAGGCACAAAAATAAATGGAAATAAGTCTATCAGTGATTATAATAATCATGAGTGAATTAAACTCACCAGTTAAACTGATGGTAAAAATTAAGCTTTAATAAATTCAGCCATCAACCACTTATAAAATACACACTTAAAATATGAGAAAGAAAAATTCAAAGTAGAGAAATAAATAAAAGACATACCAAACAATTACTAATTAATAGTAATATCGTCAAGATAGATTTTAAGGAAGGAACATTGTCAAGGATAGAGAAGCTTGTTACATAATCATAAATGAAACAAGTTGCCAAGGAAGCATAATATTCTTAGATGTATGTATACTGAATAACCTATACTCAAGGTATATAAAGCAAAATTTGAGATTATTGCAAAGAAAAATAAACAAATCTCCACAATGATGGGTGATTTTAGACATATGGCTGAGAAATGATAGATTTAACAGACAAAAAATTATTAAGGTTACAGGAGATTTAAGAAATTCTGTTAACAAACTATCTAATGGACATAATATACTTAATAGAATATTCAATATTTTCAACATACATTAGATAATTATATTCTGAATGAAGCCTTCATTCTCTTTCCAGTAGTTTCTCAATTGTTGAAATTGTTTGATTTGTTTACTCTGAAGTAAAAGGATAGAATCCATTTCTGCGACAGCTTCATAATTTCGGTGCATGAATTGAGGAGCCACAGATTCCTCGTACAGGGCCAGGTTAGAGAGGCTGCTGGTCAGGGATCTAGTCTTGTCTAGTCTAGTTTTGCACAAGAAGAATATATTTTTACTTAGGCTATATGTTTCTTTGACTTAGTGGAGATTATTAGGAGCTAATTGAACTCCCTTGCCTAACAAAGCCACTCCTTGGTGCTTCTACTATTCATTGAGACCTTGGGACCAATCTTTTTCATGTGCCTTTTACTAAAGTTTCAAAGATTCCTGGTTTGTAGCTGACATGTACAAGGTAGGGTCTTCTGTTGAAAGGTTTCATGAACAAAATAAGCTTCTGCCCATAGGTTCCCATATCTAGCTATCCGTTAGAATCATCTGGAAAGTTTTTACAGACTCCTAGGCCCCACAAATGATGTTCTCAATGAAAATCTCTTGGGATTAGCTAAAGAAATCTGATTTTTCAAAGCTCCCAGGTTATTCTGATATAGGCAGTCATCTGTGTAGCATTTGAAAATACTTTTTAACCAGAGGGCCCGACCTTGAAAATAAAGAAACAGTTTTCATGCCAACTCTGTAACTACCTGCTGCCCTAACAATTTCCTTAAACTCCTCATATGTTTTCCCATGTGGTACATTTTCTAAATTTGAAAGTTGCTATGTAATTATATCTATAGTTCATCTACCAACCCCACTGAGTTTTTTGAAGGATGAGTTAGGTTAGAACTTTCAACCTAAAACCATAGAAATACCTAATTTTTTATAAAGAAAATTTTCTCTTAAATTAATTTACTTTTCTTGGATTTTTAGAATGATGAAAAGAGGTAAACAAGATGTCTGTGGTTTGTTTCAGGTTTTCACCTAACCACAACTTGCCCATCCTAAAGCAGAAATGCTATGGTTTGTAGGGTAAAATGTCTGCCAAGAAAATATGAAGTACCTAAGTAATGGTGTGTGTGTGTGTGTGTGTGTGTGTGTGTGTGTGTGTGTGTGTGAAATGCACATACTATATGAAATATATACAATTTGAAAAGACTTGGATGACAGGGGCTGATTATAATGTGTCTGTTCTGCAGTGGAAAAATTCATAAACTTAATCATCTGCATAAAGATTTCACAACGTGTTAAAATTAGATGTGTCTTTTACATAAGATGTCACTTGGAATGATTGGTTTCCCAAATCTTAACCTTTCAGGTTGCAAAATGGTGTAATTCCTGAGGGAGATGATAGCATGATTTCTCACCTGTCAATGTTACCTTATATCCACTTTGTTCACAGTTATGCTCAAGGAAGGATAAGGGAATGCAAAAATCAAGTTTAGTAAGGTAAAGAATAGCATCATTACCTGGTGGTAAGGAAAAGAACAAATAAGGAGATGTTTGGGAAGAGATGGATCATTCTGAGTTATGACCTTATGCAAAATGGAGGCTAGCATTACAAAGACTGCAATTACCAGAGGGGGAATTGTCTCAAACAGCAAAGAATTACAGGGTTCTGGCTGGGGTGTTGTTCACACACTAGCAGGCAGTAACACATTTCGGAGTGACATCTTTCAACAAGCAGATATAGGTAGGAAGCTCATCACCAGTTTTAGGGTTCAATTCATGAGCACAGATGTCAGGCCCAGACGGAGTTCTGTGCACAAGCTTACAGCTTTGCCATTTATAAAACTGAGCCATAAGATGCAAATAAGATCTGAATGTTGTTTTTCTTCCAAGTCAAATTCAAGACTTGAGAAATTAATCTCTCGTTTTTTGCTTTGAAGCTAAAGTCTGTAGACTGCAAAAGTTGAGACCGGTAGCCTCTCTTCATTTCTTTCTTTATATACTTATATAACATAGCAAGCTTTCCCAGAAATAGATGATAAAATTTTCACATCAAAGGTATAGAGCTAAATTCCTGCAGATTTTAAAGAAGTCTCTTCATTTGAGGAGGAATAATGTTGTCACTTGGCTCTTCTCCAAACAATGGTATTTCTGCTAGGGTCCTTGGTGATAAGAACGGATACAACAAGTAAAATATTAAAAGGCAAAAAAATGCCTAAAGAAAACATAAATTCACAGCCTATTTTTTCTTCCAATAATATGCTATTACAGTTCTTTACAAAAATTAAAGAAAAATGAATAATCATTCAGTTATTCATTTGTTTGACAAAAGTTCTTGCGTAACTACTTTGTGTCAGGCATACTGTTAGAACCTGAGAATGCAAAAGTATGACGAATTTTCTCCTTGCACAGGAATCCATTCTTGAGAGAGCTTGACATAATATGATCATAGATTATTATTACTATTACTATTGCTCTGAAATATAGTAATAAATGCTCTAATCAAGGTGTACAGAATTTTTGGGAAAGCAGAAAGGAGAATGCATTTAAGTGCACTGAATAGATGGGGGTAGGATTAATAGGCATGGATGAAGAAGACATTGTAACTGGAGAAATTACACTGGGGAGAGCAGAGGGGCACATGCTTCTGAGGTCAATTATCACAACCTTTGTTCTCGATTGAGGAAATTTTTACTGTCTCCTCTATGGACCTTAAGACAGTAGAGCTGAAAATGGTGAACTGAATTTTATCGTCATCCTTGTTACAAGCTAAATGATCTGTAGTACCAGATCTCTCATCATAAATTTTAAAGTCTTTCATTGGAAAATCACCCTTAAATAGATTGTCATGTTTGAAACTTGTACTGTTGGGAGTATTGTAAAGATCAAAGCCTTAGTGATATGAAACCAAGATGTTCTGATAAAATTGATTAATATTTAGGTCAACTCATTGGATAGTTACCTTAAAAAGTCCGTTGCAAGTTGGAGAAGAGGATCCTTTGACAGGGCCAACCTGGTTTGTCTCTGATTTTGTTCACTTACCTGTTGACCATCTCCCTGTCTCTAGGACAAAATCTTATCTAGAGCTAGAGATATTTACAGAGTTCCAGCGTGGAGTTCAGAGACCTAGTTATGACCTTGAACACTTATTCTGTAAACTGGAATTCTGCCTTTTACTATGATTGAGACATCACCTTTGATCTCAATTGTTATAAGAACATTCTCTTCTTGTTCCTATGTTTGTGTATTAGTTTTGAAAATGTGCCCACTGCAGAAATATCTTTAACATCTGAAGCATGCTCCTGAAAATTTATTATGGTCAGGGTCTTATTCCCTCAAGAGAGATGTCCTCGATAGTTATAGCCTACAACTCTGATTACAGCTAGATCCTAAAGTCTTTGTCATGAATCCACAGCTGCATTTTGGAAAATTCCTCTGCTCTTGTTTACAAATCCTTGATATACATGGTGGTTCTGGAACTACCTGTCAGCTTCATTGTTTTAGATATCATGGCTCTAGATATTATGAAATTCCTACCAGACTGAAATTCCTTCCAGTAGTAGGACTGAGACTTTTCCTTGTAAGCTTCTACCCTTTATTAGTTTGATTTACATTTTTTAAGAATGCAAACTTAGCCCAACAAAGGAGAACAAACCAAATATTATTAACACCATGTTAAGATTCTGACACAGATGTTCTATACCTTCTTGCATTGGCCATTCCTCAACTTATCCCCCAATGACTTAATGAACTGCTGGATTGATTCTCTCAGTGCTCCACCTGGGTGATAATTGGTCTTCTGGATTATTGCGTATCTTTTTGATCTCTTTGGAATCTTCAACTAGTGTAAATTGCCCTTTCTTCCATCCCCATCCGGATATAATCCAGACAACCTTGCTGTAAAGGCTGTGGCTCAACTGCAATGTAGGTGATAGGGTGTCTAGTTCTAGGTCCTGCATGTCCTAACTCCTCACAGCTGATACTTTGTCACCAAGTGATGGGGCACAGAAAGTCGTTCCTTAGTGTTCTGTGGCTTGGAAAGGAAGTTGTAGAGAAAGCAGAAGGGGAAAAGAAGCTGTAAAGTTTGACTCAGTGGTCCATGATTTCTCTCCCACAATTTTTGTGGAGCCAGTTCTAGACCCATTTCTTGTAGGAGATCCTCTCTCACCTCCACTGCCCCTCTAAGCTCATCCTCTCCCCTTCCTGGGAATTCAGACTTCACTGCCTGTCCCAGCCCATTTGTTCTAGGTTTAGCACAGAGACTCAATGCAATGAAGGTTGTGCCCATCCTCTATTCTCTCTACCCAGGCTCCTCTCTTAAAAACAAGCTCCATTACTAGATAAAC
This sequence comes from Felis catus, assembly GCF_018350175.1. NCBI lineage: Eukaryota > Metazoa > Chordata > Mammalia > Carnivora > Felidae > Felis > Felis catus. Next base: position 125,974,279 of record NC_058368.1, read on the forward strand.
CTGATCATACTCTAGTGGCCCCACAGGCCATGCCTACTTCCTTCATGTGACCAACACATTGATCATGAATACTTATAGTTTGCAGAAAAGAATCATAAGCAGCACTTATTAAAAATGCATATTTTCAGGCCCCTTACCAGATTTGTGAGTCAGAGTTTCTAAGACTAAGACAAGAAAAGACTTTTTTAAAGAAACATCCCTGGTGATTCATAGGCATATAAAGTTCTGAGAAGTATTTTCTTGGAGATTCACATTCTTTACTGGGATTGCATTCAGGACTGGCCTTCAGATTTGTAATTAAGCCAAAACCAGAAAGTAGAAGAGGGAGATGATTTTTTCCCTTTCATTCTCAACTCTTGCCTTCTGAAGGTATAGAGTCAAAGTCTCTACCTATTCTTGACAAGTCCTTCTCCCCACAGAGAGATTATTCTGGTGTATAATCTGACCTAAGCAGTTACTAGAGGAGCCTGGATATTTGATTAACAGGAAATGGATTGGACTGACACTGGATTAACAAGAAACTCTGCTGTCCAGTTTCTCAGAAGAAAGTCAGGAAAACAAAGTACCTGACCCTTAAGAGATATTTAATTAGTGTTGAGTAAATGGAATGTGAAAAAATCCTCTAGTCTCTCAAGGTCAATATTATGATTTTTAATTATAATTGTTCTCTAAATATACAGGGATATAAGTGAATTAAGAAATATTATTTGACAAAATGGAGAATCAACTAGGTTTTACTTCAATCATTTACTATATTGTAGAAGCTACTTTCAGTTTTTTCTCTTATATTCTGTGACAACAAATTATGTAATTTACTCTCTTATGCTTCTTTTTTTTAATCTCTCAAAACTTAGAGTCTGTGGTCATAAAATGAATTAAACTTATTAGTGGATATACATATAGATATAACATACCTATATATATACATGCATACATATATAAATATATGCATTTGGGAGGAAAGTTTTGTTTTAATATTTATTAAAAATATTGTCTTTATGGCTCCTCTCAAAATTGGAAAAGAATATAAATCTCTTAAGACTATTTCAAAATTTCTTATGTAATCTGGTATACATCAGCCTTTCTTTGAGTGTCTTCTCCATCCTCACTCTTGCTTATTTTAGCATTGACTGTCTGCATGTGATCTTTGGGGCATCAGAGGTCAAAAGAATAGAGTTGCTTAGGATCAGTCACAGAAAGCCTTTGAGTCTTATTGCCTCATGCATTTTTGACAGGGGTACAACTTGCGCCCTTTCTTCTTTTCTTTTTTTTTTTTTTTAATTTTTAATGTTTATTTATTTTTGAGAGATGGAGTGTGAGCAGGGGAAGGGCAGAGAGAGAGGGAGACACACAGTCCAAAGCAGGCTCCAGGCTCTCAGCTGTCAGCACAGAACCTGATGTGGGGCTCAAACCCACCGACCATGAAATCATGACCTGAGCCCAAGTCACATGCTTAACCACCTGAGCCACCCAGGTGCCCCTAGCACCCATTTTTCTAAAGTAGCTCTGTACTTAGTCTTAGACATTTGGAGTTAATGAAAATTAATTTCTATTTCTAGTTGATAATAATTCTAAATTGCTGATTATCAGAGTTCAAAGACCAAAGTTTCCTGACAGTGAAAACCTGAGAAAAAATTGACAAGCTACTTTTAAAGTGTATATGAAAATACAAATGACATAAGCCAGGCAAGGCAAACTTGAAGGATAAAATTGGAGGATTTACACTCCCAGATTTTAAGATTTATTCTAATCTGCAGTAATTAAAGATGAGCTTAAAATGGCATAAGGATACACAAGTAGATCAAAGGAGCAGAATAGAGGATGCAGCATGTACTATTATTTGCTTTTCAAGAAAGGAACCAATATAATTCAATGAGGGAAGGAAAGTCTTTTTAATAAATGGTGTTGGAGCAACTTGGTAAATATGTTAAAAAAATAAACCTTGACTCCTTTCTCACAACATACACAAAATTATTTTGACATGGATCATAGACCTTAATTTATAAGTGAAACCAGCAAGCTTCTAGTATTTTCCTAATACTACAGCCACTAAGCACATGTAGCTACTGAACACTTGAAATAGCTAGTCCAAATTGAGATGTGCTATAAGTATAAAACACACTGATTTCAAAGACGTAGTACAAAAAAAAATGTAAATGAGCTCTTTGATGAAGTTTATACTGGTTAGATTTTGAAATAATATTTTGATATTTGGGTTAAAAAATTAAAATTAGTTCACCTGTTTCTTTCTATTTTTGTTTAATGTGGATACTAGAAAGTTTCAAATTATATATGTGGCTCATGTTTGTGACTCACACTGAATTTTCTTTTCACATTGCATTTTTATTGCGCAATACTGCTATAGAAGAAAAGATAAGAAAATAGCTTCAAGTTCTTGAGGAAGGCAAGAATTTTGTAAAAAGGACACTCACAGAAAATACTAATCATATGGGAAAAAAATAAGCTAGATTTCATCAAATCCTTCTCATCAAATGACATCATTAAGAAAGTAAAAGGGTAAGCCACAGATTAGAATAAAATGTTTCATTGTGCATACCTAATGAGGATTTATATACAAAATAAATTTTAAGTTCCCATACATCAATAAGAAAAAGGCAAACAACCATCAGGAATAAAAATGAAAAAAAAAAAAAAGACTTAAAAAGACATTGCACAAAAGAAGATATCTGAATGGCCAACAAGCAAATGAAAATTTGTTTTAATTTTATTGATATGAAGAAAGGGTAAATTAAAATCATAGTGAGTTCATGAAAATATGGTCAGCTGTTTTTGACAAAGGCACAACAATTCAGTGAAGGAAAAATTCAACAAATGGTTCTGGAACGCTCACAAGTTGTGGTAAGTAGAATAACGACCCCTAAAAATGTTAATGTCCTAACCGTGGAACCTGTGAATATGTTACTTTACAAGGCAAAGTTCAATTAATGTTAAAGATGGAATTAAAGTTGCTAATCAGCTGATGGGATTACCACCAGAGATTAGCCTGTGTTTCCCAGGTGGACCCAATATAGTTAGTCACAAGCCTCCTTAAAGATAGATGGTGGAGGGAGGCAAGAGAGAACCAGGAAGAAGCTGGCAGAGGAATGTTCAGTTTTATATTGCTGCCTTTGAAGATAGAAGAATATAATAAGCACAAGAATATGGACAGGATCCAGAAGATAGAAAAGATAAGGAAATGGATTCTACCCTAGAACCTACAGAAAAAACACAGCCCTATTAACACCTTGATTGTTACCTAGTAAAACCCAATTTAGATGTCTGACCTCCAGTGCTGTAATAAAAGTTTGCGTTGTTTTAAGCTGCTAAGTTTCTGGTATTGTTACAAGAGCAACAGGAAACCAGTGCAGATGTCCCTATGGAAAAAGATAAACTTAGAAGTTCTAGTCCTCAAGAAAATAAGACCTATGTTCTCAAAAAGATCTACACAAAACATTTCAAAGCAGCTTTATTCACACAACTGAAATAACACAAATGTCTGGCACAGAAAAATGGAGAAAAAATTGTGGTATAAATCTACCATGAATTTTTGAAAACAGCAGTAATAGAATGAAATTCAGATATATGCAACAACATGGATTAATCTGAAAAACATTAGATTGAGCAAATGAAGCATCTTGATCTGGATATTGGCTACAGGTGTGTACATATACATAAAAGTTCAGAAAGGCTTATATTAAAGATACAGATATTTTACTTCATGTACATTTCATTTTTTAAAAATATTTATTTTGGGGGCTCCTGGGTGGCTCAGTCAGTTAAGCGGCTGACTTCGGCTCAGATCATGATCTCACGGTCTATGAGTTCGAGCCCCGCATCGGGCTCTGTGCTGACAGCTCGGAGCCTGGAGCCTGTTTCGGATTCTCTGTCCCCTCCTCTCTCTGACCCTCCCCCGTTCATGCTCTGTCTCTCTCTGTCTCAAAAATAAATAAACGTTAAAAAAAATTAAAAATATTTATTTTGGGAGACAGAGAAGGAGCATGGTAGTGGGGGAGGGACAGAGAGAAAGGGAGAGAGAATCCCAAGCAGGCTGTGCACTGTTAGTGTGGAGCCCAACTCAGGGCTCAATCTCATGAATCATGAGATCATGACTTGAGACTAAATCAAGAGTTGGACACTTAACCGACTGAGCCACCCACGTGCCCCTGTAAATTTCTTCTTAATATAAAAACCCGCTAAATTTTAAAAATGCAACATTATTTTTTCTAGATGGAACTTTATCCTTCCAGTCTGGTGTTTGAGTTGGGTAGTGGCGGAAAGGGAAGAATGAGATGATAGATACACTGGGGAAAGCTCAGTCAGTCAGATGTGATGTGGTCAAAGGGGAGAAAAGCAAAAAGATTAAGTTGTTTTAGGGAAAGTCTAGAGGAAAGGCCCAGCAAGACTCACCCACCGAAGTCTGCTGTTTACTCCCCAACCCAAGTAAGGATGAGAACTAAGACAATAGTTGATAGCCTCTCTTTCCAGTTATCAGCTAGGTCTTTTGGACACATGCTTTTGCAACTGGCAGAAAGTGACATTTTCATCTCTTGTTAATAATTTTTCTCAGTTGCAAGATCAAACTTTTAATGTCTGTTAAAATCAAAACTTACCCAACCTACATATTCTCCAAAAAGTCTCTAAATGACATCTCTTGGCTTTACTAAACATTTATTTTTTTAGCCATTGCTTAATCAAATCCATGACACATGATAACAAAGTGGTTCATTTAGGTGCTAATTTCTACTCTTGTATCAATAGTACACCTAAGAATAGTTAGATAATTGTATCTTCACAATTTTCTTTCAGTTGCCAGCAATCAACAAGAGCATAACCCCAGCTGTATCTGTTTAATGGAAAAATCTGAGACAGACTTTCCTTTCCTTTGTTATTTTTTAAAATTCCGTGTAGTCTAATTATATTCTGCAAAATAAGAAAACATTTTGTAATAGTTAAATGCCATTGATATATCCTAACAAATCAAGGCAGCTTGAGTTATTAATGTTGAAAATTGCTTACCTACTTGCAAATAGATTACTCTTTTCTCAGTATTTATGCTTCTGTGTGGTAATCTATTCTTCTGTAGACTGGGGGTGTTTGTAGCTCCTTTTCATCCTAGTTGGCCCCAAGCAAGTAAACTGAATGTGACCACCATCTCTCCAGTGACCACATAAAGAACATGAAAACACCTTTGGTTTCTTCTTGGCTTTATCCCTCACATTGAATTAATCACCAACTCTAATGACACCAATTTTTGTCACTCGAGTTTGATTCTGTTTTATGACAGGATATGTTAAGATTGTTGATTTATTTATTTTTTTGGAACAATTCTGCGAGTAACCCTATTTTTTTGACTTATAATTTTTACCCGCTCTTCCTATTTAAACAGCCATTCTATTTTTAACAATGCAGTTTCTTACAAAGGGGAGGCATGAGCATGTTTGGCATATTTGAGAAACAATAAGCCACCCAAAATGACTGAATCTCAATATCGGCAGCTTCTGCTCAGGGGGGAAGACAAGGTTTTGATAATACAGGGCATTGTAGGCTGTGGTAAGAATGGGGTTTTATTTTTGCTGTGTGAAGAAGAAACACAAGGAGTGAGAGAAAGACCTAGAATAAAAGACCACTCTTTTCCAAAGGAGAGAGGATAGTGGCAGAGCCTAGGTTGATAATGGTGAGAGTTCCTACTACTTGTGAACTGCTCGGCACTACTTGAAGCACACCTGACTTTAAATTCAGAACCAACAGTCTCAGATTATGCCTGTCACTTGGCCAGGTTAACCATACAGAGGAGAAGCTTGGGAGGAACTCTGGACTGGCCCTGGGAATACCTGGGTTCTAGTGTGCTCTCTTCCCACTAACAAGCTGTGGAGTATTGGTAAGTCCTTCTACCTCTCAAGGCCTCAGTTTCTCACAAGTAAAATGAGAGAGCTGGAAAAGATTTTATTTAAGCGTGTTTGTAGTAACTCAAGCAGATGGGTTTGGCCTTTTAAAAGAGAAGCTTAGTGGATGCCAGGGTGGCTTCTTTCTCTCTGTCTTTCTCTCTCTCTCCTTCTCTCTCACATGTGCCCTCTCTCTCACTGTCTCTCTCTCAAAAAAAAAATATAAAAGAGAAGCTTAGAAAAAAATGTCACTTGATGATATGCATTGGGGAGATGAGACCCCTTAGGGTCCTCGGAACCACAGGGAGGTTCCCTTCTTCTCTCTTCATCCGATCAAGTTTGTGATGCACAAGGAATCTGCATCCCAGGATCCTCTCACTCTCTCCTTTCCCACAAAGGCCTCCTCCCATACACACATGATCTTCATCACATAGGTGTGTGTATTACTCCCCAAGGAATGAAACACTGAAAGCCTGGCTGGAGTAGAAACACCACTGTCAATCCTGGCAACTGGAAAAGGTTTCTTGTGCTTAACAGGGCACATGAACACTGCACAGATGGCCTTTCTGTGCATGCATGTGATTACCATAGTAAGAAAGAAAGAAGTATAAAATGAGGATTCAATTCTTAGTGTGCCATGAAGTGGGAAATTAACAAAATCCAGAAACTTAGTTATAGGTTACATCAAATCAACATAATGCTTTTTTTCTGGGACTTCAAGGAGACCTAACTTAATGGCTTAGTTATTAATTTCTATTAAACTAAAGGGAAAATAAATAAATGAGTTGCCTATGGTCAAACCACAGGAATCTGGGTGGACTTCAACTCCTTCCCTTCATGAGCTGCTGGCATGCATCTTGTCTTGCTTGTTAGGAAAGGAAAAGCCCAGCATGGAGGTAAGTCATCCGATTGGCCACCTTCTGTGTGCTGGTTCCTGTTTTAGATGCTTTAAGCCTGTGAACTTATTTGATGCTAATAACTTTCTTCTTCGCATTGTACAGATGAGAGAGGTACCTTACCTGTAACTTTTCAGAGATTGTATTGCGAAGGACAGATTAACTTCGTCTCTCCTTGAACCATCTACTTCACAACGAACTCAAGTTGGTTCTCTTTCAGGAAAGCTGTACCTGTCCTTTCTGAGGCTTTTACCACATCCCACTGAAAGTGCTGGAAAGCTCTTCTGTGCATCTCTTCCTTCTTTCCTTCAGTAAATACTCGCTATATGCCATAATGCCTGAATTCCTCTCTCCTGTGATTATAACTGTCTTTGTTGATTTTTTTTTTTTGGTATTCCACTGCAATCTCAAGGAAAAGAATATTAAATTTTCCAACAATTCATGTCAAAAGGTAGTTGAATAATTCTGCAAAAGGGAGCAAGGCATAAATATGTTTGTTTTTAAAAAGGGAAACAAGCGTTAACTTAGGGAAGGATAATTGAAAATGTATGGCTTCTGTCCCTTAAAAAAAGGGCCTCTTTGCATGCAAACCACTGGTTTCACTGTCCTTAAGTCTTGTTTACAGTAGGTTTTTTAAGATTGGTGATTTAAGAACAACGAACATTTTCATGGAATTGTATAAAACCCCATACTACATATTCCAAAATACACCAAATGGCTACTTGGATGAGTGATCTCAAAAACCATACATAATGCATGAATAGTAGTAGAATATATCTTAGGTATTTTGATTTATGCTGTTCAAGCTGGGAACAGTGATAGAGTGGTTCTGTATTGTGTCACTGCGCGTTACCTAGCTTCCTGAGCTTTAGACTGTAAGAGCCCACTGTAGGGGGTGTTGTCTGGATTACATGCTGCAGTTTAGAGCATCAAGGTAGGTTTTCAGTAACTGTTTGAAAAATTGTGGTGAATTGATGTTTTATCACCCTTGAAATGCAGAGTGTACTTCTCTCCAGGAAAGTAACTGTGAGCCAGAAGAATATAAGTGATGACCTTTGAAGGTGTTCACTTGGGGAAGTGGGTGTGGTGGTGTGGGCTGCCAACTGCAGACAGGAAATGTAGGTGTAGACTGTTTGGATTCCATGATGCCGAATCATTTAGCCACAGAATAACCAAATGTTCCCAGTAAAGTCTGCATTTTTACATAGGAGCCCACACTGGGATGTTTCTTTAAAGCACGTATGTATTAGATATGTTCATTGAATCAAAAAGCAAAACCAAGCATGATCAGAATATTTCTAGAAGGTTCCAAGGCAAGCTTACTTTGGATGAGGCAGGAAGTAACAATTCAAGGCATGACTTGGTTTCCTGTCAGTCATTTTCTTCATAAGAATAGAGGGAGAGAGAACAGACAGACAAGCATTTCTATCCCTGAAAGAGATGTTAGGCTCCATCCTCAAGATGGAAAGTACCACTAGCCCTACATGAAAGTTCTTAAGACCTTGCTCCAAAATTGAGATTGTTCTAAAATAGCAGCACCATCAAAAGCAAAAAGCCAACTTCCTTGTTTCCTACAATGCACAAATGCAGTTGTTTGAATGACTTCATCCCTCAGGAAGTTGTGTTGATGGGGAATGCCAGTCACTATTCTCACAGGCATCTTTTGGGGAGTTTTTATTTTATGGCACTTTGACTGTAAAACTTTATTATCTTGTTGCTACTATTAGGGAATAAATGTGTTCTTTGGATTGTAAAATCTAACTTGGTGTTTCCTAAGCATTTTATGTTATTTATATGGCATCCAAGAATGGGAATTCAATTTTCATTTCATTTTGGCTGACAGAATAAACACTATTTCTTAGTTTATCCATTAGACCAAGAGACATCATTTGAGTTGAAAGAACACTAAAGAAAGGGTTCAGAGGAAACTTCATCTGCCTTTTGTTTTTTTCCTCAGGCATTTAGAAAACTGAACTCTGTATTTTCCACATTCCTCTCCTTTTCCTGAAATCTCTTTCCTGTAGCAAAGAAGAGGCAGCATAGCCCAGTGGTTAAGTGCATAGAGACTTGAGTCAGACTGAGAGAATATATATATATTTTTTAATTTTTAATGCTTATTTATTTTTGATAGAGAAAGAGAATGAGGGTGAGTTGGGGAGGAGCAGAGAGAGAGGGAGATAGAGGATCTGAAGTGGGCTCTACACTGACAGTCAAGAGCCAGATGTGGGGCTCAAACCCTCAAACCGTGGGATCATGACCTGAGCTTAAATCAAGAGTCTGACAATTAACCCACTGAGCCACCAGGCACTTCCAGACTGAGAGGATTTTAATCCCAGCTCCACTGTAGGCTGGACATGTTATTAAAACTCTCCGTGCTTCAGTTTATCCATCTGTTGGGGAAAAAAAGGGGTAGGTTTATAGGATTGTTGTATAGATTATATAAATTAATGTATGTAAAGCATGTGGAGCTGTGCCTAGAACAGAACAAGCACTCTTACATGTAGTAGCTATTAGGTCACCATAGCCTCCCGACCTCTGTTCACGTCCGGTCACCTCCGCAGCCTTCTCCCAGCTGTGTTGTTAGCCCTGCTCCTCATGTCCTCTGACTTTGCTACAACTTTGTTATTGCCACTCTGTCTTACCTCCAACTTCATAGTTCTTCAAAATCTAAGTGGAATCTCCATAAGCAATGCATTCCTCTGAAAAGAGGCAAAGCTTGTCCCTGAATCATGACATTATTTGTCACAAAATAAACATAGGAGACTGAACCAAAGAGAAGAGATTTGAGTAAAGACATGGGTGTGGTGCAGTGTTTTCTACTTTTGAGTTCACATCCCTTTTTTAGTTTAGTTTCACCTTCTTCTTTTTTGAAAGTTTTATTTATTTATTTTGAGACAGAATGAGAGAAGAGGGGTCAGGGAGGGATGGAGAGCAGGGGAGGGGGGGAGAGAGAAAATCCCAAGCAGGCTCAGGGTTGTCAGTAAGGAACTTACTTTTAAAAGTTGAATAGTCATGGGGCGCCTGGGTGGCGCAGTCGGTTAAGCGTCTGACTTCAGCCAGGTCACGATCTCGCGGTCCGGGAGTTCGAGCCCCACGTCGGGCTCTGTGCTGATGGCTCAGTGCCTGGAGCCTGTTTCTGATTCTGTGTCTCCCTCTCTCTCTGCCCCTCCCCCGTTCATGCTCTGTCTCTCTCTGTCCCAAAAAATAAATAAACGTTGAAAAAAAAATTTAAAATAAAAAAAAGAAAAAAAAAAGTTGAATAGTCATTTGTCCAGTCTTCATTTTTTTCATGAGCATCTCATGTATAAGCAGGAGGCTAATTTAAAAGATTATATTAAGAAATAAGAGGGAGGCAAACCACAAGAGACACTTAAATACAGAGAACAAACTGAGGGGTAAGGGAGGAGGGGGAGGGGGGAATGGGTGATGGGCATTTGGGAGGGCACTTGTTGGGATGAGCACTGGGTGTTGCACGTAAGCCAATTTGACAATAAATTATATTAATTTTTTTAATCCAAAAAATGAAAGTAAACATTAAAAAGTATAACTTAAAAATAAATATGAGAATGTCTATATTGAGAATGTTTATAATGTTCTCCAAATCAATTGGTGGTGCAAGGGGAAAAAAGATAAAGTAATGGGCTTAAAAAATTAGTAAAATGATGAATTACATGTTTGCCTTTGGTTTTCCAGTCTTAGAGAATATCCTCCTTTGAGTTAGGAACAAAAGATAGACTTCTGGGTTTCTTGTTGTTGTATTAGAGCTGTTGAATCCATTTTACAAAATTAATGTACTGAAAATAAGTAGCACTTAGACTTTTTGCAAAGTTAAGGTTGACTTATTTCTGAACTTGTTGAAGATGTCCTTTTCTAAAACAGCTCTGAGATCTCTGAGTTTTCAAACTTCCTCTTAGAAAGATTGCCATTGTCCAATAAAATCACAGGATTCACCGAGACATCTCCATATTAAAAATAAACAAATAGTGCAACGTAACGGTGGGCTGGAAAATAAGACCTCTTGAGGTCTTTAACTGCAAGACTGGAAGGAGACACTGTATCACCTTTTAAAAATCTGTTTGAAGCTTTTGAGTTGTATTTCAAATTAAACTAGAAGCTTTGGAGATCTGGTTTGTTTTTATTCCTTGTAAAGTATTCCAGCCTTATTCAAAGGGGAAAAAAAAAAAGAAAGAAAACTTAATATCCTCCATAAAAGCCAAAGCTTCTGGAACTTCTAATAGCTCATATGAAACATCACAACAAACAAAATGTAAATGAATTAGAAACAGATGTATTACTCTGCTGTTGAAATATCTATGAATTTTAAAATTAGGAAAGTTGGAAGAAAAAAGAGCTGGTGAGAGATAATAAATTGATCATGACTGTACTACATTATCTTATAATCAAAACATGCTTTTCCAGTCAAACACAGAATATCAATTTTTAATGGCTTCTGAAGTTTGAGTTTGCTCTAGGATCCTTAATGTTAAAACACTGTTAAGTTACTTATATATAAAAAAATACTTTGGTGATGTTTTCTAAGACAGTATGTATTCTTAGAGCAGTGATTTACTTTTTTGTTCTAGTTGACTACACATTCAGTGTTAATTATGCATTGGCTTTTAATACACCTAATTGTTTATATAAAATTACCTAAACTTTACATGGACACTCAACTACATAGAATTATGCGTGCATTATTTTCTGCCACTGCGTCCATAAGAGGGGAAGATAGTATATTTTAACTTTTTCTGTGTTTCTGCCACCTATTTATTTTTAATGCTGTGAACAATTTATGAAAAATTGAGCTCAGAATATAGTTAATTTTACAAGGCCATACATTAATAGAGGGAACACTTGTGACTGTCCCATTGCTCATGGAGAAGTTGGAGACAGGGAAGAGTTGATGCAGTTGTAAGGTCCGCTGTATTTGCTCAAATCCAGATATATAGAGAAAACAAAGTATGCTATTCAGTTGGTGGTTTCTGTGCTCTTGTGCTAGAGGAGATTAGCTGCTGCTTTGTTATGAACATGTACATTAACCATAAATAGCAAGTCATAAGTGTAGACAATATGGTAGTATAAACACCATGGGTTGTCAACTGGACTAGGAAGGAATTTAATTCTCATTGGAGTCTTGAGTACAGTTTCCCTGGCCTTTATCCCCATGTAGCATCTCTTTTGCTGAAATTCAGGTTTGTTGCAGAGTAACATGCACTGTCTTAACCAGTCTGGTCCAAAGCAGAACATGACAGGTAGAATATGCCGCCCCCAAAAATGCCACTTTGGCAAATGGATTATTTTGAGCTGTAGGTACTTGGAAAATAGCAAATGCAGTAAAAAGCTTATTCTAAACTCTGTCATCTGCCTAAAGACAAATCCTCCAAAAAGAAATCACTTGTCACGAATCTCCTCCCTCATAATTTCATCAACCAGGGAGGATGGACTCTTGGTCATGGGAGAAGAGAAATCAAGTCCACATCACATCTAGACAAGTGTCACAAACTATCACACCTTCCATCTACTAAGGAGCTATTCATCATTTCTAAAAATCGTTTACTGTCCCCGAAGATCCCTCCACCCCTATTAAGATGATCCTTAAGCCTGCATTCTAAGTCACTTGGGGAGGTATACAGATGAATAAACTTCTGTTTATTTTTCTTCCATTAATCTTTTCTTGCAAGGGTCTCAGCTAAGACTTCAGAAGTCTGGAGGGAAAAGTATTCAAATGTATAACTAATCTTGCTCAGAGGAGCTGTGAACATCAGTGCTTAATGTGGTGTTGAGGACCACCCTCAAGAATAATTCTTGATATTCTCACTTTATGCCCATCCTCTCTCTTTTCAGCTCACTTTATGGTCAATCATGTCTACAGGCACTGTATTTGGGTCTCTGAGCCTCCACTCATTACAAATAAGAAGCACTCTGGTGTGCCTCGGTGGCTCAGTCAATTAAGCATCCAACTCTAGATTTTGACTCAGGTCATGGTCTCATGGTTCATGAGATTGAGCCCTGCTTCAGGCTCAGCACAACAGTGCAGAGCTTATTTGGGATTCTTTCTCTTTCTTGGTCACTGCCTCTACCCTCACATGTTCTTTTCTTTGCAAACCTTATATCCTTAGGACTCAGATGTCTGGACTTAGAACCTTCTTCCCTGCATTCTTTCTAACATGGTACTCTCCATATTTCTTTAGTTCATTGCCCGATAATAAGATGATCCCTTGTGATAAAACTGGATCCAGTATCTACTCAGAAGCATTTTCGTCTGTTCTGCCCATCCCTGTGCTTAGCTTTGTTTTGATAAACACTTTGCCTGCTCCTGAACAGTTAAATACAGGTATTTTAATTCCTAATCTAGTTATTACACTTGATCAAATTCTCCCTACTTAGTGTGTCTGCCACTTAAAATCTCTTTTTTTTTTTTATCTTTGCCATATTTCACCAGGTTTTAACTTTTTCATCTTATCAGTAGATAGGGGTTACATGGGCTTCAGAATCACATTACTTAGTCATCTTTGGACTGCAAGATGTTGTTAGTCAAATTGTAGGCTGGGGCGCCTGGGTGGCGCAGTCGGTTAAGCGTCCGACTTCAGCCAGGTCACGATCTCGCGGTCTGTGAGTTCGAGCCCTGCGTCAGGCTCTGGGCTGATGGCTCAGAGCCTGGAGCCTGTTTCCGATTCTGTGTCTCCCTCTCTCTCTGCCCCTCCCCCGTTCGTGCTCTGTCTCTCTCTGTCCCAAAAATAAATAAACGTTGAAATTGTAGGCGTGGGGAAGAAAGCTTTCTGTACTATTGAGATAGCTGGCTACCTTTTGTTTTTTTTACTCTGTGTATAGATGGGGTATGTGTACTCACTCGGTAGCTACTGTGAACTTCCACAGAGCCCTACCAGCATCGCCAGTCCAATTAAAATCTCAATAATTTCTCCTCTGCTCTTTCCTTTTGGCAGACATCATACTCTTTATAGGATTCTCAAATCCTGCTTGTTAATGCATATTTTTATGTACAGCAGAGTTTTAGAGATTTTTTTAACTGTAGTATTCACCTGGTGCCAAGATTATGACAGGACCTATAAAACCTTAGCATCCAGACATCTGAGCCTTCTAATATCTCTCAAAAGGAACCAGCTTGATTTATTTTGTTGGCAACATATTATTCTTTTCCACCGCCACCTTAATTAAGAGTCTAATTGTATAACACATTTATGTAGACAGTAAAGTCTTCTAAAAATGTGAAGAAATCCACGAGACCCTCTCTTTACAAAATTTAAAGGGTATATATAGAGGTAATACTTTGCATACAATTTCCAGGGGAATGCTAGCTTGGGATAAGGGAGTGGGCACAATGGATGTTGGTGGATTATTTCTCCTTTATAAGACTAAACGCATTTTGAGAGGTGTGGGCACCACTGTCATCACCTCCAGCCACACAGGAAGCTGACAGAAGAAATAATGGCATGTGGTGAGGGTGGGGAGGTATAAGATGTAAACTTCAGCTAGAAATTCTCATTCTGCACTTATATTCCATTCCCTCAAGGGTCAGTTGCTATATTCACAGCCAAAGCTCCTGATGGCATTTGGTTTCCTGGTAAAGTCAGAAAGATGTACTTGGCATTTGCTGAGCACAAACAGCATACCAGTGTCTGCTGGCCAGATCAATAGATCCATAACCATGTGAGAAACGTGAATGCATTTTTGTAGAGGGTGCAGCTGTGGGCCTGGAAAATTTCCAGTGTCAGCAATAAGAAAGCAAAAGAAAGTGGTTAGAGAAGGACCAGTCTGGCTCGATCATCACCCAAGCTTATCAAAGAGATCCCTTTCACTTTCAAGGAAAGTTCAGGTCTGTAATTCCTTATCTATGGGTCATTCCTTTTGTAGGAGTTGACATGGTATATAATTCTTTTCTAGGAAGTTCCCCAGAGGTGTTTTCTGAGTATACTTTTGAATTCTGTTAAAGAAATGTCTGTCCGTGCAAATAGAAGTGGCCTCTCTCTTGTCTTAATTTCTAGAGAGATCAACTGTAGGGTAAAATCATGTTTTTCATTGATTTATTCATTCAACAAACATATTGACTAAATATAGGATAGGCCATGAAGAATGCAACATATTCCCTGCTGTAAGGGAGCTTGCAGTCTGGTGATCACGACCCTTATAACCTCTTGTAGAAACTTTGAGGTTGGCTACTTATCCCACAGATATAGCTCATATGAAACCCAATACCTCAATCATATCTCTCATTACAATTACTAATAAATTCTTATAAGTATCTATAATACATACTTCTGTGTGCAGAGTTTTGGTATATTTGAAACACTCATTTCTTCTGAAAGTTCCAAGAGTTTTGACAATGTAAAAAGTGTTTGTAAATTGAACTTCAATGTTAAAAACTAGGTAAACTTGAGTGGAATGTATACACATAATGTAATAATGCATAGAAATATCCATTCATTTGAAACAAGTCAAAGGTTGACTACTGTCTATGTAAAGACAAACATCTCCCATTCTAAACAGGCTGGCCCTTTATCACTAAGTGCTATCTGGGCAGGAGGTTGACATGGAAGAAAGTCATACCATTCCTTTGTAAATCAGACACTTTTCATCTATTTCTGATGAGTAGATGGAATAAGGATGAGAGAAACACACACATACACACTCACAAACACAGAATAATGAAAATTTCAAGATAACAGAAGTTGGGTAAAAAGAAAGGTTAGAGGCACCTGGGTGGCTTATTCGGTTAAGGGTTTGCCTCTTAATATTGGCTTAGGTCATGATCTCAACATTCCTGAGATCTAGCCCCGTGTCTGGCTCAGCACCAACAGCACAGAGCCTGCTTGGGATTCTCCATCTCGCTCTCTCTCTGCTCCTCCCCACCCTCAAGATAAATAAGTACATTTAAAAAAGGGTTATATAAAATATTCAGTAGAAGTCAAATGCGTACCCTATTGATGCCTTATTATAATTCTCAATATTGTCAGTATTCACACATTACCAAAAATCCAGTGAAAGTTTTTCTGAATTTCAAGATTTTTTTCCTTTCTCTTTATTTATTTATTAAATTTATATCCATGTTAGCTAGCATATTGTGCAACAATGATTTCAGGAGTAGATTCCTTAATGTCCCTTACCCATTTAGCCCATCCTCCCTCCCACAACCCTTCCAGTAAACCTTTGTTTGTTCTCCATATTTAAGAGTCTCTTATGTTTTGTCCCCTTCCCTGTTTTTATATTATTTTTGCTTCCCTTCAGTCATCTGTTTTTGTATCTTAAAGTCCTCATATGAGTGATCATTGTCTTTCCCTGAGTAATATTGCTTAGCATAATACCCTCTAGTTCCATCCATGTAGTTACGAATGGCAAGATTTCATTCTTTTGATTGCCAAGTAATACTCCATTGATTGCCGAGTGATACCACAGTTGTCTGTGTGTGTGTGTGTGTGTGTGTGTGTGTGTGTGTGTGTGTGTACCACATCTTCTTTATCCATTCATCCATCGGTGGAAATTTGAGCTCTTTCCATACTTCAGCTATTGTTATAGCACTGCTATAAACATTGGGGTGTATGTGCCCCTTTGGGGTTTTTTTTTTGTTTTTTTTTAATTTTTTGGTTTTTTTATATGAAATTTATTGTCAAATTGGTTTCCATACAACACCCAGTGCTCATCCCAAAAGGTGCCCTCCTCAATACCCATCACCCACCCTCCCCATCAACCATCAGTTTGTTCTCAGTTTTTAAAAATCTCTTATGCTTTGGCTCTCTCCCTCTCTAACCTCTTTTTATTTTCCTTCCCCTCCCCCACAGACTTCTGTTAAGTTTCTCAGGATCCACGTAAAAGTGAAAACATACGGTATCTGTCTGTCTCTGTACGAGTTATTTCACTTAACATAACACTCTCCAATTCCATCCACATTGCCATATTCCATTCTTTCCCATTGCCATGTAGTATTCCATTGTGTATATAAACCATAATTTCTTTATCCATTCGTCAGTTGATTGACATTTAGGCTCTTTCTGTAATTTGGCTATTGTTGAAAGTGCTGCTATAAACATTGGGGTACAAGTGCCCTTATGCATCAGCACTCCTGTATCCCTTGGGTAAATTCCTAGCAGTGCTATTGCTGGGTCATAGGGTAGGTATATTTTTAATTTTTTGAGGAACCTCTACACTGTTTTCCAGAGTGGCTGCAACAGTTTGCATTCCCACCAACAGTGCAAGAGGGTTCCCATTTCTCCACATCCTTTCTAGCATCTATAGTCTCCTGATTTGTTCATTTTGGCCCCTCTGACTGGCGTGAGGTGATATCTGAGTGTGGTTTTGATTTGTATTTCCCTGATGAGGAGAGATGTTGAGCATCTTTTCATGTGCTTGTTGGCCATCGGGATGTCCTTCTTTAGAGAAGTGTCTATTCATGTTTTCTGCCCATTTCTTCACTGGATTATTTGTTTCTTGGATGTGGAGTTTGGTGAGCTCTTTATAGATTTTGGATACTAGAGCCCTTTGTCTGATATGTCATTTGCAGATATCTTTTCCCATTCCGTTGGTTGCCTTTTACTTTTGTTGATTATTTCCTTTGTTGTGCAGAAGCTTTTTATCTTCATGAGGTCCCAATAGTTCATTTTTGCTTTTAATTCCCTTGCCTTTGGGGATGTGTCAAGTAAGAAATTGCTGCAGCTGAGGTCAGAGAGATTTTTCCTGCTTTCTCCTCTAGGGTTTTGATGGTTTCCTGTCTCACATTCAGGTCCTTTATCCATTTTGAGTTTATTTTTGTGAATGGTGTAAGAAAGTGGTCTAGTTTCATCCATCTGCATATTGCTGTCTAGTTCTCCCAGCACCATTTGTTAAAGAGACTGTCTTTTTTCCATTGGATATTCTTTCCTGCTTTGTCAAAGACTAGTTGGACATACTTTTGTGGGTCTAGTTCTGGGGTTTCTATTCTATTCCATTGGTCTATGTGTCTGTTTTTGTGCCAATACCATGCTGTCTTGATGATGACAGCTTTGTAGTAGAGGCTAAAGTCTGGGATTGTGATGCCTCCTGCTTTGGTCTTCTTCTTCAAAATTCCTTTGGCTATTCGGGGTCTTTTATGGTTCCATACAAATTTTAGGATTGCTTGTTGTAGCTTTGAGAAGAATGCTGGTGCAATTTTGATTGGGATTGCATTGAATGTGTAGATAGCTTTGGGTAGTATTGACATTTTAACAATATTTATTCTTCCAATCCATGAGCACAGAATGTTTTTCCATTTCTTTATATCATCTTCAATTTCCTTCATAAGCTTTCTATAGTTTTCAGCATACAGATCTTTTACATTTTTGGTTAGGTTTATTCCTAGGTATTTTATGCTTCTTGGTGCAATTGTGGATTGGATCAGTTTCTTTATTTGTCTTTCTGTTGCTTCATTATTACTGTATAAGAATGCAACTGGTTTCTGTAGATTGATTTTGTATCCTGCGACATTGCTGAATTCATGTATCAGTTCTAGCAGACTTTTGGTGGAGTCTATCGGATTTTCCATGTATAATATCATGTCATCTGCAAAAAATGAAAGCTTAACTTCATCTTTGCCAATTTTGATGCCTAACTTCATCTTTGCCAATTTTGATGCCTTTGATTTCCTTTTGTTGTCTGATTGCTGATGCTAGAACTTCTAACACTGTGTTAAACAACAGCGGTGAGAGTGGATATCCCTGTCGCGTTCCTGATCTCAGGGAGAAAGCTCTCAGTTTTTCCCCATTGAGAATGATATTAGTTGTGGGCTTTTCATAAATGGCTTTTATGAGGTTTAAGTATGTTCCTGTTAGATTTTGTATTTGGGATTTTTCTTGTTTCTTGAGACAGGCCTGGATTGCAATGTATTTTCCTCTCAGGACTGCCTTCGCTGCATCCCAAAGCATTTGGATTGTTTAATTTTCATTTTCATTTTTTTCCATATATTTCTTAATTTCTTCTCTAATTGCCTGGTTGACCCATTAATTCTTTAGTAGAGTGTTCTTCAACCTCCATGCTTTTGGAGGTTTTCCAGACTTTTTCCTGTGGTTGATTTCAAGCACCATAGCATTGTGGTCTGAAAGTATGCATGGTATGATCTCAATTCTTGTATACTTATGAAGGGCTGTTTTGTGACTCAGTATGTGATCTATCTTGGAGAATGTTCCATGTGCACTCAAGAAGAAAGTATATTCTGTTGCTTTGGGATGCAGAGTTCTAAATATATCTGTCAAGTCCATCTGATCCAATGTATCATTCAGGGCCCCTGTTTCTTTATTGATCCTGTGTCTAGATCATCTATCCATTGTTGTAAGTAGAGTGTTAAAGTCCCCTGCAATTACCACATTCTTATCAATAAGGTTGCTTATGTTTGTGATTAATATTTTTATATATTTGTGTGCTCCCATATTTGGCACATAGACATGTATAATTGTTAGCTCTTCTTGATGGCTAGACCCTGTAATGATTATATAACGCCCTTCTTCATCTCTTGTTACAGCCTTTAATTTAAAATCTAGTTTGTCTGATATAAGTATGGCTACTCCAGCTTTCTTTTGACTGCATGATAGATAGTTCTCCATCCCCTTATTTTCAGTCTGAAGGTGTACTCACTTCTAAAATGAGTGTCTTGTAGACAGCAAATAGATGGGTCTTGTTTTTTTATCCATTCTGATACCCTATGTCTTTTGGTTGGAGCATTTAGTTCATTTACATTCAACGTTATTATAGATAGATGTGGGTTTAGTGTCATTGTGATGTCTGTAGGTTTCATGCTTGTAGTGATGTCTCTGGTACCTTGTCTCACAGGATCCTCCTTAGGATCTCTTTTAGGGCTGGTTTAGTGGTGACGAATTCTTTCAGTTTCTTTCAGTTTGTTTGGGAAGACATTTATCTCTCCTTCTATTCTAAATGACAGACTTGCTG
This sequence comes from Felis catus, assembly GCF_018350175.1. NCBI lineage: Eukaryota > Metazoa > Chordata > Mammalia > Carnivora > Felidae > Felis > Felis catus. The sequence goes on from NC_058368.1 coordinate 125,993,963, forward strand.
GATAAAGGATTCTTGGCTTCATGGTTTTTCTGTTCATCACATTGAAGATCTCCTGCCATTCCTTTCTGGCCTGCCGAGTTTCAGTAGAGAGATCGGTCACGAATCTTATAGGTCTCCCTTTATATGTTAGAGCACGTTTATCTCTAGCTGCTTTCAGAATTTTCTCTTTATCCTTGTATTTTGCCAGTTTCACTATGATATGTCATGCAGAAGATCGATTCAAGTTACGTCTGAAGGGAGTTCTCTGTGCCTCTTGGATTTCAATGCCTTTTTCCTTCCTCAGATCAGGGAAGTTCTCAGCTATGATTTCTTCAAGTACACCTTCAGCACCTTTCCCTCTCTCTGCCTCCTCTGGAATCCCAATTATGCGTATGTTATTGTGTTTAATTGTGTCACTTAGTTCTCTAATTCTCCCCTCATATTCCTGGATATTTTCATATCTCTTTTTGTCAGCTTCATCTTTTTCCATAATTTCATTTTCTAATTCACCTATTCTCTCCTCTGCCTCTTCAATCCGAGCTGTGGTCGCCTCCGTTTTATTTTGCAGCTCATTTATAGCATTTTTTAAGCTCCTTCTGACTGTTTCTTAGTCTCTTGATCTCTGTAGTAATAGATTCTCTGCTGTTCTCTATACTTTTTTGAAGCCCAGTGTTTATTTTTATGACTATTATTTTAAATTCATTTTCTGTTACATTGCTTAAAACATTTTTGATCAGTTCGTTAGCTGTCGCCACTTCCTGGAGTTTATTTTGAGGAGAATTCTTCCGTTTTGTCATTTTGGTTAGTCCCTGGAGTGGCACAGAACTTCAGGGCTCTTCCCCTGTGCTGTCTGGAGTAACTTGCTTTGGTGGACGGGGCCGCAGTCAGTCCTGATGTCTGCCACCAGCCCACCGCTGGGGCCACAGTCAGACTGGTGTGTACCTTATCTTCCCTTCTTCCAGGGGCAGGACTCACTGTGGAATGGTGTGGCTCCTGTCTGGGCTACTTGCACACTGCCAGGCTTGTGGTGCTGCTTCTATTGGAGCTGGCGTGTTAGCCGGGGTGGATCTGCGAGGTGCACAGGGGCGGGAGGGGCAGACTCAGCTTGCTTTGCCTTCAGTGACCCGCTTCCCAAGGGCCCTATGGCACTGGGAGGGAGGCAGACCCGTCAGAGGGATGTATCCACAGAAGCACAGCGTTGGGTATTTGCATGGTCCTAGTAAGTTCCCTAATGGAACTGGTTCCCTTTGGGATTTTGGCTATGGGGTGGGCAAGGGAGACAGCACTGGCAAGCATCTATGTTCCCCGCCAAGCTGAGCTCTGTCCTCTGGGGCTCAACAGCTCTCCCTCCCATTGTCCTCTAGCCCTCCCACTCTCAGAGCAGAGCTGTTGACTTATAACATTCCAGATGTTAAGTCCCACTGGCTGTCAAAACACACTCCATCCGGCCCCTCCGCTTTTGCAAGCCAGACTTGGGGGTTCTGCCTTGCCAGGTGGGCTGCCCCTCTGCTGCCCCAGCTCCCTCCCACCAGTCTGCATAGTGCCCACTGCCTCTCCACCCTTCCTACCCTCTTCTGTGGGCCTCTTGTCTACGCTTGGCTCCAGAGAGTCTGTTCTGCTCTGTATATGCCCCTTTGAAACAGCACACCTGTATCCTTTGGATAGATACCCAGTAGTGCAATTGTTGGGTTGTAGGGTAGTTCTATTAATTTTTTGAGAAACCTCCATACTGTTTTCCAGAGTGGCTGCACCAGTTTGCATTCCCACCAGCTGTGCAAAAGAGATCCTCTTTCTCCACATCCTCGCCAACATCTGTTGTTGCCTGAGTTGTTAATGTTAGCCATGCTGACAGGTGTGAGGTGGTATCTCATTGTAGTTTTGATTTGTATTTCCCTGATTATGAGTGATGTTGAGCATTTTCTCATGTGTTGGTTGGCCATCTGGATGTCTTCTTTGGAGAAGTGTCTATTCATGTCTTTTTCCCATTCCTTCACTGGATTATTGCTTTTTGGGTGTTGATTTTGGTAAGTTCTTTATAGATTTTGGATACTAACCTTTTATCTGATATGTCATTTGCAAGTATCTTCTCCCATTCCATCACTTGTGTTTTAGATTTGCTAATTGTTTCCTTCGCTGTGCAGAAGATTTTTATTTTCATGAGGTCCCAATGGTTCATTTTTGCTTTTGTTTCCCTTGCCTCTGGAGACGTGTTGAGTAAGAAGTTTCTGCGGCCAAGGTCAAAGAGGTTTTTTCCTGCTTTCTCCTCGAGGATTTGGATGACATCCTGTCTTACGTTTAGACCATTCATCCATATTGAGTTTATTTTAGTGTATGGTGTAAGAAAGTCGTCCAGATTAGGGGTGCATGGGTGGATCAGTTGGTAAGCGTCCAACTTTGGCTCAGGTCATGATCTCATGGTTCGTCAGTTCGAGCCCCGCATCGGGCTCTGTGCTGACAGCTCAGAGCCTGGAGCCTACTTCAGATTCTGTCTCCCCCTCTCTCTGCTCCTCCCCTACTCACACTCTGTCTCTCTGTCAAAAATAAACATTAAAAAAAAAGTGGTCCAGTTTTATTTTTCTGCACGTCATTGACCAGTTTCCCCAGCACCACTTGCTGAAGCCACTGTCTTTATTCTATTGGATATTCTTTTTTTTTATTTTTTTTTAAATTTTTTTTTCAACGTTTATTTATTTTTGGGACAGAGAGAGACAGAGCATGAACGGGGGTGGAGCAGAGAGAGAGGGAGACACAGAATCGGAAACAGTCTCCAGGCTCTGAGCCATCAGCCCAGAGCCTGACACGGGGCTCGAACTCACGGACCTCGAGATCGTGACCTGGCTGAAGTCGGACGCCTAACCGACTGCGCCACCCAGGCGCCCCTATTCTATTGGATATTCTTAACTGATTTGTCAAATACTAGTTAGCCATACATTTCTGGGTCCATTTCTGGGTTCTCTATTCTGTTCCATTGACTGAGTGTCTGTTTTTGTGCCATTACCATACTGTCTTGATGATTACAGCTTTGTAATACAGCTTAAAATCTGGGATTGTGATGCCTCATGCTTTGGTTTTCTTTTTCCAGATTGCTTTGATTATTTGAGGTCTTTTCTGGTTCCATACAGATTTTAGGATTAGTTGTTCTAGCTCTGTGAAGAATGCTTGTGTTACTCTGATAGGGATTGCATTGAATATGTAGATTGCTTTTGGTAGTATTGACATTTTAACAATATTTTTTCTTCCCTACCCTGGAGCATGGAATATTTTTTTCATTTTTTGTGTCTTCGTCAGTTTCTTTCATAAGCTTTCTATAGTTTCCAGTGTATAGATTTTTCACCTTTTGGTTAGGTTTATTCCTAGGTATTTTATGAGTTTTGATGCAATTGTAAATGGGACTGATTCCTTGGTTTCTCTTTCTGTTGCTTCATTATTGGTATATAGGAATACAAACAATTTCTGTGCATTGATTTTATATCCTGCCACTTTGCTGAATTCATAGATCAGTTCTAGCAGTTTTTTGGTGGAATCTTTTGGGCTTTCCATATAGAGTATCTTATCATCTGTGAAGAGTGAAAGTTTGATGTTCTCCTGGCCAATTTGGATGCCTTTTATTTCTTTGTGTTGTCTGATTGCTGAGGCTAAGACTTCCAATACTCTGTTGAATAACAGTGGCGAGAGTGGACATCCCTGTCTTGTTCCTGACCTTAGGGGGAAAGATCTCAGGTTTTCCCCATGGAGGATGATATTAGTGTTGGGTCTTTCATATATGGCTTTTATGATCTTGAGGTATGCTCCTTCTGTCCCTACTTTCTTGAGGGTTTTTATCAAGAAAGGATGCTGTATTTTGTCAAATGATTTCTCTGAATCTATTGAGAGGATCATGTGGTTCTTGTCCTTTCTTTTATTGTTGTGATGAATCACATTGATTTTTTTGTGGATGTTGAACCAGTCCCGCATCCCAGGTATAAATCCCACTTTGTCATGGTGAATGATTTTTTTAATGTGTTGTTGGATCCAGTTGGCTAATATCTTGTTGAAGATTTTTGCATCCATGTTCATCAGGGAAATTGGCCTATAGTGTTATCCTTTTTAGTGGGGTCTTTGGTTTTGGAATCAAGGTAATGCTGGCTTCATAGAGTTTGGAAGTTTTCCTTCCATTTCTACTTTTTGGAACAGCTTCAAGAGAATAGGCGTTAAGTCTTCCTTAAATGTTTGGTAGAATTCCTCTGGAAAGCCACCTGGCCCTGGACTCTTGTTCTTTGGGAGATTTTTGATTACTGATTCGATTTCTTTACTGGTTATGGTTCTGTTCAAATTTTCTATTTCTTCCTGTGTCAGTTTTGGTAGTGTATATGTTTCTACCAATTTGTCCATTTCTTCCAGATTGTCCATTTTATTGGCATATAATTGCTGGTAATATTTTCTTATTATTGTTAGTATTTCTGTTACATTAGTTGTGATCTCTCCTCTTTCATTCTTGATTTTATTTATTTGGGTTCTTTTTCTTTTTGATCAAACTGGCTAATGGTTTATCAATTTTGTTAATTCTTTCAATGAACCAGCTCCTGGTGTCATTGATCTGTTCTGTGGTTTTGGTTTTGGTAACATTGATTTCTGCTCTAATCTTTATTATTTCCTGTGTTCTGCTGTTTTGGGTTTTATTTGCTGTTCTTTTTCCAACTCTTTAAGACATAGGGTTAGGGTGTGTATTTGAGATCTTTCTTCCTTCTTTAGGAAGGCCTGGATTGCTATAATCTTCCCTCCGATGACCACCTTTGTGCATACCAGAGGTTTTGGGCTGTGGTGTTATCATTTTCATGGACTTACGTGTACTTTTTAATTTCCTTTTTAACTTCTTGGTTAGCCCATTCAATCTTTAGTGGGATGTTGTTTAGTCTCCAAGTATTTGTTACCTTTCCAAATCTTTTTTGTGGTGGATTTCGAGTTTCATAGTGTTGTGGTCTGAAAATATGCATAGTATGATCTCGATCTTTTTGTACTTGGGCTGATTTGTGTCCCAGTATGTGATCTATTCTGGAGAAAGTTTCATGCACACTGGAGAAGAATGTATATTCTGGTGCTTGAAGATGAAATGTTTTGAATATATCTGTTACGTCCATCTGGTCCACTGTATCATTCAAAGCCATTGTTTTCTTGTTGATTTTCTGTTTAGATGATCTGTCCATTGCTGTAAATGGGGTGTTCAAGTCCCCTATCATTATGGTATTATTATCACTGAGTTTTTTTATGTTTGTGATTAATTGATTTATATACTTGGGTGCTTACACATTTGGAACATAGATGTTTACAATTGTTAGGTAGATAGACCTCTTGGTGGATAGACCCCTTAATTATGATATAATGCCTTTCTTTATCTCTTCTTACTGTCTTTATTTTTACATCTAGATTGTCAGATATAAGTATAACTGCACTGGCTTTCTTTTGTCCACAATTAGCATAATAGATGGTTTTCCATCCCCTTATTTCCAATGTGAAGGTGTCTTTAGGTCTAAAGCGGGTCTTTTGTAAACAGCATATAGTTGGATCTTGTTTTCTTATCCATTCTGTTACCCTATGTCTGTTGATTGGAGCATTTAGTCCATTGACATGTAAGTCCTGAAAGATTCGAATTTATTATCACTATGTTGCCTGTAGAGTTTGAGTTTCCACTGGTGTTCTCTGGTGCTTTCTAGCCTTTGTTGCTTTTGGTCTTTTTTTTTTTTTTGTCTTCTCTTCCCTCAGAGAGTCCCCTTTAAAATTTCTTGCAGGGCTGGTTTAGTGGTCACAAACTTCTTTAATTTTTGTTTGTCTGGGACACTTTTAATCTCTCCTTCTATTTTGAATGGCAGCCTTGCTGGATAAAGAATTCTTGGCTGTGTATTTTTCTGACTGAGCTCATTGAATATATCCTGCCACTCCTTTCTGGCCTTCCAAGTTTCTGTGGATAGGTCTGCCTCAAGCCTGAGGTTGTAGGTTAAAGGACTTCCCTTCCCTTGTAGGTTAAGGAATGTTTTTTCCTTACTGTTTTCATGATTCTTCCCTTGCATGAGTATTTTTGTGAAATTGACTATGATATACCTTGTTGATGGTTGGTTGTTGTTGAATCTAATGGGAGTTTTCTGTGCTTCCTGGATTTTGATGTCTGTGTCTTTCCCCAGGTTAGGAAAGTGTTCTGCTATGATTTGCTCACAACCCTTCTACCCTTTTTTCTCTCTCTTCCTCCTCTGGGACCCCTGTAAGTCTGATGTTGTTCCTTTTTAATTAGCCACTGATTTCTCTAATTCTTAAACCATGCTCTTTGTCTAGTCTCCCTCTTTTTTTCTGTTTCATTTTTCTCCATATGTTTGTCCTCTATATCGCTGACTCTATGTTCTGCCTCATCTATCCTTGCCGCTGTGACATCCATTCGAGATTGCTCCTCAGTTACAACATTTTTTATTTCATCCTGAGTATCATTTTTCATCTTTTATCTCTGCAGAAAGGGACTCTAATCTATTTTCAATCCCAGCTAGTATTCTTATTATCGTGATTCTAAATTCTGGTTCAGGCATCTTGCTTGTATCTGTGTCAATTAAGTCCATGGCTGTCGTTTCTTCCTGCTCTTTCTTTTGGGGTGAATTCCTTCATTTTGTCATTTTGAAAGAAGATAAGGAATTAATAATGTAAAAAAAAATAAAATTAGGAAATTAAAAACAACACACAAAACAATCAAATAAATGATGCTAGATCCTAGATGTATTTTGGTCTGCTTGTTGAAAGGAGCTTGATAGATTAGAGAAAAAAGAGAAAGACAAAAAAAGGAAAAAAAAAGATGTTTGAAAATTTGAAAAGATGAATACAATGAAATAGAATAAAATGAAATGATTGAAGTAAAGTAGAATTTGAAAAAATTACAAAAAAATTAAAAATAGTGGAAAAAATTAAAGAAAATCATTTTTAATATTGAAAATAAAAGTAAATTTTTTCTCTATGTATTCAAGAAAAATAAAAGAAAAGATAAGAAAAAATTGAATAGATGGATCAGTAAACAGACTGAAATACGATTGGAATTACATCATTTTCCCCTAGAAATCAAACTATGAAGCACTTTATAGTCTGTAAACTAAGCAGGCAGAGAGACTTGTGGTGTTCATGAAGAGAGAAGTTGACCTGGTTGGGCGAGGCTTAGTGTAATGGCTCCATTTTCCACTAGATGGCGCTGCTTAACTAACTGGGGTGGATTGTTGTGGCACTTGTAGGTGTGTATGTGCATGCCTGGGAGGGGTGAAAATGGCATCACCCAGATACCCAGTCTCTAGTATTGAACTCTGTCATCCCCAATCAGCAATCACACACCTGTCCTTTGTCTCCAGCTTCCATCCACTCCCTGCTTTTACACTGTCCATGACCAAGCCATCAGGTTGCCAGATGACACCTCCCTCCTGAGTTTTATCTCAGATGCAGCTGTGTTTCCCATTCTCTCACTTCTGAGGGACTGTGGCTTTCACCCGTTCAGACCTTCTGGGGCAGGGTCTCACTGAGCAGTGGCCCGGTAGTGGCCACACTCAGGAACATTCCCAGGACCATGCTGTTGCTGATGCCCAGAGACTGCGGCTAGGTGCCAGTCTGCTCCAGAAAAAGTTCATGCAATTGGGTAGCAGTGTTTAAGGGATAAGGAAAATCACAACACATACCTGGCACCAGGCTTCAACCTTAACGACCTTGTTCCAGCCCCAATGAATGTGGTTGTTCTCTGGGGTCTGCTGGAACCTTGCCTGCTGAGTTCTGTGGTTCAGGTTGTGCAGATTATTGTGTTAATACTCAAATCAGCTTTCTAGGTGTGCAAGATGGTTTAGTGTTGATCTGGCTGCATTTCATGGATGCAAGATGCATAAAAGACTTCCATGCTGTTCCACCATCCTGGCCCTTCCCTGAATTTCAAGATTTTTTATAAATACACAAAAGGGTAACTATGACAAGATCAAGTTCTAAATATGTCAAAGTTATTAATAAGCACAATGTCCTTTACAGAATCACTTACAAAACCTATGACGTGTGTTGAGGGATTCCTCTTCGAGCATGATAGAGTAGCCCTCTTTTTCCCTTTATGTACAACTAAAATCTCTTGACATTATATATATAAAACACACATACATAGACTCTGGAAGCTGGAGATAAGAAGGCAAATCAGCTAGAAACCTGAGAACTTGAAGCATGATAGAGTAGTAAAGTTGTTGGGTATTTCTTTTGCCTCACAAAACAAATGAGTTCCCACAAAAACAAAACAGAATGGGGGGGCAGCCTTTCTCTCTAGCCATATGACTAGGAAAGAACATCCTTGCAAGACAGAGAACTTTAAATAAATCTGTAACTCAGCTAAATACCATAGGAAAAAAAAAAAACCTGACTCCATCTTCATCCAAGCCAGCAAAGTCTGAGTGTTGAGCCTAGACACATCCTCATGAGGTCATACCAGGTGCTCCAGCACCTATCAGAATGGTATCAGAGAAGGCCAAGTGGGGGATCTGGGACTTTCATTCCTGCTGGCCATTAATGAGCCCTTTCTTACCCACTGTGTCAGTGGGGACCACCCAAGGATCTGAAACATGTATACATGATTGGCAGTAACAAGGAGCTCTCCCTACCTTGGGTGAAAGTGGAGACTAAGTGAGGAAGCTTGTCCTCAACTTTCACTTGGCAAAAATGAAAAAAAAGAACTCAGTTAGAAAATAGGAAGAAGACAGAGGTATTTTACTAACAAGAATATACAAATGGACAAAAATAAATAAATACATGAAAAGATATCCAGCATTAGCTATTGGAGAAATATGCATTGAAACCACTATGAGATATCATTACATACCTCTCAGAATGGCTGAAATAGAACACAGTGACAAAACTAATGCTGACAAAGATAGAGATTAGTCATATGTCATTGGTGGGAATGCTAAGCCACTTTGGAAAAAAGTATGGTAGTTTCTTAAATCAAGCATGTGCTTGCCATATGACCTAGCACTCCTGAGTGTTTATCTCTGAGAAATGATGATTCCTGGTCATGTAAACCTATACACCAATTCTTATAGCAGCAAATGTGTATGGGCAATAACTGAAAGCTGGAAACAGCCCATATGCTCTTCAATAGATGAGAGGTCAAACATATTGAAGTATGGTCTGCCCATACAATGGATATTACCTAGCAATAAAAAGGAATGAGCTCCTGATACATGGAACAGCCTTGACCACTGTCCATGATCAGTCTCCTTTTTTTCTGAGTGGGGGAAAAAATCTCAAAGGATTCTAAATTTGATGATTCTATTTATATCATAATCTTGAAATGATGACAGGATAGAAAGGGAGAACAGATGAGTGGTTGCTAGGTTTAAGGAGGGAGTGTGAGTGTCCCTCTAAAGGGCAGTATTGTATGGGTGATTCTTGTGGCAAGGAAAATACTCTGTATCTTGATTGAAACCATGTATAATATGCTGATTGTGTTATTGTATCATATTTCACAAGTTTTGCCACTGGGGAAAACTTGGTGAAGGATATATAGGTTCTCTCTGAATGATTTCTTACAAGTGTAGGTAACTCCACAGTTTTCTCCAAATAAAAAGCTTAATTTAAAAACTTGAGGTTTTCAGTTCTACAGATCAAAATGGTATAGGGTGTTTCTTTGGTGAATTTGGATCTAATTCATTAAATTCAGGGCTTAAAATATAACTAGTGATAAATATAGAATCCACATATATGATCATTTATAATAATTAGTCATTAATTTGCAAATACCTAGTATAGGAATTACCCATTCCATAGGCTGGATCAGGAAAGATTTCATCCTTCCTCCCACTCTAAAGTGAAAATTCCCTTTTCCTGAGGGATATGAACTGCTCCAAGATAACTGACAATGAGGCTTACTCATCAAGGCCTCTGCTAACACTTGGCAGCGCTGCCTTTTTGTTCTTGAAAAGGATACCCTCTTCAAACAGAAAAATTGCCAAAAAGTCTCTTTCTGGCCATACCATTTGACAAAGTCTTCCTCCAGACTGTCTACAGTCCTGAGCCAAGACACTGGGTTTGGAAAGCAAAGCTAATGCCTGTTTTTTTAACCCCCATTTCTCTTCCTTGGCGCTTACCTTCACATAGGTCTCTCTGCACAATCCTCTGAAGCAGCATTGAGTTTCCCCCCCCACAGACCCAGAGCCTTTCCTTTTCCAGCTTTTGGCAGAGGGAAGAGCACCTGGACCCTCCTAGGGAAACAGGTCTCTTAGGACCTCTTTCCTGTAGTAGTATTTCCTGTCTGGGTGTCTGCTTTCTCCATTCTGGGGGTTTCCACAGTAGAGGTACAGAAAGAAGCAAGAGAGGAAAACTAACACTTATTAAACACCTTCCATCTATGTGCTTATAACTTTTCATGGTGTTTTAGAAGAACTATGTGGCGTTTTAAGATCCTTCCTTAGCAGATGAGACCACTGAGGCCCAGAGAAGTGAAATGATTTCTTAAGGCTACCCAGTGAGGAGAAACCACTTGGATTAAAGTCTAGGGCCACCTGACTCCAAATAAAAAAATGACTCCACTGTGTCACTCGAGGTCCATTTTGGATTCTTGGCCAACTACAGTGAGAGGAACTCTGCCTTCTAGGCAGTTATTAGCCTTGATCTTAATGGGGTGAGGCGAAGGAGTCTAAGAATACAAGTATCAACTAGAAGGCCTTCCTGGAGGGAGAAAACTTACAGTTGGCCTGACACAGATTGGTGTGATTTCTAACTCCACTTGGCTATAGTATGAACTCAAGCTGAGAACTTGAAAAAGGAATGCTGAAAGTCAAATAAATAAATAAATAAAATAAATAAATAAATAAATAAATAAGCAAGCAAGCACACATGTACGCACACCCTAGGGCAGAACAAACCATGTGACTATAAAAAATCCAAGATAGCTAAGAAATTTTGCCTTAGCAATTGAATACATTCTATATGTTTCTAAGAACAAACATTTAAAAAAAATTTTTAAATATTAATTTACTTTGAGAGAGAGCATGCATGGGGGGTGGGTGGGGAAATACAAGGAGAGAGTAAGAGAATCCCAAGCAAGCTCTATGCATCAGTGTGCAGGGCCCCTTGTGGGGCTTGAATTCACAAAACTATGAGATCATGGCCTGAGCTGAAATCAAGAGTCAGACACTCAACTGACTGAGACCCCCAGGTGCTCCTAAGTGCAAACCTTTTTTTTTTTTTTTTTAATTTTTTTAACGTTTTATTTATTTTTGAGAGAGAGAGAAAGACAGAGTGCGAGTGGGGGAGGGGCAGAGAGAGAAGGAGACACAGAATCTGAAGCAGGCTCCAGGCTCTGAGCTGTCAGCACAGAGCCCGATGCGGGGCTTGAACTCACGGATCGCGAGTTCATGACCTGAGCTCCACTCAGACACTTAACCGACTGAGCCACTCAGGTGTCCCAGTGCAAACCTTTTAAAATAGAGTACATGAAGTCCATTTAGGAATTAAAAAAATTATATAGCTAATGGACAAGAAATTAATATGTGTGGTTGAGATACTTGGACCAAAAAAAAGACAACTTCTCAGAGGCAAAATAAGGCACAATCAAAATACAGTGTCTTAGCCTCTTCAGTCCTTGGAAATGACCAAAGTCCCAAACAAAATCTCCTCTGGACTCTATCTACAACCACAACTCAATCAGTGTGTCAGTGATTTTATTTACTTTTTAATTTATATTACATTTTATATCTACATTCAAAGATTTTTAGCTTCTGGAGATGTTTGAACACTTAGTATATTTTAAAGAAATACTTATTCCCAGCATTCATTTATCTCATTCACAATTACTTACATCATGAGTTAAATGAGCTTTGGTGGACTCCTTGGGAATCTAGCCAGCGTTTGTGAGATTGTTTCTAAGATAACATGCATTCCCAGTTCCCAATACCCTAGTTACAATAAAACACTGAACACAATAAGTATTGTCAAGGCAACTATTCAATGAACAATAGGGGAAATATTATTAATTCAGTCTGTTCTTCAAGTCTTGTTTTTCCTTCTCAAATTATAATTTTTCTTTTCTCAACTTGGTCTACACTCCTTAGGTTGAGTTTTGTGTTCTAGTACATAGAAAAACTAGCAAGTAGGAATATGAAATCTTTGGTTCAAATGGTGGGTAAAAAATGTTAGTGGTAAGTGTGCCTGTTATTTGAATGGCCTTCGGAAGGTTTTCTGCCTTCAATAAAGTAGTCTTCCTTGCACATGCACTTGCAAAAACATACCAGTAGCTTGTAGGAAATAATACACATTTTAGAGTGACTCACTAGAGTGATTAACCAGCAAAGACATTTTCAAAGTTTGCATATGGATAACTGCTTTGTATGACTTAAAATGTAAGGTTAGCTTAATTTTTTAGCTGTCACTCACTTGATGACAGAGCTCAGAACACTTTGAAGTACCTTTCTCTGAGTGTACCTTGATAGGCACATCACCTGGAACAGGGACATCTCCTACCTCAGAATCAGTCCAGGAGCAGGTAACAAAATGCAAATTCTAATGTGGAATTCAACCCACAAGTGAGTGAAGTTGCTTTTGTTGATACTTTATGTTCAAAAGCCAAGGGAGACAGACTGTGAAGAAGAGATACTATTATTGATAAAAATGAGGGGAATCATAGAAATCCTGCTGGCCAAAAGAAAGCTCAAACATTCAAGAAATACACTTTGAGGACACACTATCATTATATTAATGGCTCAGTACATCACATTTGAAGAGAATTTTACAGTATCTCACCACCAATTTAGAACTATTCTATTAGATGTACTTGACCGGAACATGATTCTTACTTTACAAAGAATTTTTATGGCTGATTAAAACATTTGACTGACAAAATTTTTAAGTGTTATCTTAAAGTGAAGCTGTTGTCCTATTAGAATAGATAACAACTGTGTCGTATCACCAAAATAGTACCTGATCCATAGTAAAAACTTGAAAACATTTATGAAAGAAATCTAATTACCTCCGTCCAGTGATTAGATTATTGATTTGCAAATTCAAGGTTTGAGTTTCCAGTTCAAAACCCCTAACTCTAAACTAGATAGTCTTGTAGAAGTCACTAATTTGTCATTGCCTCAATTTTTTCATCTCTAAAATGAAAATAATGAAAACATATCCCATATAATTATATAAGTTATTGCTTATTCAAATTTCATTCAAGAGATATTTCTGGAATACCCACCACACCTCAGACACTGTTTTCTGCATTGACGATTCATTAGTACAAAATGCCAAAGACTGTGCCCTGGAGCTTAAATTCTTGAGGAAGAGAATCGGTTAGAAGATAAATATCTTTGTAAATGGTGATGAACAAATATGGATAAAAGGTAGGGAAAGAGGGCAGAGAGGCAGTGTGGAATAGGGATATTTAAATAATAGGGTGGTCAGGAAGCCTTTACCAACGAGGTAATATTTTAGCTGAATCCTAACAAAAATATGGGAACAAGCCTAGTGGATATCTTAGAGAATATCATTTCATACAGAGGAAATGGCAAGTGTAAAGGCCCTGAGGCCAGTGTGGTGTAAGTGAGCAAGGAGGACAATAGCAGGAAATGGTAGCAGTCCAGGGTGTCAGGGTCTTACAGACCATTGTAAGTATTTCAGAACTCATTCTGAGTGAGATGAGAAGCAATTGGAGAGTTTTAAGTAGAAGAGTGATAGTTCAGTGTTTCAAGGATTACTGTCACTACTGTATTTTCATGTTATAATAACCTACGTAACTTGAGATTTTCTGTTGTACTAAAAAAGTAAAAATTGCAGGTAAAATTCATTTTAATAATATATTTTGCTTAAACCAGTATATCAAAATATTATACTTTCAATGTGTAAAAAAACACAAACTTTGATTAATGGCATATTTTACATTGCTTTTTTCATACTAAGTCTTGGAAATTCATCATGTATTTTTCATTGAAAACACGTCCCAATTAGGACTACACACATTTCAAATGCTCAATAGCCATACATGGCTCATGGCTACCTTATTAGGTACCACATCTCTAGTTGCTGTGTTCAGAATTTACAGTCACCTCATACACTGCTGGTGGGAATGTGAAATAGTGCACTCATTTGGGAAAATTGTTCACTTCCTAAAAAAAGTTAAATTTAGAGTTTAAGATAGGACTCAGAAATTTTACTCGTAGGTCTGTACCCAAGAGGAATGAGGTTGAGATGAGAAACCAAGTGGTTGTAGATGTCCCAGATGGAAAATGGAAACAATTCAGAATTCATAAATGTGCTGGTTGTCAGGATGGAGATTGAAAGACATTCTGTCAGTGAACTCAGCTGCAGTCTCATGGCAAGTCTGAGGTTTCATGAGACATTCTTCAAAAAAATTATCAGGTTATTCCTGAGGATACTGGAAACTGCTCATAAAATATTTCCCTAATGATTACAAAATGGCAAGTCCTTTCTAAGACTCAAAATAAACCAATGGCTTATGTCAGGAAATAGTTGTAAATTCTCTTGGGTCATCTATTTCCATTTTTCTCTTTATCCATGAAGTTGAATTGAGTCAGTCTTTGATTTCAGCTGAAGGCATTGCATTCCTGAACTCAAATAAAAGACAGCTAGTTCCAGTAAAAGCCATGGGAATGTTCAAGGTACATCTCAGATCCCAGCATCTCTGCCACCATTCCCCCAAAGGACTTTAATTCTGTAAGCTCAATAGCAACCTTCTGCAATAAAACAGAATTAAGATGCTCAAAAAAGGAAAAGATTCCTGACCTGATTCTTGTCTCTAATTATCCATTTTTCCCCTTAGAGATGAGCTTTGAGAGAGAGGGGTTATTGATCCTTACTTAGCAACCTGTCCTAGGTATCATTTTTCTTAACATTCCTTACTATAATTGTAACCAGCGTGAATGTTCAAACCAGACTCTACTGATAGCAGGATATAACCAAAAGGAAGTAAATGTAAATAAAGAGAAGTAACCCAGACAATATGAATTAGAAGACAAGGTTTTTAAATTTTCAACTTCAGGTCCATGAAGTGATTGATGCCCCCTTCCTTAACCTCGAGGCTTCCTCCTTGAAACACACCTAAAATTTTTGAAGTCTAGTCTTAGAAGGTCAAGATCTGGAAAGCTACAGGGGTTCCCTCCCCTACTTGGCTAAGATTTACTTCTTGGATACCACCTGTGTAACTACCAACATCATGTTATTTTAATTTGTCTGTCTCTGGAGAAAAAAGGAATTTGTAAAAGAATAAGAAAGCCTTCAGGTGCCTATTTTGAATTCTCATGCCAGCTCTATAAAATAAAAACTTCATTCTCTGTTCATTGCCTGCTACCCAGCCCCTAAAACAAACTAACAAAATTAGAACTAGTGGGGCAGTGAAAGGTCTGAACAACTGATTGCTCTCTGGGTGTTTATGTACTCCTTGACTGGTTGTAGATTTCTATTTGTTCATCAGCCGTGCCATGGTGGGTATCTCATTCTAGATATTCAGAAAAGGAATAGGTTTTCCTGTATGCCCTGCTGAGTGCTTTCTTTTCTTCTTACCCTGGGGAGCTGAATGGGAGTTTTAGATGGTGGCCATAAAGGATAATAAGGACTCTAGCTTGGAATCAGGCCTATGACTTGTGTCTTCAAACATGACAAAAGAATAGTGACATTATTATGCATTACTGAGTTGATTTTTCTCTGACCCTAGAACAAGTTGTTAACACTTCTTTGAGTATAGACAACCATGCCTTGAGGACTTCAGTTGGGGAAACAAATGGAAACAGTGGCTTGGTGGTGCTCTTTGGGTTCCAGGAGATGGAAGGGGCTTATAATATCCAGAAGACATGGTGGTATTAGGAGCAGTTGGCTAGAACAGAAGAAAGGCATGGTTCTTTCTACACACAGTAGATCCCAGAGGTTGACTGGACTTCTTCATTAGCCCAGGTGGAACATCCCTGAAATGTTCTGAGAGCTACTCTGAGGAAACACATATAGGAAGTTAGAGTTCTAAATAGCATACAAAGAGAGTAACCAGAAAAACACAGGTCATGCTCAGAAATATCTCTGCAATGGACTTGAGGAAGCAGAGGGACTCATTAGGTGGTTGATGTAGTAATTAACATTAGAGAGATGTCAACCTCAATTAGGGCAATTACAAAAGGATTGAGTTAATAGGATATTTGTTAGTGCTACTATTGAGTTAGAATGGACAGAAGTTGGTGATTGATTTGATATGGGGTGTGACTGAACAGATATGCTGAGGGAGAAGGCCTTCTGCTGTATGATTCCCAACATCCAGCTGAGATGTGATAGAGGAACACTGCCTTCCTCCCATGTTTAGCACCCTTGCAAGCCACATGCATCCTTGCTAGATTCTGAAACAGCATTCTCTGTATCCTTAAAACTCCTAGAGGTGGGGCTGCTTTTCTTCCACAAGCAAATGAGCTCTGCCTTTGGGATGGCATGGATTTTGTTTCTTGGGCAGAATATAAGAATCTTCAAGAGCC
The DNA here is from genome assembly GCF_018350175.1 of Felis catus. Classification (NCBI taxonomy): domain Eukaryota; kingdom Metazoa; phylum Chordata; class Mammalia; order Carnivora; family Felidae; genus Felis; species Felis catus. The sequence continues at coordinate 126,010,417 of NC_058368.1, forward strand.
AGTTTTACTGCCAGTTTAAACTGAACTTCATATATCCATTCATTTTCATGACTTTTGTCTTTTCTCTCAAACATTAGCAACTAGATACCTGACTTCAAAAACTAAATTCTATAATACCTTGTGAATCAGGGGCAAGTAATCCTCCTTACCTATACCAGAGTCTTGCTCTGGTTACCTAATTCCAATCTCCCTAAGTCAACCATCTGCCTTCCTGGTTGTTTACCCATTTTCTGCCAATAGAGTCCCCACCTTGATTATCCACCCAGCTTCTGGGAGGTCTCCTGTAGCTTTTTATTTCACTCTTGCTGTTGCTAATCAACTGTATAATAGTGTTTAATCTTGTCATAGTCTCCTGATGCCATGCCATCTGTCACTTCTCTGTTTTTTAAGCCAATGCTTTGGTATTGGTGTCTCCTCAAGTATCTTCCCACCAGAAGGCTTTCTGATGTTGAGTGGGTCTTTCTTTATCCAATTTGATGTGATTAACCATCACTGATACTTCAGGAGGTCCTCAGGAACTCTCTTAAAGAATTGGCCATCTCAACTTCATCAGTTTCTATTTGAGACATGACATCCTAAATCTGTATTTTCAGATATTGAGATGTCTTTAAAAATATATAAGCTAAACAGAATAAAATCTGATATTTTAAAATTATATTAAATACTGATCCTGAAAAAAATCAGCCACTTTGATTTGTAGCAGGATTTAGTAAACTACTTTTAAGACATCTGGGAAAAAATTATTTAAATCTGAGGATTAAATCTCACCTAATTGTGATTAGGTGACATCTCTTGACTCTTTAAGGAACTGAATTTAAATACATTAGAATTACACCAGAGGTTCTTAACTGAGGCTGTAAGGTGGAATTTCCTGGGGAGCTTTAAAAAAATACCAATGCTTGTGTCATGCCATTAGAGATTCTGATTAATTACTCCAGGGTACATCCCAGGCATTGAAATTTTTAAAAGCTCTCCTGATGATTCTAGTTTGCAGCCAAATTTAAAAATCCCTGAATTAAATTAATGGCATTTAATGGTAATGTTGAAAATATTAGATATTAATTTTATATGGGAGTTTGAAAAACACAGAAAAACAAAAGAAAACTTCATCTACCACCCAGATAGCAACTTTTAATTTTTTGGTTTATCACACACACACACACACACACACACACACACACACACACAGGTGCATATATGGTATTTGAGATTACAAACACTAACAATGTTAAATCACATAAAAGTAATAAAAAGTGAGCTCAGCTGGTTGCTAGGCAGGTGGACTACTAAGGAAAATTTTAATGGAAATGAAAATCTAATATGTAGAAGAATTTTATATGCCTGTTTGATTATTCCTCTGACCTTTTTCACTGAGTATAATCTCCAGTTGCAAGAGAGGCCCTGGCATTCAAAGAGGTTGAATCACTTCCGCATAGTGGTGCAGCTGTCATTCAGACAGTGGACATTCACTTTCCATACCACCTCACTTTGTCAGTTGTGGGTAGGAGGGAAGTACATGGATGGGATCATCCTGGTGTAGAACTTAATAGTCTATCTTTGAAGGACCAAAAACTTGATTGTTACCTGCTCAATGCACATGAGACTCACAGGGAACAGACTCTTGTTAAGCATATTCACAAGTCAGCAATGTGTTAAAATGTCTATGTATTGCATAAAAACTGTTAAATAGACTAGGGTGTTGGTGTTGACTTTTTCTCCCTTGTAAAGAGTTGTAACAGATAGCCAAACTATTATAAAAATTTGGTGAATAAACTAGATAGTTTTGTGGATACTGTCATTAAGCCCCAGAGACCTTGATGCATTTGTCTCCATTGTAAAGAAATAACCACCATGAAATCATGATTGCCAATGTTGAGGTCCTATAGTCTCTCTCTGAACACTGTGGGGTTACAAATTCCTGTGCATTTATTATCCCTCCTATGAGCTCCATGCAAAGCCCCTTCTGTTTATCTTTACACTTTTCTCGTTAGTTCTGTTAACGTCATTGTTTAGGCTATAGGTCCTTTCACTTCTATCAAATCTTGGTGAGATTTCTGGGAGCTACTCTTCCTGCTTTGTCTAATGGGACATCCTGTTCCTTGATCTGGTGTTGCTCAAATTGTATCACTTGTGACACCAGCATCACACTCATTTAAGGTGCTTGTTAAGAGCTGTAGAATCATGGGGTCTACCCCAGAAATACTAAATCAGAATCTCTGATTTGAGGGCCGAGAACCTAGATTTTAAAGAAATACATAGTTGATAGGCATACAAACCATAAGGGGACTTCTGTGGAGAGCTCATCTCACCTATCATGCGTTAGCTGTACTGGTTTCATTCTCAAGCAGTCATCTTATTTTCACAATCTTCGGTCCCTTTTAAAGTGGCTTTAAAAACAGAGTAGAGTAAGAAGTTAGTTCAAGTTAAAAATGAGATTGAATCTCATTTTTCAAGTATCAGTATACTTGATGCAATGGATAAAATGAATCCATATTCTTCAGATAATTTCAGAAAATCATCTCATAACAAAATTAAATAGAGTAGTGTAATGCTTTACTGAGTTCTGAAAATAAAGGCCCAAAGAAAATAGAAAAATAAGGAGTTTGGGGCTGTATCTTTAACATGAAAAATAGAAGATTAAAAAAAAGATCACTTGGGGTTTGAGTGGTTTTAACATCTGGCTTGTGTCACAGCATGGTTGATTTGATTATCTCTGATATTTAATAGGGCTGCAAAAGCACAAAGGATCAAAAAATCATCATCTCTGAGGCCCTACAAAGACGAGGAGAGAGACAGCTCTATTCGAGGAAAGGGAATTAAGAGGGAAGAAAGAGGCCATCTCCTTCATGTTTGTGTAGGGCTATCTAGATGACCTAGACAGATGGTAAAATGACTCTGTGATTTTTCTCAGTCATAGGCTTAATGTACTTAGTCCCTAAAATCTTGTCTTGGAAGATGATAATGGGGCTACAGGTTGACCATCTCGAGAAACCAGAAAATAGCAAGTGGTATTTATTAGCTTGGATAAGAAAGAGTTGAGCTTTTCATTAACCTGAGCCTGGGATTACCTAAAAGATGTCTGCACACAGGCTAATAGGCAGCTCTTTTCCATTGCTCTGGAGAAGAGTTGAAGAAGTCTTTATGTTACAGCAGGGCCTTGCTCTGCCTCCAAGAAAGTGTCTCCAGCTGGAGTGGGGAGTGAGAAGTTGCTAATAAGGAAACATTTCTCTGTGTCTCTCTAGAGATCTTTAGAAAGAGATCTGAAATCCCAGAAGAATAAACAAGTCATAGTTGATTTCCGTGTCTCTTTCTCCTTCTGCCTCATTCCCAGGTAACACAGGTGGGGAATGTCCTAGATCTCTCTGATTCCAAAAGCTTTTTTCTTTATTCTCCTCAACTTCCAGCTTGGTATGGCATTTCTCTTGGATCCTGTCACAGTACTGTCAACAAAACCAGTCAACACCCAGTGTGGTTCTACCAATGGTGATAGATGCATTATTTTATCATAAATTAGCAGAGAACAAAAGGCTCAAGTCTACAAGAAAGTAGGAGAATTTTAATTTTTTATTCTTAAGTTTTCCTCCTAATTCTAATTATTGTGAATTGAAAGCAAAACAGAAAATTCAGGTTCATTCTTGAATTGTAACATTTCAGGTACTTTTGGAGGCTCTGAGTTGTTGGGATATACTAAAAAGTAGTAAGCTGTGGTGAGAAATAGATCTAGATGGTTAAGAGTTTTTCTTTTTTTAAAGCATAGCAGAATATAGGCTAAGTGACTCCCTGTGTTTGCTTTTGTATATCAATTTCTCAACCTTCTCTTACAATATAAATGATTTGGGTTTTAAAGTATCTTAGCAGTTATTCAAGGGACTCTTAGAAAATATTTCTGCTGCAGTCCCTGGACAAATTGAGACAGGGATGGGGGAATTTTTTGTGCTAAGGTAGGATGTTTAGGTCTAGGGTAATTTCTTAACTCCCAGATAGGCAATAACATCTTCAGTCTTTGTAATATCCCCTCTTCCCAAGTGGACAAATAAACCATCAGTTGGATGCTTCTCTGCAGTGCCCTTCGTCTTCAGTCTAGGTGACTGGAAGTACCACTGGGATGGGTGCATCAGTATTCTAGAATGCAAACTGAAACCGCCTGATGTTTACCCTATAGTTTCTACACTGTCACTATCACCTGCTACATGAGAACCTCTCTAGAATTTCTAAATAAATACCACCTATTTTACATCATCTTAGAAGTGAGGGTTGTTAATTCCTTGATTTATAGGAATATGTTAGGAGTCACTGCACCAGACCTGAGACCAGGTGCCTGAGTACTCAAATAGAGGAGTTAATTGCACTCTATTTAAAATAAAATGCAGTATGCTAGGTGACATTGCCCCTCTTCATTCCTATGTATCTCAAACTTTCCTGGCCTACATTAACGCCTCCAGATGAACAACCCCAAGACTGCACCCAAATTTCAGGATATGTTGATGATTAAAGAATGTTACCAAAAGCCAAATGGTAGCACAGTTCTTCTAGATGCTGTAAAGTAGGAAGATCTTTAGTTGAGCTTTGGAAATGGATGCTAATGGATACTTTCTGCTTTGTTGGAGTAAGAAGCTCTTTAGTTGGTCCATTTTTGTTATTGACCTGTCAATTTAATCCATTGATAATTGTATTTAGTCATATAGGCAGTTGATACTGATTTAAATGAATTGACAGGTGGTTTTGAGGTCTTCAATATCTTACCTCTGAGGCTATTTACTCTGCATGTGTGTATAGATATGTCTATGTTCTGTACCCACGAATGTGGCCCAGGGGAGAATCAGAGTGTTCACTGGAAGAGAAAGAATATGGCTTTGGGTAAATAAAGCTAGGGCCAGTGCAAACACAGCAGGTCAAATGCAATCCTATGTGACTTTTTTTTTTTCAAGTTTAAAAGTCACCAGACTTGTTTTCAAATGAAAAGACTGATTCTTACTTAAATAACCAGATAGATATTTGAATTTCCTGTCTATATTCCTAAGAGCACCTATTTGTAACAATATTAAAAGCATTGCTTTAAATGACAGCATGTCCTCAAACATTTCCTATGTTGGGCAGGTGAAGATATATTCAAGTATATCTGTAACTAAGACATATTCACATTCTTACCTTCATCAGAAACTGCATAAAAAAATAAGTTGTTAACATTTAGTACCATGGAGGACATTGCAGTGCTTATGTAGTGGTTTGGCTTCAAAGAAATTTCAAAGTAATGCCCAGTGGTTGTGTCTGCAAAGAGGGAGGGAAATACACTCAGAGAGAGGGACAGAGGGGAGCAATAATGATGGTAATGTTTCATCCCTTATCTGAATTTCACAGTAGTGAAATATTTACGGTAGTTCATTATATTACTTGACATTACTTTGTATATCTAGAATGGTTAATGACAATGGGTGAAGTATTTCACAGCCTGCTAACAATTTATGCCCTTATGTATAAGAGAAACAAGTCCAAGATATACTGTATTTGAGCTCTTTTTAAAAATGATTATCAAACTCTCAGTTTCCTCCACCTATTTACTCTTTCTCAAAGGGAGATCTACCAGAAAGCTTGCAGATTGCTATAAGTTATTGAGCCTTGGAGAAAAGTAGTGAAGTAATTCCTTTCCTTTCCTTTCCTTTCCTTTCCTTTCCTTTCCTTTCCTTTCCTTTCCTTTCCTTTCCTTTCCTTTCCTTTCTTTTCTTTTCTTTTTTCTTTTCTTTTCTTTTCTTTTCTTTTCTTTCTTTTCTTTTCTTTTCTTTTCTCTTTTCTTTTCTTCTTTCTTTCTTTCTTTCTTTCTTTCTTTCTTTCTTTCTTTCTATTTATTTGTGAACTTACAGCTTCCATGAAAATAAATTGAAACTCTTCAGAGTATTTAAAAAAAATTTTTTTTTAATGTTTGTTTATTTTTGATAGAGAAACCGAGTGTGAGTGGGGGAGGGGCAGAGAGAGAGAGGGAGACACAAATCGAAAGCAGACTCCAGGCTCTACAAATTGTAGTAGGCAATTTGGAATAAGAGAAAATCACTTGAGAACAAAAAAATGTTTGAGTGTAACAGGGAAGACTGAGCTGTGATGTCTTACTTGCTGCTACAAACTGTATCTCCCTATATCTACATAATGTATTCACATCAACAAATTAGCAAATTCCTCTTGCTCCTCTCCTACCTCCTCAAACCTCCCCATCCTTCTGCCAAGCATTAAGCATTTTTTTCTCTTTTCCACGTTTCTACAAGGGTATTCCTCTTATTGATTAATGACTGGTCCTCACCCCATTTCATTCACTCGTGCTCCCTGATGGCTGTTAGGATTAAGCCTGAGGAATGTCAGGGAAGTGGGAGGGAAAAGTATTCAGATAATACTTTAATTTGCATTCTTTTTCAACAGAGGAGAGTTTACAAAGCATTTATCCCATTACAGATACCAGTTTGCTATTTATATAGGAATCCTGAGAGCAAGATGGTATCGCTCAGAGGTTGGTCCTATCATTTCAGGAGTAACTACCACTTCTGAAATCACAGGCCCCAAGAACAATGACCAAGGTCACCCTCTACAGCTTAGCTGTGCTTTTGTTTGAGAAGAGATAGCTCTTCAATGCTGAGAAACCTAGCTTCCAGGAACTCCAGGCCTCAGCTCAGCCACTGTCTTTCACGTAGCTTTGCAGAGAACAATTGTGTGAAGCACAGTGACCTCAGAAGCCCAAAGCCTTGCAGGCTATTTATGAATGCAGTGTGCTCAAAAAATGGGCTCAGGATGAGGAAACCCTATCAAAGCCCAATTTAGCTCCCACTCTGCCTCTGTGGCCATCCTATGAGAAAACAAGTATAAATATAGCAATAACCAGTTCAAAGGTAGAAGACCATTTGCATGTTGGGCTTTTTGAGAACAAAAATGAGATCTCTGGAGAAATTTTAGCTAGACCAGTAGATTTGGGGTGAGGGGGCATGTGTTGCTGAGTTAGATAATCAAGGTTTTTTTAATGGCTTTTGTATGCTGAAGGTGGAAATCTAGCCAATGAATTCTCGCTGTATGTAAGAAAACATTTCATGTTCAAAATGAGACTAAATACTATTGTTCATCTCTGAAACATGATGGCCTCCATTGCTCTTTCTAGAGCAATCTAAATAGATGAAATAGTCTCTTTCCTGGTGGTTCAACCATTTTGGGTTAATGCAACTTAACATCTTGTTTGTGGGAATTAAGCCTGGCTTGAAAATGTCCTCAGCAGACTGCCGTATAATTTACTTAATATGACACATCCATGTTAGTAATAATGATGAAGGAGGCTGATCCCTCTCCCTTACCTAGTGAAAAGAGAACAAGAGCCCCTGCTAATGCAAAATGGTACAAGACTCTAGCTTCACTGGTTTGAAACTTTCCACAGTAATTTTTGTTTCTTTATAGACTGTTTTTTTCTTTCTTTTTTTTTTTTTTGGAATGTTCTGTGCTGCTTAAGATCTACAGTCTTTTCATGAAATGACACATGCTTAAGTTGAGGCGAGTGCTAATTTAATCTAAGTGTCCAGAAACACATGTATTGTGCACAATGACTGGCCCATTAGGGGGAAGACAGTGGTGCTAAGTAGTGGTGGCAGGCTGTGAGAACAGACAAGATAAAGATGGGGATGCTGAGACTGGAAAACACTACAACTGTATTGAAAAGCATCACAGCCACATGAAGCAGGAGACCCAAAGAAAGTCCAGTGTTCAGGGGCGCCTGGGTGGCGCAGTCGGTTGAGCGTCCGACTTCAGCCAGGTCACGATCTCGCGGTCCGTGAGTTCGAGCCCCGCGTCGGGCTCTGGGCTGATGGCTCAGAGCCTGGAGCCTGTTTCCGATTCTGTGTCTCCCTCTCTCTCTGCCCCTCCCCCGTTCATGCTCTGTCTCTCTCTGTCCGAAAAATAAATAAACGTTGAAAAAAAAAATTAAAAAAAAAAAAAAAGAAAGTCCAGTGTTGAGTCAATAATTCTTTAGGAGCTTCTCCCAAATAAATAATCAATACCCACCCCCCAAAACTAAGTACAAAATTGTTCATTGCAACATGATCTGTAATGACCAACACTGAAGTCCCCAAAGAATAGAAACAAAATCCCTATGACAATGTGAATATTGGGTATCTCAGTCTGGCCATGGGTATAATGATCCATACATATATTTAATTTCAAAATTATATAGAGATACCAGTTTGCAAAGGAGAGTCACGTGCTAGCTGTTGAAAGGCATTTGTCAAGATGGCACAAATAATCTTGATATGACTTTCTAGAAACTTTTCTGTATCAAAACACAACTTTTTTCCATCTTGAAATACTCTGAAAGTATATAGGATAAACTTTATAGATTTTCTTATATTTAAAAAGATGTATTTTTCATCTGTACTAGTTACAGAATCATTTGCTTATCATTTGTAACCATAACAGGCCTTACCTTTCTCCTTCTCAATCTCTACTACAGATATGGAGTCCATACCCAGGACAATGGGGCCATTTGTGAAACAGTAGAGTTCATAATACAACAATGGTTCCTTAAAAACAAAGCTTTGTAAATGGTGTGGAGGAAATTACATCATTTTTAGACCTAACTAGAGTCTTAATGTTTCATAGATTATATGAGCCCATGTCATCTGGCTTGACAGAATGCATACAGTCATTAAGTAATCTTCAGAACAGGGGTTAGAATTAAGCTTTTAAATTCAAAGAGGAGAAGAAAAAAAAAAAGAAAATAACCTTTTAACCCTTTTATTTTACATAATTAATGGTATTAAAAGTGATTAATGACAATGGCTCACTGCTTATCTGAGAATATTATCTGCCTGTTACTTTAAAGAATTTGAAATGCATGAGTTTTTTTCAGTCAAGGAGAGAATTCAGAACTGTTAAACAGAAAATATAAAAAGCAATTTTATGAAATCATTTTTTACCTAAGGGAATGTATTTCATGATCTATTCAAGATACTGTTGAGTTGATATGTCTGAACTTCATAAAGGAACGTGAATTCCAGGGGAAAATGGTATTTGGGGAAGGAAAGCGCTTCATTTAAAAGGCATTCACAGGTGCCTGGGTGCCTCATTCAGTTAAATGTCCAACTTTGGCTCGGGTCTTGATTTCCCCGTCCGAGGGTTCAAGCCCCAAGTCGAGCTCTGTGCTGACAGATCAGAGCCTGCAACCTGCTTCAGATTTTGCATCTCCCTCTCTTGTTGCCCCTCCCACCTTGTGCTGTGTTTCTCTTTCTCTCACAAAAATAAACATTAAAAAAATTTCAAAAGTAATAAAATTTTTAAAAAGTGTTGAAATAGATGTTCAAAAACCGTCTTCCTTTTGGGAATAGTGAAGAACAGCTTATATAACTAGGGCCACGGATGGATATGAAATATGAATGTATATAGAGAGAGGTGCAAACACAGAGGTTTATAGACCTGTATGGCAGGACAGTGTCCATCTACAGACTGAAGAAGTCACCCAGTAACCTTCTAGAATCCGATATGTAAGAAGAGTATTCTGTTCTGCAGTAGTCTCAGTGAATGCTTAGGATTTTAATACCACAGCTCATATCTGCAAACAAAAAATGAAATGTGAAACTCACCAGTCTGCGTTCTACCAAGAGTTTCATTATAAAGTTCCCTAATCCAGCAGCTTAATTAGGAGCTCAATCTTGATAGCAAATGTCAGGATATGTCAATATGGGATGAATCTGGTATGTGATATAAGAGCATAGTTTAGAAATTCTACATCAGACATGATCACCAGACCTGGTGACTCTGAAGGCAGTTGTGACATAAAGCTTATTTCAAAACAATGAATAGGGTTGTACACTTAAGTATAATCAAGATCCTACATAAATATTTTATCACTGTTTATGTTCATCTAAGTCTACAGCTGCCTGAAACATCTCAAAAGGAGAGCTTTGTTTATTTCCCAATTTTGATTTCAGATTACATTTCAGACTGTATTTAGGGAAGATGTGTTACCAAGTATGCATTGGTGCATACACATAGATCTCCATGGTTAAACAGAGGTACAGCACCATTCATCTCTAGATTCTTGTTATTACTCTTAGCGCAATGACTTGCTTAAAAAATGTAAATGTTTCCCTTATATATTACTCCATTAATGTCATTAAAAATGATTTTTATTTTACTGTCAGAGAGCATGCTGTTTATTTCTAGTTACAGTTTTGCATAGCACATAGTGGAAAGCATTGAACCGAAATGCAGATATAGCTAATTTCAGTTTCTGCTTCTTTTCATTATCTGGATGATCTCCAGGGCGGTCATAACAATTTTAGAGACTCTACTTCCTCCACTGGAAGACAAGAAGGAAAAACTCGCTTATTTCATAGGACTGTTGTCAGGACTGATTGAGATATGTGAATGCTTCGTATAAAAGGTACAACACATACCAGCGTGTGTCTTAATAAAGTTTAAAAATCATGTCACCTTCCAACATTCTATCTTTATCACTTTTCTCACATTTGTATCTACAGGACGTTTTCCTTTTTCAGCCAGGAAGAAACACTAGGATTTAGTCAGGGTAGAGACTATTCAACAGGGATTTCTCAGAATGAGTATTACAGCTTTTGAAAGACATTTCTCATTATGTTGAAAGCTTTAATTTTGCAGAGAAAATCATGTTTTGCCAACCAAGGAAACATGTAGTCTATTATGTGCAAACAATATAAAAATTATTGTTTGCAAGTCTTTTTGTATCTAATTCGAGGATTGCCAAGGAACTAGAAAGAAGAAAATGAGATACATGAGAAAGCTCCAAGCTTATGCTTTACCTCAACCCACCCACACTGCAAGCACCAAAGTTTGAAGTTGGTTTCTAAATTAAGAATACAGTTTCCTAGAGGTTCTATATTTGGGAGAAGGAGATTTCCCTTGTCTAGAAATACACCCTTTCCGGTGTGGTCTGCAGAGAGCCAGATGGGTGTTTTCGTCCAACCAAGTAAACAACCTCAACTTTTTTGCTCTTATCTTAAATTTGAATTGAGATCAGTAGGTTTGGAAAAATATCTGGTAATTTGACGTGAGCCGGAATTCTTCCAGCGCTGTATTTGGAGAATAAGGCCCCACCTCTTTTCTGCTTTCATCACTTTGTTCTTTCTTTCATTATGGCAAGGCTGTATTGGAAATAGCGTTCTTTATACCTGAAACTCACTAAGAGAGACTTTATGTTTCATCTCAAAGTCTCCTGGGCTTAGCATGAGTTTGATAGCAGGTGTCTATCTGTCCAGTAAGAAATTGTTGAAGGGGTGAATAAATAAATTGGATAAGTATGTGTATGTGAATGTGAATTTATATTCAAAGACTGTGTAAAATGAATTTATCAGATCAAAACACATGTTTACCCAAATTGTTGAATCACTTCAGTCCAGTGGTGGCAATATGGTATAGTGATAAAGAGCATAGATTTGGAGTAAGCCAGACAGAACTGGGTTCAAGGCCACCTCTTGCCCCTTCACCCAGCTGTGTGACTTGGGCAAGTTATCAATGTTGCTATCATGATTACAGTTACTACATCTCTTGGAGCCTCGTTTTCTTTATCTGTAAAGTATGGAATTGGTATAAAGATTAAAGGAAGTAAAGCATGCAAAATATTTAGCAGAGATCTGCAATGTAGCAAGTCCTCAATAAATGGTAGCTCTTGTCATTAGGTAGTAGTTGATAGAGAAATAAAGAATGTTTAAATAATTTTTAAAAAAAGACTTTACTCACTAGAAACACTCTACTCTTTTTGTTTTAGGTAGTATCTTTATATAACATTTCATTCAATTTTACAGAAGTTAAGTTTTCTTTCTGGAAAACTGTTTCATTTCCCGTTTTCCCTAATGGATGAATTCTTTTTTTTCCCCTCTTTATGATAAATTAAATAGAGGCAGCTGATAGGCATAGATCACTCTAACTTCCTTTGGAAACTACTTCAATGATTTCTAAAATGATAAAGGACCTGTAATGTACCTATAAATACACTCATTAAGTCACAAATTGCTCATGGCAGCACAGGAAGTCTCAGTATACTGTCCAGGCATCTTCCTCCCCCAAACAGACATTTTCCCAAGGGTGCCCAACCCGGATCCATTATCATAAGTACAGCTGGAACTGGAGTCATGAATCAGACAACAACTTTCCAGTTCCTCATCCTCTCAGAGTTCCTTTGGTGGGCAGGTTTTCAAGCTGATGTGATAGGTCAGAACCCGGAATATTTACATTGAAAGAGATTAGTTTTTACCACTCTTCTGTTCCATGATCAGATTTGGGACACTGAACGAAGTCTCTCTTGACCAACAGAGGGCTCTGGTGAGTGGGTGGTACAGCCCCAGGCATTTCATCAGAAGGCATTTCACTTTGGCTCCTGTGTTTTACCTGGGGGTCTGCTCCTAATGTCTTGATAGTCAAAACAACCAGGATATTGGGATGCCATTGGTGGCTTTACTGTATTTAAGTTAGCCCCCAGATGACTGCACAATAGCAGAGGTAAAGTTTCTGACACCCCTACCTGAAGCAGGGGCAATCTTCAGATCGTTTGATCAAAAATATGGTGGCTGTTTTTCCTTTGTGGAATGATACCCAGCAGTGAAAATGTAAGCTGAATCAAGCTCTGAACTGAGAGTCGGCGGGAGGCTTCATAGCAAAATTATTTTTTTTAACCTTTTCATATTGTCTGTATTTCCCTCTTAATCCCTGCTGACTATATTTCCCTTTTGAGTTTTAGTAATTTTGCTGAGACCATTTCCATTTGTTTCTGCCCAAATCATTCAGGATCTCCAGTCCCCCAGCTTAGGTATTTAAATAATGTATTTCAGTGTTAGGTGGCAGAATACGCAAACACAGCTGTCTGCTCAGCAGCATCAGAGCAGATACTAGCCTCCATAGCCTAAAAAAAAAAAAAAAAAAAAAAAAAACCTCATTAACACCCTCATGTTCCTTTAGGAACCATCCAGCCACCTCACTAATGGAAGGCTAGCTGGCAGCCACAGCTCACTGCTTTAACAAAAATGGTTTTCACAAGAAAATACAGTTCATGTGCCAAAGGGAAGTAATTCAATCCAAGTACAGAATAATCTCCTTCTGATACCTCATATTTATTTTCTCTGTGCCCTATTTGAACTTTTAATCATTTCCACAGAAGCAGAATTACTACCCACCATCATTCTTGGCTTTGCACTTAGAAACAGTTCCAGCACTCAAGGATTACCTGCGGGGTACATATTAAATTCCTGTTTTCACTTTCTTAATGGCATTCCATTATCTCTCCATTGTTCCTGGCTTTTGTGAAAGCAGAAGAGGCAAGGTGAGCCTAAACCTGTTCAGACCAGCAGCATCTTGTGAGGAAAGAGAAAATCTCCAGGGAAGGGTTTATTTGAGTCCCTTTAATGGCATATTAATTATATATGACCCTGACTGCAGTTTTGATGGCACTTTCTTTAGATAAATTATCAAGTGTTTATCCCTGGGGTTTGTGTTGTTTCTCTTGGAGAGAATCCACCAAGTGTCTGAAGTGACTCTAGGGTGACTCCCCTTGAACCTACCCTAACGTGAACCAGAGTTTGTACCTGATGGAACCTCAGATGGAAGGGTTTTAATCCTCCTCATTGTTGGTTTTCTCCCTGAAGTTCTGTGTTCTTTCATTTGATGCTAATATCATCCTCATGCATTAGGATTAGCCTAAAGCTTTTCTATTAATTCCTATGGGTGCCCAACCCAGATCCATTATCATAAGTACAGCTGGAACTGGAGTCATGCATCAGACAACAACTTTCCAGTTCCTCATCCTCTCAGAGTTCTTTTGGTGGGCAGAGAGAGGAAAATTTGGTTAAGACCTAACCTACTTTTTCATAAAGGATAAAAATTAATCTCTTCTAGTTTTGCATTGTTCTGTTAGGAAACTTCCTTGTGCCTCAGTAGTTTCCTGCATCTTCCCTCTGTAATTTCAGTGAGGCTAGAGTTTGAAGGGAGACTGCTTAATTGTTTCGTATTCTTGGTAAGCTCTTTATACTAAGGGGTGATAAATACTTTTATCTTTCAAAAGTGAACAATTGTAGAAAGTAGTAGTTTTCTTGAGAACTGAACAATACAATGTTTTATACTGGCAAATTTTAGATAGAAACTTTTCTAAACTGTATTGTGTACTTCCTTTTTAAATTACTCCATGCATGTTTCATTTTTTTTTTATCAATTTAAGCAATCATATGGACCTTGATTTTATTACTGTGTCTTAAGACACAATGGCCTTGGGAATTATTGAGCGGTTGATGGCTATTTGCTCATATACCAGTGGTCCCATCCTGCTAGGCTTTTGCCATCTTTTGTTTGGCTTTTGTAAACTTTCTTCATTGCTTTTAGTGTTTGCTTTCACCTCTTGATGTGCTATTGATATCCCTAAGGGTCCTCAACTAATAAAATACATGAACTCTATTGCATGGACGTGAAGGCACATATTTTGACTATTCTTTCCCTTGAGAACACTGGATTCATTTGAGCTCCCTGTCCCATGTACAACTATGATAAGTGTTACTCTGCCCTTGAAAGAAATCTTTCAAATGAATAGGTCAGATGGTGGGACACGATGTATTTGTTTACTATGTCACTTTAATAAATAAAATAAAATACAGAGAAGCAAACACGTATTTCCTGTAATAATGAATGGGCTACATTTGAAATTTTATATTTTTAAAGACTTTATATGAGAACTAAGGTCAAGATTTTTTTGTTAAAAATGCATATTCCTGAACACACTCTATACCTTCTAGGTCAGAATTTCCAGAGGTAGAGTTCTGGATTTTTAAACAAACAAACAAGATCATTCTGAGACAGACACACATGTACACATGCACAGTGATGTGGGACTATGCTCTGCAAAATATTGAGTATGGGTTATCATAATAATATTTTTAATGTTTTATTTATTTTTGAGACAGAGAGAGAGTGCAAGCAGGGGAGAGGCAGAGGGCAAGTGGCACAGAGGATCCTAAGCTGGCTCTGCACTGATAGCAGCGACCAGAGCCTGAAGTGGGGCTCAAACTCACAAACCATGAGATCATGACCTGAGCCAAAGTTGGACACTCAACTGACTGAGCCACCCAAGTACCCCATCATTATAGTAATTATTAATGTGCTGTTGAAGCCTAGCGATTCTGGTTTTCAGAAAATTTTACCTGATAAACAATTTCTTGATAGTTCTTTCATCATCCTGAATCTTAAAGTTAGAAAAGTCCTATGAGACAAAAGTTATCTCGGGGTCAAAAAAGTGTTTCAGTAGATGTTTTTACTCTCAAGATTCTAAATGGGGTGCAGAGTATCTGTGAACTTCTTAAAAGTGCAAGCAAAAAAATTTTGTATGTATATATGTTTTCAGGAAGAGAGTTGATAACCAAATTTCTGTCCCCATTTTAGAGATTAAGAAACTAAGGCCTAGAGAGATTAAGGAACTAGCCCCTTGGGAGTTAAGAAATAAGTCGTTCTTACCCTGAGTAGTTAAGGAACTTCTTAGATGCATAGAACTAGCATCCCAAAGTTATGTGTGTCTGATTCCAAATGCATGCTGTTTTTCACTCAAGCTCAGGGCCTCTTCAGTTACTTGAAATTCTTCCTTTCATTATTCTTGGAGGACTTGCCTGATTTTTCCATGAGGCTGTCCTTCCCATAGTCTTGATCATTCTTATTAGCTTTGTTTACCACCTGTCTTAATATCCTAATCATAATGTAATCAAAGTTCTTATTCTAGTTCTCTGTCCTATTTTATCTCATTTTGTGTCCAGTTATTGCTAACTCCATTTCTCCAAGATGGTTTCTCTAAGATTATTAGATAATAATCACAGAAAATGCAAATGTATTAAGTGGGCTGAGGGAAGCCCACTTCCCCATTTTCCCGTGTTATGTCTTTTTAGCTTATCTGGAAGAGCATCTGAAACATTTAGGAAATTTAAACCACCATCTCAGTGAAGCCAACTTAATTTCTGCCTAGCAACAGGGAGCAGGATTTCTTGCCAGTGGCTTTGTTTGTCTCACACAAGTGTCTACTCATTTAAGAGACAACCAGTCCACTGGGTTGAGTCATTATTTTTTTTATAATAATTATTTCTTATTATTCATCTAAGTTGGACACTTCCCTCCCACACATGGCCTGTTAATATTCTTTTTATTTTTTTTTCCTAACGTTTGTTTATTTTGAGAGAGAGAGAAAGAGTACGTGTGTGTGAGTTAGGGAGGGGCAGAGAGAGAGGGAGACACAGAATACAAAGCAGGCTCCACGCTCTGAGCTGTCATGACAGCACAGAGTCCGACACAGGGATCAAACTCACGGATCACTAGATCATGACCTGAGCCGAAATCAGACGCTTAACTGACTGAGCCACCCAGGAGCTCCTGACCTGGTAATATTTTAATCTACAGCAGGTGTTGGAACTCTCCAACTCCTACATAAAGTCCAGGAATAGCCAAAGGGAAAGAGAAGAAATGAGAGATGTTGCTAGGGGATACTTGGGTGACAGGGAAGAGACCTTGCGAGACCAACAAAAGCAGGAGTGCTGCTTTTGTTCAGTGTAAGACTTTTTTTTAGATATCTGCTACATGCTGTGTGCATGGCTAAGAGCTAGGGATGCAGACATGGTTAAGAAAAAGTGTATGTTCTCACAAAGGTCAGCATTGAATTGAGGAGACACAGGCATATAGACAAGAAGATGGCTGCAGTTTGCCTATGCATTAGGGACACTCTTAGGGATGAAGAACAGGAACAGCTGGTATCATGGAAGATAAAGGAAGCAACTAGGCTGACTTGAGATTTTCTCCTCACTAATCACCACTCAGAGTTAAATTTCCAAAGGGCTTGAGGGCTTTCACCATCTAGAGTTGCTCCTCTGAAGAGGCTGAGAATACATCAATCTGTCATTGCAGTCTACTAGAGACATGCCGTACAGCCTAGAGGAATTAGGAATCAGTCTCTTCCAGAAATCTTATGATCTGCAACTCTGTCCCTGGTTGAAATGAGAACAGACTCCAGAGAATAATATTCCTGGGAATATACACTCACAATAAAAAGAAAGAGCATAGGTGAAGAAATCTATGGCCAGATTGAAGTTTTTCCCTGAAATACGCTGTTGAATTAGCTGGACTTTCCTGCTGAGGTTTTCTTCCTGAAATATATTCGAATCATTGCTTCAAATGTTTTATATCATACTTGGCCACAATCATAGTATTAAACCAATTAGATTCAGGGCGCCTGGGTGGCGCAGTCGGTTGAGTGTCCGACTTCAGCCAGGTCACGATCTCGCGGTCCATGAGTTCGAGCCCCGCGTCAGGCTCTGGGCTGACGGCTCGGAGCCTGGAGCCTGTTTCTGATTCTGTGTCTCCCTCTCTCTCTGCCCCTCCCCCGTTCATGCTCTGTCTCTCTCTGTCCCAAAAATAAATAAAAAAACGTTGAAAAAAAAAGTATTTAAAACCAATTAGATTCATGTAAACCAATTTAAATGTAGTTGGGCAACTAAACAATCAATCTTACACCAATTTGTTAACATTGCACTAAAAACGTAAGGATATTAAATGAAATACATTTTGTGAACATCACTTTTGCAAAGGCTATTCCAAAAATTTCAGTCAACTCTATACCCTTCTTTTTTTGGAAGATCTCAAAATAAAACAGCTTAAAATCTACAGGGGTGTGTGTGTGTGTGTGTGTGTGTGTATGCATATATGTGTGTATAATATTATAAATATCAGCCTTCTTTTTTGAAATCATATATAAGACAGCTAGCAGGTAATA
Source organism: Felis catus (assembly GCF_018350175.1). Taxonomy (NCBI): domain Eukaryota; kingdom Metazoa; phylum Chordata; class Mammalia; order Carnivora; family Felidae; genus Felis; species Felis catus. The sequence goes on from NC_058368.1 coordinate 126,028,190, forward strand.
GGTTTAATTCCAGGTGTTAGACTATAGATGGAAATAGCATGGGCTTCCTACCTTCTAAGAGCTAGGGAGGGGAGACCGGCAAACACCCACTCATGAAAGTACTGTAATCATGGCTGTAAACATGGAAAATATGGAATATTTTAGGAGTTCAGAGTGGCAAGTGACTACTTGTCAGAAGGAGGTATGGGCAAAGATGGCGGTGGCCTACAGGTTTGAATGTTAAGTAGAAAGTAGTTTGATATGATCGGGTCCACATTAGCTACGAAGGACAAGAGAATAAAAAAAATGTGAACACTTTAAATACTTAAAAATAATTTTTCGGTATAAGGGTTAACAAATAGTATGTTCTACTTCATCTGTTTGGAATATAATATAAAAAGAGACTTACTTTTGAGGCTTAAATAATAATGATTCTGATTCCCCTACTTTCCCAGGATGATAGGAGTCTTCTACAATTTCTCTGCTGAAGCGGTGTCTGACATTTCCTGAAGAATTTGCACATGTAAACTCAGTGGGTATTTATTGAGCTCTTGCTGCATGCCAGACACTGGTCAGACACTGCGGATAGAGATAATGCCCTGCTTTCAGAGAGTTTGCATTCTATGGGGGAGAAGCAGTCAATAACCCAACAGACCAACAGACTGATCAGTAAACAAACATCAAAGAAATAAATAAATAACAAGGAAATATAAGTGTTGTGCCAGAATTAAATTTGGGTGACCAAACAGTGACAGGGGGCAGTCACTGTCAGGCATTGCTTTCAGAGGGCAGATATTTGAGCTGAGGTCTGAATGCCTTTTAGAAGGAAGGTCCTGTTGGCTGGAGTACATGAGAGAGGTTGAAAGAAAGGGAGGGGGAGCAGGGAGAGTCCTGCAGAGCTTGGTGGCAATTTGGATTTGGGTGTTCTTGTGATGGGAAATCGTTAGCCCCTTGTAAGTAGGGGAGTGGTGTGATTTGATTAACAGCTTTAAGAGATTCGTCTGTATAGAAAAAAGAATGTAGCTGCAAGGGTGAGCAGCTAAGAGCTTTGATACTGGTTTAGGTGACACGCAAAGAGGACTTGAAAAGTATGTACCCATGGGAATATGTTTGTGAGGTGGCATTGATTACACCTGGATAGGGTCTGGAAGGGGAATTGGAAGTGACTTTTAGGTGGTCCCACCAAGACCACATTGCTGTTAAGGCTCTGAAACTTTGTGGCCTCAAGGACTTCCAGGTTACCTTATCCAGTCAGGCAAATGGCTTTTCCTGTATGCTTCCTCCCTTGACAGCGACTCACTCCAAGCATAGAAACTATCTTCATCTTTAACAATCCAAATGCCCACAGTCTGTTACTAAAGACATTACTGAAAGGTTCCACACTGTTAACATCTTCCCAGACTCAGAGTTCCTATCTGAAGATCAGGTCCAGGGGTTACCTTTCTCTTCTGACCCAAATGGAAATCTTTGTTCTCCTATATCAGAGTCCAGAGACCCTGCATTCCTTCTCCACCACATAGATGACATTTTGTCTCACCCTGATGCCGGATGATTAACAGGGAAAAATTCTTTCCTGCATGAGAATCTTGTGTGTTCATCTACAACATTTAGTTAGAACTTTTCTACCAGGAAACAGCAGTTAAAATAGTAGATCCAAAGTCTGGATGATTTTTCTGAAAAAGGCCTATTATAAGGTACTTAGAACCAAATTTACATACATATTTGTGGGCAAGTGTTATTTAATTATAAAGTACATCTCAATTTTTATTGTAAAACCCAATGTTTAACACTATTCTGCAGCATCTGTATGTAGGTTTACGGCCACTTTGTTAAATTCTCACAGAGTAATGGGTAGGAATTTATTTTATGCTTTTGACTAAAGTTTTTATTTAATGGTGTTCTCAACAGTTTAATTTGATTTGGAACAAAAAAATTCTTCTCTAAAAGTAATGGTTTCTATTGAGAAACCATTGTAGAAGCCAATTTTAATGATTCTTATTTGGCAGTTTTCCACAAATGAAACAATAAATTAATTTAAAATTACACTCCTTTGATTGTTCTTCCACTTATAATTTCTATACCTCCATCAAAGGGGGAATGGAGAAGAAGAAGACAATATGCTATAGGGTGTGATAAGTGGAGATTCTGTCGTTCAGATGTGATCCAGAGAAGTGGTTTTGTTGAAGATTTGAGGGGGTTGAGAGGGTGCCAGGGAGCTAGTGCATTAAAAATAACTGAGGAGATTTTTCTAGTTGATGTGGCTCCCTGTCTTTCTTGGAAACCACTCATTTATAGTCAGCAATATAATGTAAAAGGCACAAGCACATTAAATTGTGCAAAACCACCTTTATAAATTCTAATCATGAAAGAATGAGTCATGGAACTGAGGCACCAGTTGGTTTACATGTGACACATAATTTACATAATAACTGATTTCAATACCTATATGGAGGCCTTTGACTACATGAGAAATGGAGATTCTTATAAATAGTCATCTTTGCACATTTTGTGCCTTTTAAATATGGGAGACAACTAAAATATTATTAATAAGTTCAAATAATGTGCCTCTATGAAGAATAAGGAATATATACATATCAAATTTAAAATTTAAGATTCTCGGGATGCCTGTGTGACTCAGTCAGTTAAGCATCTGACTCCTGATATCAGCTCAGGTCTGCTTTCGGGGTCCTGAGATCAAGCCCTGCATTGGGCTCTGTGCTGACAGGGCAGAGCCTACTTGGGATTCTCTCTCTCTCTCCCTTTCTCTCTGCCCCTCCTCCAGTCATGCACACACATACACACACACACTTTCTCTCACACACACACAACAAATAAATAAACTTTATATTAAAAAGCAGGGGGGTATTGGGGCACCTGGGTGGCTTAGTAGGTTAAGCGTCTGACATCGACTCAGGTCATGATCTCATGGTTTGTGAGTTCAAGCTGCTCCTCTGGCTCTGTGCTGATAGCTCAGAGCCTGGAGCCTACTTCAAGTTCTATTTCTCCCTCTTTCTGCCCCTCCCTCACTCACACTCTGTCTGTTTCTCTCTCTCAAAAATAAATAAACATTAAAAATTTTTTTTAAAAAATGGGGGTTCTCCTAGGTGGTTCAGTTGGTTAAGCATTTGACTCTTTGACTCTTGATTTCTGCTCAGGTAATGATCTCATGGGTTCCTGAGTTCTGGTCTTGTGTTGGGCTCTGAGCTGACAGCACAGAGCCTGCTCAGGATTCTCTTTCTCTCTATCTCTCTGCCCCACCCCTGCTCACATACTCTCTCTCTCAAAATAAACATTTAAAATAAAATAAAATGTAAAGTTTTCACTTAATGTTTCATTTTCCTTGGATGTTGGCTGTCCTTTATCTTAAAACAGGATCTCAGAACAAAAAAGAAAAAGGAAATCCTCAGGGCCAATCATGATGTTGCTGAGGTGGGACAGATGGCTCTTAGGTGTGGTTTCTCGAGCCCACTGGAACATGTTCTGTCCTTTCCTCTGTTCTTCCCTTTCCATTATATCCACTCTGTCTTCCTCTGTTTCACTCTGTCACACACAATTACCTTTAACAAACTGAAAAATAAAAAAAGTATCAATGAGGTTTCAGAGGCTCTGATACTGAAATATTGGCAAATGCTCTCAGCAAATTGTAGCAAATTCTCTGTGCCACGAAAAAAGACCTTTAGTGAGCATAACTTTGAAAGATGTGTGAAGTAATGAGAAAGCACACTTGAACGTACCTTTGTTTATTATCATTGTCTGAGTACACTGGGTCTTGATTTTTTAAAATAGTTTTCAAAGGAATCTCATAATAGCATTCATTGAGTAGACAATATTCTTCACACTTCTACCCCAAGTATGTTTCCATCAAAGGCTCCATAAGCTATCTTACCACTTAATCTAACTCTTTATCTAAGTTCAGAACTTTAGTTCATGTGGAGACACAGATAAGGTAGCCCAGGAATGGTTTCCGGATTTCTTGAGCATCCATTTTGACTTCTTTCACCTCATGATTCTTAGGCATTATTATGCCCTCTGGCTCATTCTTCTTCCCATAGTTAAAGCAAGATGACACTTCTAATCTGAGAAGCCATCCGGGAAGCCAACTTGTTTACTCTTAGAGTGATCCTTCTAGATTCTGACTTTGAACCCCCCCCTCCACCTGCTTAACTCTCTGACCTTGCCTTTTTCTTTCTAGTATACATGCTCCAGTACTCTTGCCTTCCTTCCCCATTGCAACACCAGGTACTTAGTTAAGCATTTGATTCCTAGCAGAAAATTACTTGCTTTCCTCAGAGCTCAGCGTTCTGCTTGATAGAATTGTATCTCTAGCTACACTGGTTGATTTGGTGTTCACTGTGGTTCCCAGCTTCCCTAGCATTTCTTGCTTTATCTATGAATCACGTATAAAGACTCCCAGGGTAGGGACTCTACCCATGTTTTCTGAAATAATTTTTGAAAACTTCCCTCATCTTTCAGCACGGACTACTACATGCGAGGGAAGCTTCATTTTGCCCCCTATTTAAAATAGAAAAACAATTTTCTGCAAACCAAATTTGTTCTATTGAAGTTCATTTTCTTTGTTAATTTTTGATGACATATGTTTATTTCTAATTTAAAAATGAGAGGAGAGTACATAATATTCTGAGAAAGTTTAAAATACCACCACTTTGTTCCCGAGAGCTTTCTCAGCTTTCTGTAGTATTATGGATACATTAGGTTTCTAAATTGATGTTCTGGATTCCATATTTCTGTCAGAGCAAACTTACCTTGGGGAAAATCCTTAACATCTGACTTCATGGGCCTAACCAAGCGAGGAGCCAGGTGAATAGCCAAATGAATCACAGCATGCCTGTGGTACTGTGTCAACAAAATGCGGTCCACTTGGCTTCTGCTTACACACACTTCCTCTGGTGCAAATGGACACGATGATGCCATTCTGGCTGCAAGGCCAGGCAGTTGTATGATAAAAAGCATTCATGAATATTTTAATCTCATTAGCCAGCAACTCCACATAGTCTACCATCTGGTAGAAACAGAAATCCTGGAGTATTACTCACTATCAAGGAAAGGTCCTAGGGTCACTCAGCTTAAATCATAGAGGTACCCTGAGGTCAAGGACAAAGAGGTGATGAGTCAAATTGCTTTCTAGTCTGCCAAAGTTCTGAATATGGAAAATCCAGTGATGCCAATCCATGGGCTGAGTAACGTGAAGGGATTTGAAGAACTTTAGAATAAGCAAGTTATTTGTTAATATTGCCTTCCTTCTCTCAGGCAAAATAGAATAACCAATGCAAACACAAGTCTTTGCACATCATCAGGTTCAACTCATAAGTAGAAATTTTCTGGTACACTAGCCCTACATTTAGATAACCCTAAAATTTGGCAATCTATAATCAGGTGAGTTGCAGTCATGGTTAAGTGCGCTAATATCATTACTCCCAAAATTTGCAGTGAGTTTTCTATAGACTTCTTTGTAGATATATTCCTTTAAACTATTTTGCATATTACAAAGGATTATGTCATGATTAAATGACATAAAAATGAATTTGAATTTTGGTGGATGATATTATATGGTAACCTTGCCTTTATGACACTTGATTTTTAACTTGCATGTAAAACAAAACAAAACAAAAGGCTACCTGGGACTTTGCAAATTCCCTGGAAATAGATAAGAGGAAAGCACATTCATCAGCTATAAATCTGCTTTCCCTTAGAATCTTCCCCCAACTCAAAAACAAAAATAAAAGTCTAAAAATACAAATTTTGTTGCCAATATTTTTCTAGTTTTATAACAATTTAATAGCATAGCTAAATGAGTTTAAGTCTTCATTGAGAGTATTTATCAAAAATGACTAGAAAGATAAATCACATTTCAAAGGAGTGATGTTTGCTTTGCTTTCTCAAGTTCAGGCCCATGATCCAAGGTATTCTAAGTAAGCTACACTATCAATGCAGTCCAGGGAAATTTGCCCCAGACTTGATAAAGAAACTGAATTTTAACTGAGGTCTTCTTCTCCAGAAAAGTTGTTCCATGACCACAAAGGTTTGAGCAGTAGAAGAAGGAGGTTAGGTGTGGAAGAACAGTTCAGGTTCCTTTAGAGCCTAAGATTTAATACTCTTCAGGTGGGATGGCAGGGTTGGGCCTGGCGAGGGCTGCTGGGGCCTTGCTGAGAAGGAGAATTTGCTATGGTCAGAGATGGATTGTTGGCAGATATGGGTGAGGACAATGGACAAACGGGTGATTTACTACTTCTGTCCCTGCCCCCAGAATCTCAAAAATACTTTTGTGACAAACCCACTTTTCTCCAAATCAGAGGAGCACAAAAATGTTGGAGAAAGAGATAATTTGTTTATGTGCCTTCCACTAAAATTCTTCAAGTCCAAGGGGCTCTCTGTGTGTGGTCTTGCAGAAAAAGGCAATGTGGCTGAATTGGACAGCCAAAAAAGATTAATGGTGGTCAAATAAACTCTCTGGGGGACAAAAAAACCAACCAACCAAACAAAAAACATAAAACAAGATAAGACTCAAACAGGTCTCAATATTCTTGTTGTAGAAGGTGAATAGTAAAGTGTGAACAAGAAAAAACAGTTTCAGTTCAAATGTATCTCAAAGGTTAAATGCTTCAATCATATTAACTCTCTAACTTAAAGATACTTTCTCATAAAATGACAATAATTTTTTCCCCTTTACAGTAGCAAAAATAACTTTTTTTTGTTTTTTTCGCTTGTACCTCTACCTGGTATAGGCTTGGGTCCAGAAGAGAAGATAAATTATTTGTCTACCTATTTAGGTTTTTGATCAGGGGCCATATTTCATAAAAGACCTTTGTTGTCCTTTTTTTTTTTTTAATGTTTGTTTATTTTTGAAGGAGAGAGAGAGACAGAGTGTGAGTGGGGGAGGGGCAGAGAGAGAGGGAGACACAGAATCCGAAGCACGCTCCAGGCTCTGAGCTGTTAGCACAGAGCCCGAAGCAGGGCTCGAGCTCACAAACTGCGAGATCATGACCTGAGCCGAAGTCGGATGCTTAACCGACTGAGCCACCCAGGAGCCCCTGTTGTCCTTTTTTAGTGCCTGCTAATACCGTGGCTAGTGGCTGTGTGGCTTGACTATCATGATCTAGCCATTTCTGTCCTTAATGACTTCCCAGACTAGGCTAGGCATGTAGTTAATACAGCTGCTGGATTTCACTCCAGGAAGGGGGTACATTTTAGGGGAGAGTGAAGTGAGACTCATGTCTAATTTGTTGAATGGGTTGTAAACAGCTTTGGCTATTTCAGGATGAAAGACTGCATTTAAAGGTAAGATATTATTATAAAGAGTGGCAATAATAGTAATAACAGTAATTAGTGTTCCAATAAAATACAAACAAAGGAAATGAGTACATGTGTCTTTAACAGTCTGAGGTTAACACAACAAACCATACAAAATAACTAAGCTTTTTATTACTCTGTCAGAATTTATCATGTCTTGCTCTTGTCTTTGCAGGAGGGTATGTGAAACCTGCCATAAATGAAAAGGGAATATAAAAAAAATAATAACCAAATGGTTCCTGTATTCCTTCAATATATTTAAATCTGACTTTAGCATTTACTAAAAAGAAGTAACACTTTGGTTGGTGATGCTGTGTAAACCTGCATGCTGTCAACTGCTAAATTAAAAAAAAAAGCACTTCCTCTCTTCTAGCCATTTCTTCCTCTCCTTAGAGAAGAAAAAGCAGAGTGTGGAGGGTGAGTGTGCTAGGTTCCAGAGGATTCTCTGGGATTCTCTGGGATTGTAGCTGATCATCCTCTCTTTCAGTTGCTTCTCATTACTCATTAATGTGAGATCTGGAAAACTCTGGTTCACTTGGGTGAACAGGGAACTAGAAAAGAGCTTTTAATTCCAGAGGTGGGTTCAGAAGGCAGTGGAATAACCCAGGTGTGGATATTCCCTAAGGCAGAAACTGCCCTATGGAAACAATCTCAAAAGATGATACAGATAAGCTAATCAAAACAATGTGTGTCTATCCTAAATTAAGGGGCCCTTCCAACGCCCAAGTTTCCTTCCTCTGACACATAAGTATTTGAGTGCATGTGTGTGAGTGTGTCTGTGTGTGTGTGTTATTTCTATCATCCACATTACCACATACTCTAATGGACATTACCAACAGGAAATGCAGAGTGTGCCTGGAGGTGATGGTCCTGGCTTTAGAGCAAACCTCTGGGAAACAGGAACCTCTTCCAGGAAGGAGGGGGCTGGGAAGCACCCTGCTGCTTTATTATTCTGTTTGTAAAGAGCTGTCCTTGAAACATCTAAGGGTTTGGGTTTTCTCCTGGGAGGAAAAAGTAGTATTTAGACAAAGCAATTCTTAGATATATATTTATATATATAATGTACATAAAAATATGTGTGTGTGTTGTGTGTGTGTGTGTGTGTATTTAATGTTTATTTATTTTTGAGAGAGAGAGAGAGAGAAAGAGAATCTGAATCAGGCTCCATGCTGTCAGTGCAGAGCCTGACCACCTAGGGCTTTAACCCATGGGCAGTGAGATCATGACCTGGGCTGAAGTCAGACGTTCAACCAAATGAGACACCCAGGTGCCCTAGAGAAAGCAAATCTTGATTCATGGTATAATATTGCTCTGGAAAGGAATTAGAAATTATTTTCTTCTCATAGATGTATGTTTTGGCTCACACTAAATGTATATATAAAGCAATAAGGTGGAACTGCTGTGTTCATTTTGATGGGGATTTTCCCTCTGCATTAGATGGGTGCTCCTATGTGTTAAACAGAGCTGTGAGTTGAAGGGAATTCTCTACCAAAAGAATAGAGATAAGTATATCTATAATGTCTACGAATTCAATTATTCATGCAGCTTACTTACTGAATCCTTAATAAAAGTTCAAAACCAAATAGGTCTGCGTAATTCTAAACCATATCTTATTTGAACTCTGCTAAAACTATGTTAGTGATACCTATGACATTCAAAGTTACAATCTATGAACAAAGTAGAAAATTTGTGACTAGTATTTTTGAGTAGTTGCTATGTTACTATCACTCTTATGTCCCCTTACATATATCATTTCATTGATCCTCATTTGATAGTAATGCCCATTATTATCCTGTTGTAGAGAGGAAGAACTAAGGCTTAGAAAGGTTGTATCAGTTGGCTCGGGCTGCCATAACAAAGTGCCACAGACTGGTGACTTAAACAAGAGTTTCTCAGTGTCTCAAGGTCTGGAAGCTTAAGTCTGAGATCAAGGTGTCAGCAGGACCAGTTTCTTCTGGGGACTCTCTCCTTGGCTTGTAGATGGTCATCTTGTCCCTGGGTCTTCACATTGCCTTCCCTCTGTATGTGCTTATGTCCAAATTTCCTCTCCTTACTGGAGTGGGGTCTGCCCTAATGACCTCATTTTTGCTTTTGCTATTTTAAAGACCATCTCTCCAAGTATAGTCCCATTCTGAGGTACTGGAAATTTGGGCTTCAACATTCAAATTTGAATTTAGGTGGGGGTGGAGGGACCACAGTTTAGCTCTTAACAGAGGTTAAAATAAGTTTCTCAAGATCACATAATGAGTAAGTCATTCAACCAGGGTGTGAATTTCCTCATGCCCTCTTTGTTAGCCTTAGGCCTTAGGATAACTTTACATAGTAGTGCTTCTCTTATTTCCCTAGCCAGTGTCATTACTGAATATCTACTATATACCAGACTGTGCTGAGGGCAGCACAGTGATCAAGATTACCAAACTCCTTCTCCTTTTTTTTTTTTAATATATGAAATTTATTGTCAAATTGGTTTCTATACAACACCCAGTGCTCATCCCAAAAGATGCCCTCTTCAATACCCATCACCTACCTCCCCCCACCCCCCATAAACCCTCAGTTCTCAGTTTTTAAGAGTCTCTTATGCTTTGGCTCTCTCCCACTCTAACCTCCTTTTTTTTTCCCCCTCCCCCTCCCCCATGGGTTCCTGTTAAGTTTCTCAGGATCCACACAAGAGTGAAACCATATGGTATCTGTCTTTCTCTGTATGGCTTATTTCACTTAGCATCACACTCCCCAGGTCTATCCACGTTGCTACAAAGGGCCACATTTCATTCTTTCTCATTGCCACGTAGTACTCCATTGTGTATATAAACCACAATTTCTTTATCCATTCATCAGTTGATGGACATTTAGGCTCTTTCCATAATTTGGCTATTGTTGAGAATGCTGCTATAAACATTGGGGCACAAGTGCCCCTATGCATCAGTACTCCTGTATCCCTTGGGTAAATACCTAGCAGTGCTGTTGCTGGGTCATAAGGTAGGTCTATTTTTAATTTTTTGAGGAACCTCCACACTGTTTTCCAGAGTGGCTGCACCAGTTTGCATTCCCACCAACAGTGCAAGAGGGTTTCCGTTTCTCCACATCCTCTCCAGCATCTATAGTCTCCTGATTTGTTCATTTTGGCCACCCTGACTGGCGTGAGGTGATATCTGAGTGTGGTTTTGATCTGAATTTCTCTGATGAGGAGCGACGTTGAGCATCTTTTCATGTGCCTGTTGGCCATCTGGATGTCTTCTTTAGAGAAGTCTCTATTCATGTTTTCTGACCATCTGTTCACTGGATTATTTGTTTTTTGGGTGTGGAGTTTGGTGAGTTCTTTATAGATTTTGGATACTAGTCCTTTGTCCAATATGTCATTTGCAGATATCTCTTCCCATTCCGTTGGTTGCCTTTTAGTTTTGTTGATTGTTTCCTTTGCTGTACAGAAGCCCAAACTCCCTCTCCTGATGAAGCCTGCCTTGTCTCGGAAGAGACGAAGCAAATGAAAAACAAAACACACAAGGAAATTATGCAAATGTAATAATAATAAGTACCATAAAGGAAATAAACAGGACCATGGGATAAAACATAACCCAGTGAGGGAGTCGGAGACTACTCTTGAGAGGAAGGTCACAAAGTATTCTCTAAGAAGCTGATTTTTGGAATGAGACCTGAAGCAGAAGACATGAGCCCTGCAGAAGGTAGAGATCTGTTTCTGTGTAAATCACTTCTCAGAGCTGCTCAGCATGAGTGTTAGCATAGAAACGTGTCTCTGCAAAGTAGAGAACACGTGGGTATCCAAGAAGAAGACACTGGGAATCCCTGTGTGGAAGAGGGGGAGGCAGAAGCCAAGGGCTCTGTCTCAGCTTCAGCACCTCCTAGCTGTCCCACCTGGAAGTCACTCTCCAGCTGAGCCTCCACTTCCTGGAACAGGAAGCAGGAATATCAATAACACACAGCACTCATCTTGCCTCAGACCAAAGCTTGTCTCGGTGCATGTGAGATAATAGCCATGACAGCGTTTTTGAGATTGAACGGTTCTATGCAAATAAGTGCAGTCACGGAGTAGACCTGCAGCCATTGTCCTAACATGTAGCTTTACCTGTATAATTTTTCCTCCAACTTGTACCTAATTGTAATCCCCAATCAAAGCCTCCTACTTTATAAAGTGATTAAACTCATTTTCCACAGCAAAATATACAAGAAGCTAAGTAGGTCATCGCCCTTCATTCGTTAAACACTCAGAGTGAATTATTTGTTTTTTTTGTTGATAGACTTGCAGAGCATAATGCGTTCCATCTGAGAACTGACCAGGCATGACCAGGCATACCCTGGTGGGACGGCAGTGTCTAGCCATAGCTTTGTTTACAGGAGGGTGCACAGGGCTGTGTGGGAAAAGTGTCAGTGGATAATTCTCTGTTGATTTCCACTTTTCATAACTAGGACTTCCTGAGGTACATAGAAATAGTTCTCATCTCTTGGCAACTGACACACTCTACTATAATGGGGAAACTCCAGAACCTGAGAAAATTAAATTCTGTTGTTGAGGTCACCCAGTTTGTGGTAATTTGTTACAACAGCCCAAGCAGGCTGATCCAACCTCCCTAAGCCTTATTTCATCATAGGAAACATATAATCATCATATAAAACAGGGATAATATTGGGCACAGCCGTTAAATGAGGATTGATGAGATAATATATATAAAGGGAGAAAATGTAGGGATGGTAAGGTAGAAATTCCTAAAAATAGTGGCTACAGATTTTCTACTTTCTTTCTAGAATGTAACTCCATCATGTATCATCATTGTCAGCATGATAATCTTACTGGAAATAAGAATTGTTTTAGAATTATGAATACTTAGATAATTTAAAGTAACACCATCACCACCTTTATTAAACATGAAGTACATGTCTCATGGAGGGGAGAGAGCAGCAGCCACACAACTTCAGGCTCAGTCCAGCCTCCCTGCCTCTGGGCTCACTGTTCCTCTTAAATGGGATGTCTTTTTTTGCAGGTCTTTGCATCATTGGCTTCTTCCCACTATTCCCTTTCCACCTCAAACATGACTCATCAAGAAAAGACTTCTCTGACCACCTGGTTTACCTCCTTGATCTAAATTACTTTCTACCAGTTTGCCTTCCTCTGTTGTCTTCACAGCACTCAGCCCTCTAAATGTCTCAAATATTTATTCATTTACTTCTTAGTGTCTGTTTTACCCCATGACACAACCAAACCCTATGAGAACAGGGACCCTAATGCATTAATCACTGTCTCCCAGTGCTTGGATCAAAATAGTTGGTCACTAAATAGTCAATGAATCAAGGAAAGGATGAATCAATGGGCAAACTATTTCAGATAAAGCTGAGTCCTGGAGAAGGGGTTGATTCTCTGAACAGTACAACATTACTTGAATTATATTCTGTGCTTGGGCTCCAGGGACATGGTTCCCTGGGGAAGAGAGATACTGAGGTATAGACAGGAGAGTAGATAACAGATCAGGTGGGCGTGTGTTCACGACCCCAATTTGGCCCTATTTGGGTACACTCCATTGAGGATGTCACTCAACCTCTACAAGCCTCACTCTCCCATAAAAGACTGGAAATACTACCTCAGTGCAGAAATGTTGAAAAGATTAAATGATGCAATGTTTTCAAAGCTCATGACAAACAGAAGATCAATAAGTGGTATTGATTCTTTTTAATAAAGAAAAGAAAAAGGCAAGCCACTCTTTTGACCTAGTAAAAGGAGTTTCAGGCAAGTGTAAAGAACTAAAAGCCACACTGACAGTTAAGTGCAAAGAGCTAGTAGATCCTACACCAGGTGGAAAGTGTAGATTAGATTTCTAATTGCCTGGCCCTGAGGATCCTCCTTGGTTCTACTGGCCTCCCTTAAACCACAGTGAATCCTAAACCTTCTGGCCACCATGAATTCTTTTATCAGCAGGAACATCTTTGCACTAATAAAAAACCCCAATTTTAAGAAGAAAATTATTGAAATAGTTTAATATTTAATTACCTAATATTACTGTCAGGAGAAGAGAGCTTAAAAGAGCCCAGAGGTGTATTTCAGCAGCATCTGTCACCTTCAGTGTCAAGTTGCATTGACATTCTTCACCTGTAACTTACGGAGGGAGAGAGGACTCACAATGCACCTTGTGTTGATTGATGCTGATTTCAGCGGGCTCCCCCGGGGGTAGCAGCCACATGAAGGATGTGTGCAGGAAGTGAACAGGTATACCTCATGCTTTGTTCTTATGACATGTTTGCTGAGTGGTGACAAGTCCTCATTTCCCCATGAGTGGCCGCCTAGTCCTTTCTCAGACTTCTGAATCATGAAAGGCTTGGGGCCATTTTCCCAGCAGGGCCAGTCACTCAGGAAAGACAGAGTACATGAGGCTCCTCTTCCCATGGCCTCATCCTTTCCTAAACAACCCAAGGAAAAATGCCAGGAGCCAAGTGGATAAGAGTAAATGTTGAAGGGGGGCAGGAGGGTGGCGGGGAGAGTAGGATATTCCTTAGAGCTGAGTGCACACCAGTAGAATGATTAGTATAGTTCTTGAATTTCATTCTCAAACCCTCTCAGTCTTTGCCCTGCTTTGTCCTTTTAAAAAAAGGAGCCTGATACTTTACTCTCTGAAAAGAGGTTGCTGGTATCTGCTGGTGAGCTGTGGGATCCCCATCTTCAGGAAACTTCCACTTTCTTCCTTACCCTTTACCCCCTTGCCCCGGTAGGGATTGTATAGAGTCTGACTAATGATACATTTTTTTTTTTTCTGTAGAGCACTTGAGTAAGAACAGGAAAAAAAAAAAGTTGATTTTCCATCTTCCTCTGAAAGCAAAGGGATTTGAATCAAAAATATCTGTGTCCTCCATCCAACATTCCAAGTCCTGCATCATTCTGCCCAAGGATCACTTCCAACTGAATGTGCTCTTTGTCTTCCATCTTGTGTCTAATCTTTTGAGAGCAAATTTTAAAATATCACTTCCTCTTCTTAAACCACTCACTCACTACCCATTGTCCTTCACATGAAGGTAAACAAAAAAAAACCTGGATAACAAGTTTCCTTTTAATCTAGGCCCATGTACTTCCTTTTATACCCTAACCACAGAACTGCCTCTGGTTTCTGTTTTGGGCCTTTGCAGATGCCGCTAACATTTAACAGTGATTCTGAATTGTGCAAAGTCTTCTCAGATACCACGTACTAGACAAGACTGCTTGGAGATCTCTGGGCTTTCCCAAGTGAAAGCTTTCCAGGCAACTTTACTTTTATTATTTTTGTTAATGTTTATTATTTTTGAGAGAGAGAGAGAGAGAGAGAGAGAGAGAGTGCAAACACAATTGGGGAGGGGCAGAGAGGGAGGGAGACACAGAATCTGAAGCACATTCCAGGATCTGAGATGTCAGCACAGGGCCAAATGTGCGGCTCAAACCCATGAACCATGTGATCATGACCTGAGCCAACTCAGATGCTTAACCTACGGAGCCACCCAGGTGCCCCCATCCAGTGACTTCAAAACCCAGCCAGTATTCTTGGCCACCAGTCCAGATTCTCAGCTTTGGCTGCATATCAAAGTCTTTTGGGGAAATTTAAAATCCCCTGTACTCAGACTCATTACATCAGAATCTCCATACATGGACCTCAGGTACCAGTTGCTTTTTTATTTTTATTTTTTTTGGAGCTCCCCAGGTATATGCAGTTTTGGAAAGTGCTAGCTTTGAGGGCTCTTCACTACAATTTCTTGATAACTTACATTCCTCTAGGTCTCAGCGTAGATGGAACCTTCTGAGAGGCCTTCCCTGAATCAGATGCTTCTCCTGAGTATTAACATAATGAATCCCTTGTGCAATGGCCCCTCTGCAGAACTCCCTATTGATTCATCTGTTTTCTCATCATTCAGTGAGCCCCTCGAGGGCAAGGACCATGTAGAGCACTCAGCATCTAGGGCAGGGCCTGTCATAGTAAGCATGCAGCCCTGAGCAGTGTGTCCTCTGTGCTGGGCCCTGTGGTTGGAGGACCAAAGTGTTTCTGTCCTCATGGTGTTTCCATTGCTATCTCAAGATACTCCATTTTCTCATCCTTTCTAAAGACAAAATGTAGCAGCAATCTTCCAATTCATTTTTCTGCCCCAGAAGGATGGTACAAATGTCTAAGAGACAGAACATAGCCTTGCCTTGCTCCTACTTTTACAGAAAGAGCCTCCAATAGAAGGAATTTATATGAGAAATATTTTCTAGTCCTAAGAACACTGTTCTCATCCTGTTAAATCTCCAAATGAAATACCAGAAAGTGGGAACATCAGTAGGAATAACACAACAAGGTTAATTTTTAGAACATATTCTGGACACACCCATTTCAATTTAAGTCAACAGTTTGAAAAGAAGCAGGCTTCATCCAGAAGGTTCTAAATGCCACCTATTGCAGCAACAGCTGAATTAAGGAGACACTGTTGGAGTCACTGATGTGAATGTATATGAAAATGTAAGGATTGCCACGGCAAGAAGATACTGAATTTACAAGTCTAATAGGAATTGTCCATGTGTCCTTACTTTTAATCCCTGCAAGAAAATAATTATTTTCAGGAATTACAGGATCACACAGTGGGCCTGTATTCAAGTCTTACCTTTTCCACCAGCTTTGTGAACTTGGACAAATTACTTCGCCTCTCTGAACCTCAGTCTTCTGGTTTGTTAAATGTGGACAACCATGTTATCCACCTCACAGGGTTGTTGTGATGATTAAATGAGATTGTGCTTGTGAAGCATAACTTAGTGTCTGGTCTATAGTGATTTAATAGTAAACATCTGCTGTTGTTAAATTCTCTAGTCAAAAGTGGGAAAGCCTAGGAATAAACTGCTTTCAGTGCTAACTGAGCTATGATAAAGACCCAGGATTTCATTGGAGACCATGCCCTCACATCCATGGTGATGCATGCTCAGATTGAAGGATCACTGAATCATAAGTTGCCCAAGCTTTACTGCCATTCCTCACTACAATGCAGCCCCAGATTTTAATCATCACCCATTTAAAGGACTTTGCATGAACTCCCAATCGTAGTTTTCATTTCCTATATGGCTTCATTGCTTTTACTTTCCTTCCCTCCTTATATCTGAAGGTACAAGAGAAAAACTCTGGAGATGTCTTGTCACTCTTAAATATTAGATCCAAAGACTTTCTGGTTCCATCCGTTTCTTATTAACAGATCACTATCCTAGTACTACCAGTATAGCTGGATCTCCCTTAGATTCATATTTATGATACTATTTTTTAAGTAAATGGAAATGGATAATAAATCAGTAATTATTATGAGATATACAAAGCTCTTCAGAAGAGAAATATTAGGGTCTGTTATGATTTTTTAAATTATCTTCAGCTTTCTGGTTAGAAAGTTATTTTATATAATTTTGGATGGTGCTACTGTAGCTATTGAAGTTGAAAGTGTTGGGGGAAATGTTATTTTGGAGAAAAAATTGGGTGGAATGTGTGTGGGGAGGAGAGAGGACAGTGTGTGTTTGGAGGGGAAGAGCTGTGTGTCTGTGTTGGGTGGGGGGCAACTCCTAATTTTCTGAGTCAGGAAATCCATATGAAAATGGATGAGATAATGAATAATTGTTATATCAAGAATTTCCTAAAGCCAAAATCCATGGGTGGCAGTATTAACTCAGGTCTAATAAATTCATAATTCTCCCAAAGGATCTGAAAACTAGACATAAAATGTCAACTTTTTTTTAATTTTTTCTTAAGACCTCTTAATGCTGTGTTGGTAAGATCTTTGTGAGGCAAGTTACTTTACCTCCGCTAAACAAAATGATCTCTCCAAATATTCACCATATGTGAATAGTTCTCTATCCAGGCTGGCCTAGCTATTACTGTGACAATCCTTGCTGAGAACTCTGCTGCCTGAAATAAAGTATTCAGCCTGAAGTCCAAGTACTCAGGAACAAGATGCTGTAGAAGAGGACCACATGTTGGACAACATTTTCACAAGTCTGCTGCTTGCATCAGTGTTTGTAGATCTGGAACCATGCACACGTGATGATATTCACCCTGGCATCCACCAACAGCTCTCTCACTCTGGCCAGTTCACCACTAGTGGGAAGATATTGAAGTTTTCTGTGAGCATGTGCAATGTACCACTGAAGACGAAAACACTGGCCTGATTCCAGAACAGATTCAAAACCATGTTGACCACTGCACAGATCTTGAGGCTTCTCTGTTTGCCACAGCTTTGGGGGAGACACCAGCTCTGGTGTTAGATCCATGCCAATGGAATGTACATGGAATTTATCAAGAAGTCAAAGATGGAGTTTGGCTCCAGTATTGGAGCAAGAACCATCAGGTTTCCACACTGTAGTCAAGCATATCTAAGTTCATCATTATTGCCAGTACGATGACCACCTGGAGCATTCTGGTTGTGCCTTCCTAGTAGTCAATGAGGCCATCCACAGTGTCATGAAAATCTCATTGTTGAGATTCTCATCTACACAAATCCTCATTGCTTTAGCCACATTGTGTTCCCTTTCATTGCACTCTTGGACTTAATAGAGCCCATAATAATGACCCAACTCAATTAGTTCAACTTTCCCAGTCCCACTGGTCACATGAGATCCTATCACCTCTTCTAGGATAGCCTATCATTAGCAGTTCTCTTTGGTAGGGAGTTTGGGAGAATGCAGTCCTTGTCAGTAAATATATGGCTTACTGCCCTTCACTGTATATGTTTTTGGATTTATCAGCTAATGCCACTATAAACTCAGCCTCATATCCAGTTGGCAGACTGGTGTTCCACTGATTCCAGTTTGGATACCAATGTTAGATTCTCAGATGGAAACCTTGTTGAAATACAATGAAATGCAGGCATAGTAAGTTATCTTGTTGTTTTAATTGATGTCTAATCTCTTCTGGATCTCAAATTTAACTTAATATACTAAGGGGAACTTCGTTCACTAGTAAGTAGAAGATGGATTAGAGGAAGACGGAGCTGCTGAGTCATGTGAGAACATAGCTATCCAAATATTTTGGGCTGAATTGTGTGCCACCAGAATCATATGTTAAAGTGCTTACACCTAGTACTCCTCAGGATGTGACTTTGTTTGGAGATAGGGTCTTTAAAGAAGTTATTATGGAGGCGCCTGGGTGGCTCAGTCGGTTGAGCGGCCGACTTTGGCTCAGGTCACGATCTCACGGTTTGTGAGTTCGAGCCCCACGTCGGGGTCTGTGTCGACAGCTCAGAGCCTGGAGCCTGCTTCTGGTTCTGTGTCTCCCTCTCTCTCTGCCCCTCCCCCATTCATGTTCTGTCTCTCCGTGTCTCAGAAATAAATAAACATTAAAAAAAATTTAAAAAGAAGTTATTATGGCTAAATGAGGTCAGATGGATGGGCACTAATTCAGTATGACTGATGTTCTTACGAGAAGAGAGATAGAGGGACACCAGGGATGTGCACAGGAAAAAGGCCATCATAACACCCAGTCAGAAGGTGGCCATTTGCAAGCCAATGAGAGAGACCCCCCCCCAAAAAAAAAAAATCTGCTGATGACTTAGTCTTGAAATTGTAGCCTCCAGAATTGTAAGAAAATAAATTTCTGTTTTTGTTTAATTCACCCAGTCTGTGGTATTTTGTTATGGCAGCCTTGGCAAATTGACATATCTTGAGAAAAAATATGATGAAGTTAAAACATGTTGCTGAAGGGTTTTCCTTATTTCTATTCTATGAAACTATTGTGTCCCTTAGCTGTTAAAAAAAAGCATTTTTTACAACATTTAACTTGCATTTTATTTTTTTCTTTTTAAAATTTATTTCTTATTTTTAATCATTTTTAATTAAGTTTTTAAATTTTAATTCCAGTATAGTTAACACATAGGGTTACTTAGTTTCAGGTGCGCAGTGTAGTGATTCAACAATTCTGTACATGACTCGGTGCTCATCATGCCAAGTTTACTCTTTTTTTTTTAATATGAAATTTATTGTCAAATTGGTTTCCATATAACACCCAGTGCTCATCCCAATAGGTGCCCTCCGCAATGCCCATACCCACTTTCCCCTCCCTCCCACCCCCCATCAACCCTCAGTGTATTCTCAGTTTTTGAGTCTCTTATGGTTTGGCTCTCTCCCTCTCTAACTTTTCTTTTCCTTCCCCTCTCCCATGGTCTTCTGTTAAGTTTCTCAGGATTCACATAAGAGTGAAAACATACGGTATCTTTCTCTGTATGACTTATTTCACTTAGCATGACACTCTCCATTTCCATCCATATTGCTACAAAAGGCCATATTTCATTCTTTCTCACTCGCAAGTAGTATTCCATTGTGTATATAAACCACAATTTTTTTATCCATTCATCACTTGCTGGACATTTAAGCTCTTTCCATAATTTGGCTATTGTTGAAAGTGCTGCTATAAACATTGGGGTACAAGTGTCCCTATGCATCAGCATGCCTGTATCCCTTGGGTAAATTCCTAGAAGTGCTATTGTTGGGTCATAGGGTAGGTCTGTTTTTAATTTTTTGAGGAACCTCCACCCTGTTTTCCAGAGGGGCTGCACCAGTTTGCATTCCCACCAATGGTGCAAAAGATTTCCCGTTTCTCCACATCCTCACCAGCATCTGTAGTCTCCTGATTTGTTCATTTTAGCCACTCTGACTGGTATGAGGTGATATCTCAGTGTGGTTTTGATTTGTACTTCCCTGATGAGGAGCGATGTTGAGATAGCTTTGGGTAGTATTGAGCATCTTTTCATGTGCCTGTTGGCCATCTGGATGTCTTCTTTAGAGAAGTGTCTATTCATGTTTTCTGCCCATTTCTTCCCTGGATTATTTGTTTTTTGGGTGTGGAGTTTGGTGAGTTCTTTATAGATTTTGGAGACTAGCCCTTTGTCTGATATGTCATTTGCAGATATCTTTTCCCATTCCGTTGGTTGCCTTTTAGTTTTGTTGATTGTTTCCTTTGCAGTGCAGAAGCTTTTTATCTTCATGAGGTCCCAATAGTTCATTTTTGCTTTTAATTCCCTTTTCTTTGGAGATGTGTCAATTAAGAACTTGCTGTGGCAAAGGTCAGAGACTTTTTTCCTGCTTTCTCCTCTAGGGTTTTGATAGTTTCCTGTCTCACATTCAGGTCCTTTATCCGTTTTGAGTTTATTTTCGTGAATGGTGTAAGAAAGTGGTCTAGTTTCATCCTTCTGCATATTGCTGTCCAGTTCTCCCAGCACCATTTGTTAAAGGGACTGTCTTTTTTTCCATTGGATATTCTTTCCTGCTTTGTCAAAGATTAGTTGGACATACTTTTGTGGGTCTGGTTCTGGGGTTTCTATTCTATTCCATTGTTCTATGTGTCTGTTTTTGTGCCAATACCATGCTGTCTTGATGATTACAGCTTTGTAGTAGAGGCTAAAGTCTGGGATTGTGATGCCTCCCTCTTTGGTCTTCTTCAATATTACTTTGGCTATTCGGGGCCTTTTGTGGTTCCATACAAATTTTAGGGTTACTTGTTCTAGCTTTGAGAAAAATGCTGGTGCAATTTTGATTGGGATTGCATTGAATGTGCTTTGGGTAATATTGACATTTTAACAATACTTATTCTTCCAATCCATGAGCACAGAGTGTTTTTCCATTGCTTTATATCTTCTTCAATTTCCTTCATAAGCTTTCTATAGTTTTCAGCATACAGATCTTTTACATCTTTGGTTAGGTTTATTCCTAGGTATTTTATGCTTCTTTGTGGAGTTGTGAATGGAATCAGTTTCTTTATTTGTCTTTCTGTTACTTAATTATTAGTGTATAAGATTGCAACTGATTTCTGTAGATTGATTTTGTATCCTGCGACTTTGCTGAATTCATGTATTAGTTCTATCAGACTTTTGGTGGAGTCCGTTGGGTTTTCCATGTATAGTATCATGTCATTTGCAAAAAGTGAAAGCTTAACTTCATCTTTGCTAATTTTGATGCCTTTGATTTCCTTTTGTTGTCTGATTGCTGATGCTAGCACTTCCAACACTATGTTAAACAACAGCGGTGAGAGTGGACATCCCTGTCGTGTTCCTGATCTCAGGGAAAAAGCTCTCAGTTTTTCCCCATTGAGGGTGATATTAGTTGTGGGCTTATCATAAATAGCTTTTATGATGTTTAAGTATGTTCCTTCTATCCCGACTTTCTTGAAGGTTTTTATTAAGAAAGGATGCTGAATTTTGTCAAATGCTTTTTGTGCATCAATTGACAGGATCCTATGGTTCTTATCTTTTCTTTTATTAATGTGATGTATCACATTGATTGATTTGCGAATGTTGAACCAGCCCTGCATCCCAGGAATGAATCCCACTTGATCATGGTGAAGAATTCTTTTTATATGCTGTTGAATGTGATTTGCTAGTATCTTATTGAGAATTTTTGCATCCATATTCATCAGGGATATTGGCCTGTCGTTCTCTTTTTTTGCTGGGTCTCTGTCTGGTTTGGGAATCAAAGTAATGCTGGCTTCATAGAATGAGTCTGGAAGTTTTCTTTCCCTTTCTACTTTTTGGGACAGCTTGAGAAGGATAGGTATTATCTCTGCTTTAAATGTCTGGTAGAATTCCCCAGGGAAGCCATCTGGTCCAGGACTCTTATTTGTTGGGAGATTTGATAACTGATTCAATTTATTCACTGTTTATGGGTCTGTTCAAGTTTTATATTTCTTCCTGTTTGAGTTTTGGAAGTGTGTGGATGCTTAGGAATTTTTCCATTTCTTCCAGGTTGTCCAGTTTGTTGGCATATGATTTTCATAGTATTCCTTGATAATTGCTTGTATTTCTGAGGGATTGGTTGTAATAATTCCATTTTCATTCATGATTTTATCTACTTGGGTCATCTCCCTTTTCTTTTTGAGAAGCCTGGCTAGAGGTTTATCAATTTTGTTTATTTTTTCAAAAAACCAACTCTTGGTTTCGTTGATCTGCTCTACATTTTTTTTTTTAGATTCTATATTGTTTATTTCTGCTCTGCTCTTTATTATTTCTCTTCCTATGCTGGGTTTGGGGTGTCTTTCCTGTTCTGCTTCTATTTCCTTTAGGTGTGCTGTTAGATTTTGTATTTGGGATTTTTCTTGTTTCTTGAGATAGGCCTGGATTGCAATGTATTTTCCTCTCAGGGCTGCCCTCGCTGTAGTCCCAAAGCGTTTGGATTGTTGTTTTTTCATTCTCATTTGTTTCCATGTCAGACTAATGTGTACCTTATCTTCCCCTCTCCCAGGGGCAGGACTCACTGTGGAGTGGTGTGGCCTGTGTCTGGGCTACTTGTACACTGCCAGGCTTGTGGTGGTGCTTTGATGGGATCTGGCATATTAGGCAGGGTGAATCCAGATCCACAAGGGCACAGGGGCAGGAAGGGAAGGCTTATCTTGCTTTGCAGTGGGTGGTCCCCTGTGGGAGGGGCCCTGCAGCACTGGGAGGGAGGCAGACCATTGGAGTGATGAATCCACAGAAGCACAGCTTTGGGCGTTTGTATGGTTGCAAGCATATTTGGTGATGGGAACTGATTCCCTTTGGAGTTTTGGCTGGGGGATGGGAGAGGGAGATGGAGCTTCCCAGTGCCTTTGTTCTCCTGGCCAAGCTGAGCTCTGTCTTCTGGGGCTCAACAACTCTCCCTCCCTGTGTCCTCTCGCCCTCCCCTCTCTGCTCTCCTAGAGCAGAGCTGTTGTTTTAACATTCCAGATATTAATTCCCACTGGCTGTCAGAACTCACGGAGTCTGGTCCCTCCGCTTTTGCAAGCCTGACTTCGAGGGCTCTGCCTTGCCCGCGGGCTGCCCCTCCACTGCCCAGGCTCCAGGCCCTGTAGCATGCACCGCCTCTCCGCCCTTCCTACCCTCTTCCCTGGGCCTCTTGTCTATGCTTGGTTCTGGAGAGTCTGTTGTACTAGGCTTCTGGCAGTTTTCTGGGTTATTTAGGCAGATGTGTGTCAAATGTAAGTAATCAGCAGGAGGAGGTAAGCCCAGCGTCCTCCTATGCTATCATCTTCCCTGGACTTATGACAAGTTTACTCTTAATCTCCTCACCTATTTCACCCATCCCCCTACCCATCTCCTCTCTGATAACCAATAGTTTGTTTTCTATAGCTAAAAGTCTGTTTCTTGGTTTCTGTCCATTTTTTCTCATTTCTTTCTTAAATTCCACATATGAGTGAAATCTTATGGTATTCGTCTTTCTCTGACTGACTTGTTTCAGTTAGCATTATACTCATTTCATCCATGTTGTTCCAACTGGTAAGATTTCGTTCTTTTTTTAAGGCTGAATAATATTTCATATATATATGCATATATATATATATATATATATATATATATGTATGCCAGATCTTTATTCATTCATCAATCAATGGATACTTGGGCTTTTACCGCATCTTGGCTATTGTAAATAATGCTGCTATAAACATGGGCATGTATCCCTCTGAATTTGTATTTTTGTATATTTTGGGTAAGGATCCAGTGGTGTAATTACTGGATCATGGAATAATTCTCATTTTAACTTTTTGATAACCCTCCATACTCTTTTCCAGAGTGGCTGTACCAGTTTGCATTCTCAACAACAGTGACAAAGAGTTTGTTTTTCTCCACATCCTCCTTTTTTTTTTGTTTTTGATTTTAGCCATTCTGACAAGTGTGAGGTGTTGTATCTTATTGTTGTTTTGATTTGCATTTCCCTGATGACCAGTGATGTTGAGCTTCTTTTCATGTGTCTCTTGGCCATCTGGATATGTTCTTTGGAGAAATTTCTGCTCATGTCTTCTGCCCATTTTTTATTTGGATCATTTGGGTTTTTTTGGGGGGGGGGGTTGTTACATCATTTCTTTATATATTTTTGATACTAACCCTTTATCAGATATGTCATTTGCAAATATCTTCTCCCACTCAGTAGTTTGCCTCTTAATTTCCTTTGTTGTGCATTAGCTTTTTATTTTGGTGTAGTCCCAATCATTTATTTTTGCTTTTGTTTCCCTTGCCTTAGGAACCATATCTAGAAAAATGTTGCTATGACTCGTATCAAAGAAATTACTGCCTATGCTCTCTTCTAGGATTTTTATGGTTTCAGGTCTCAAATTTAGGTCTTTAATCCATTTTTTTGTGTGTGTATAGTGAAAAAAAGTGGTCCAGTTTCATTCTTTTGCCTGTTGCTGTCTAGTTTTCTGAACACCATTTGTTGAAGTTTGCTGAACATCATTTGTTCCCATTGTATATTCATTTCTCCTGTTCAGAAGATTAAGTGACCATATAAATGTGAATTTGTTTCTGGGTTTTCTCCTGTGTTTTATTGATCTATATGTCTTTTTTTGGTGCCAGTACCATACTGTTTTGATTACCACAGCTTTGTAATATAACTCAAAGTCTGGAATAGTGATACCACCACTTTTGTTTTTCTTGGTCAGTATTGTTTTGGCTATTTGGGGTCTTTTGTAGTTGCATACAAATTTTTAGATTGTTTGTTCTAGTTCTGTGAAAAAATTCCGCTGCTATTTTGATAAGGATTGTGTTAAATCTATAGATTATTTTGGGTAGTATGGACTTTTTAACAAGATTTGTTCTTTTTACCTGTGAGCATGGAATTTCTTTTCATTTGTGTTGTCTTCAATTTCTTTCATCAGTGTTTTCTAATTTTCAAAAGATAGGACTTTGATCTTTTTGGTTAAGTTTATTCCTAGGTGTTTTATTATTTTTGGTGCACACGTAAATAGGATATTTTTCTTAAGTTATATTGGTTTTAAAAAAATTTCTTTGAAGAAGTCTTCCTTTGTCAAGGCCTTCTCATTTACAGGGGCCATTTCATTGTTTGTTTTTCATACATTTCAGGAGCATAAGGAGGTGGGTCCACATCAGATCAACATTGGTTCTGATCTCCAACAGCTATTAGTTATTTGACCCTGACCTCTATCAGCTCTATGACTGATATCAGCTCTGTGACTCACAGCCTTTTCATGATTCCACTTAAGTCCCCATAGAGGGGATTTAGGATGAAATCCTTAATTTTTTTTCATCCCTTTCCATGATTTTCCAGACATAATACTTTGTAAAGACTCAATCTCCATTTTATGAGTGCCTTTAAAATATTGTTTGTAAACATGTATGATTATATGTGTAGATTATATAAGTAGAGAGCTATGAGTCAGAGCATGTGGATCCATTTGTAAATGTTCAGTTCTGTAAACTATGGAAGATGATGGCTTGCCCAAACATAAGTTGGGGAGTGAGGTTTGGCTTAGGGTAAAGAGTAACCTGTAATAATCAATAAAACCCATCTGTCAAGGCATAAGACCTCATTTATAAAAGAATAAAGTCTTCAAATAAACCACTGTAGGAAGGAATGGCCTCAGGGACCACTTTGACTTTGGAATACCATCTGGCACATGCCTCTCCCTCCAGCTTGTCTGACTTTAAGACGCTTGACACTACTAAGAGGGACTCTGCCCAAACCTCAAAAGGGCACATGCTCTTTTATTCTTCATTTCAATTTACTTATTTTTATTTGTAGTTTTTTGCATAATGGGTAAAGCAGAGAGGACAGAAGAAATATACAATATTTTTAAAAGTTTAAAATTATTCAAAAATATTTACACAAAATATATTTTTTTAAGTTTCCTTTCCCTTTCTCCTTTTATTCTTGGTCCGTTATTGATCTTGATCTTACCAGAACAGGAGTCAATTACAAAGACAATGGTAAGGACCTTAATTTGGTCATTTGTATTCTAATCCAACAGACATCTTACCTTTTTTTAAAATTCAGTTTTCTAATCTATAAAATGAGTATAATCACACTTGGATGTTGTGGGATCCCCTGTGACAGGGCATATTTAAGGTCCCAGCCCAGGGCCTGGCACCTGGTCAGTGCTTACACGTGTTAGCTATGCCCCTGGTTACTGTTAGTCTCAGACCCCAAGTGCACCACTCACAACGACATTGCACATCTACTTCTTTCGGGTGTGGCAGTGCTGGTGTATGGTTTCATCTTTGGGCTTCAGAGTTTTTCTATCCCATCCAACCAGCTTTTCATATATTTATTCACAGCATGTTAGAATCCTAGTGGTGGATTCACTAAGGGAATTCTCCATCTGGTTCTCTCAGGACTTTGATTTATGTGCTTCAGATTCATAGAAAAACATCATTCTTGATCTAAGTGTTCTTTTGCTTTCCATCTTTCCTTGAATTGTATGATCCATTTAGGAAAGTCTGTTTGCTATGATAACATCTGTTTGACTTTACATAGTTCTCAATGATACCACATGATTCACTCTGTATAAACAGTTACCCTTATTAGTCACCATAGAATAGGTTATCTGTTTGACATCAGAGCCCCAAGTACCACTCCTAGAATGGGTTTCAAATGCAGCCGACATTGTTCCATCCCAGGCCTTAGATATGACAGCTTAAGGTTTGCCCACCTTACTAATCTTAACTTCCTCTCTTTACTGCCTCTACTCTAGGCATTTTTTTTGAAAGAGTAAGCCTTCTCTAAGCAGCTTTATATTCTTATTCCAGTTTCTCTCTTCCATTCTTCACTCAACCCTGACTTCTCCCGTAGTTACACTTTTGTCCACATTATCCACTATAGTCAAGCATGTGCAAACAATGTAACTTTCTGCAAGAATGAAAATATACATATATATGTGTATATGTGTGCATATGCAGCTATACTTTCCAATATGACAGTCACTAACTATGTGCAGCTATTGATTATTTGAAACATAGCTAGTGAAATCAAAGGGATGTGTTTTTAATTGTAGTCAGTTCCAGTTTAGTAACCGTATGTGGCTGGTGGTTATTGTATTGCACATTGCAGCTCTACTACGCAAGAGATGATGTAGGATATGACTAAATCCAGCAAGGAACTCCCACAGGTCTATGTGACCCAGGTGCCTTCCGTCAGATGGAGAACTGCCCTATCATTTTGTCCTTTGGAGGAGAGAGTTGAAGGTTAAAAGTAGCCAACTTTGTCTCTTAGATATCTCTTCTTTTTTATTTTTTTCTCTCATTAGGCTGGTTAAGAGTTGTTATTTAGTGTATTCTGCTTGGAACCTAGATTCATGCAGTAACTAAAACATTCACAACAGTCTCAAAAGATAGTTACTATCCACATTTTATAGACAAGGCTCAGAAGAATGCAGTAACTTGCTTGACACTGAAAAGTTCATAAGCCACAGACTTGGAATTAAATAAAGTTCTGCCATAAAGAAATCCTTTTTTCTCATGTCTCCACTCTCCAACCTATAACACACATCCAACCTCAAGATTATTTTCTTGCACCTTAAAAGATTGCACAAGATTATATCACTACACCTTAAAAACACTGCCTGCTACTCAACAATCCTGACGTCTTGGTCTGATTGTACATGGTTTATTTCACAGCTTTTCCTCTGCTCCATATTACTGTTTGAGGTGTGTTCTCCTCTTGTATTGTTCCTTAAAAGACTACTTTCTACTCAGTTCTCATGGTTTTATTTCCCTGTACCCCCATCCTCCTGGCATTGTATGTGTTAAACTACTGTGGGTCATACTGCATTTCCTTACCATGTTTCCTTTATGACTAAGCAATGCACAGCTGAGCTTTCAATGGACCACAGATTCCTATCTCAGTTTCCCAAGTCCATATTTATACTTGAACACTGACCATTTCAGTTTGCTTTATCGTCTCTTCCTGAAACTACTACCTACTTAAGGAGTCGAGATGTTCTTTCAAAAGGCCAAGCCTTTTTTTTCTTGTCATCTCTTTGCAAGAGGCTTATAAAAAATCCAGTGGATACACACACTCAGCTCATCCTTCCAATTCACTGATGTGTTATTCTTTCCCATTTTGCTTGTGAAGGAACACAGGCCTAAAATGATTTATTTGATTTACGGCAAACATATCAGGAAATCAGAAAGGAGCCCAAAAATAGAAGCTGCTCAATGCGCAGCTTAAAGTTAAGGCACAATTCCCAAAAGTAGTAGTAGAGCCTCATCCCTTCACTAAAAAAAAAAAAAAAAAAAAAAAGAAAAGAAAATCAAGCTCATTTATTTCCAAGCAGTGCTAGGAAATGAAAACAGTCAGAACTGCAAGTACTATTTCAGACCACACACCCAGGATCCCTCTCCTAGTGACCTGGCACTGGAAGTTTCTCATCTCCTTAAGCACACACTCTGCTAAGGGCAGTGAGGTAGGGTTAGCAACCGCAGTGGGACTCCTTTCTCTTAAATTTGGCTGGATTTCTGAAAATATTCTGCCAGCTGCATAAAAACAGTATCTTTAAGCATATTGTTCTGGGGTTCCAGCAACGTGAGCAGTACATAATGGCTGGTAAATGTGTGCCGGAAAAAGGACTGGGAAAGGTTTAGTTTAAGCCGGTTCACTTCGGGGACTGCTGAGAGGTCTCTGTCAGCAGTTATTTCCAAACGCTGAATCCTTGGTAAGACCTGAGTTATCTTCCTGAGTCAAAGAGTACTTTAGAGTACAGGAAGTCAACAGCATTGTTTTTAAAGCTTTCTTCATTGTTTACGTAAAGCTGACTTCCAATATGCTACATATTTTAAATGGAACTTCCTCTTAAATCTTCATTGGATGCAAATTAAGTGGATTCTCTCAAGTTTTCACTGGATTCAGTGAAGTGGATTCCCTCTTCTTTTTCATCACCAGCGGCTATCACTGAGTGGAAAAACATGGTCCATTTTTTAAAGACGACAAAAGCCATGTGATATCAATGTAGATCCAAGACTTTTTCACAGAATAACACATCACTACTCATGAAGAAAACTTAGAAGGACACAAAAAGGCATTGGTATGTCCAGCATTAATATCCAGGTCAGCTAGTCTGAAAAAGAGACCAAGTGTGTCAATGATGGGAACAAACAGCATGTGAAGGCTTTTTAAAATAATGTGAATAAAGATATGAACAAAGAGAGATGTCTGACTGCCTCAGTTGGTAGAGCATGCAACTCTTTTTAAACAATTTTTTTAACCTTTATTTATTTTTGAGAGACAGAGAGAGAGAGAGCATGAGTGGGGAAGGAGCAGAGAGAGAAGGAGATACAGAATCTGAAGCAGGCTCCAGGCTCCGAGCTGTCAGCACAGAGCCTGACGCGGGGCTCAAACTCACGAACTGAGAGATCATAACCTGAGCCGAAGTCGGACGCTCAACCAACTGAGCCACCCAGGCACCCAGAGAGCATGGAACTCTTGTTGGCAGAGTTCTGAGTTCAAGTCCTTCACTGGGCATAGGACTAATTAAAAAAAAAAAAAGATATGAATAAAGATGATAGTTTCTTAGGGCTGTCATAACAAACTACTATAAACCAAGTTTCTTAAAATAATGTACATGTGTTCCATCATAGTTCTGGAGGCCAGAAGTCTGAAATCAAGGTGTGAGGAGTTCTAGGGCAGAGTCTGTTGACTCCTCTGCCCCAGCTTCTGGTGATTACCAGCAATCCTTAGCATTCTTTATCATGTAACTACCTTACACCAATCTCTCTGCTTCACTGTAATTTCAAATGTCATGCCAATTCACAGTGACACTCATCACATGGCCTTCTTCCTTGTGTGTTGCTGCCTTTCCATGGTCTTTTAAGAACACATCATTTGGATTTAGGACCCACTCTAATTAATATACTATGACCTCAATGTAGTTAGTAACTACATCTGAAGAGACCCTTTTCCCAAATAAGGTCCTGTTCTGAAGTTGCAGACAGACATGAATTTTGGAACATGCTGTTGAATCAGCACAACCCTTTTAAGAATTACCACTCTTCCCTTACCTCAGAGTTCCATGTAGAGACTCAAGGCATGATGAAGAGTAGTTGGATTGGGACTCTGGAGGCCAGGTCAGTGCTCTGACCTTGGGCTTGACTGCAATTCAGTCATGATTTGGAGCTTTCCAGCCATATCCATGTTTTCCTCAGAGTCTGGAATATCACTTGACTGACATTTTAGTGTCTCCCTATTAAGTAACAACTTCTTAGGTATTAAAAATAATTCCCTTTGATGGCCACACTTACCAGATCATATAGGTTCTACTGTATTTTAAAAGAACACTCTCCCTCTCTCTTTTATAGGGACCCATTATATATATTTACACCCTAACATCATGGGCTCTTGAGGAACCATAGATAGTTTAGCTCATCTGCTCTTTTATTTTCCTTCCTCTTTTTTTTTTCTCTCTGCCTGATTTTTGTTTCTTTATCTTTTTGGAGCTTTCTTACAAAAGAATGAGCAAAAGAACGGACAGTGGACTCTTGTCTACTAACTATATTGTTGCTTTTCTATTATTTGGAAAAGGTATGGCCCAGAGGAATGCTTTTAGCTATAGATGTTTTTTTCTTGTCCTATTTCCACAGAAAATTGAATTAATCTTTTAAATTGATGTATAGAATTGAAAATTCACCTTTACTCTGTGAAGGCTGAGTTTAAGATAATAAAATGAAAAAAAATTTTTTTTCTTCATGTTAGAATTTTCCAAATCCCTTAAGCCTAATTTCCATTTCTGTGACTATAAAAGAAAAGGTGAAAATACACCAAATAATAATAGAAACTTTTATTCATTTTTCTACTCTAGTCTAGTCAAATTCCAGTGGCTCATATGTGCTTGACCCAAGAGTCACTTTCTCTCATGTATTCTTGAATTGACACTACTGAGTGTCCCTTAAAGAGGAAAAAGGCAAGCAAGATTTGACACTGTTTTTTTGAGGTTTTCTTTTTTTCTGTTTGTTTGCTTTTAGAGAGAAAGCATGCAAGGGGAGAGTGTCAGAGGGAGGGAGGGAGGGAGGGAGGGAGGGAGGGAGAGAGAGAGAGAGAGAGAGAGAGAGAGAGAGAGAGAGAGAGAGAGAATCGTAAGCAGGCTCCATGCTCAGCAAGCCAATGCAGGGCTCCATCCCAGGACCCTGGGATGATGACCTAAGTCAAAATCAAGAGTCTGACACTCAACCAACTGAGTCATCCAGGAGTCCCTGCTTGATTTTTTTTTTTTTAAGCTTGAAGCTAAAGAGCTGCTGACAACACAGAAGGCACAGAGGAAGACTACCAAGGATCCACATGGTTACTGTCAGTCTTGGTCTACCTTTTAAAGACTTAGAGGTCAGGTGATGTCAGTTGAAAGCTCAAAGCAAAATTGAGTTAGCCATCTGGAATTTGTCATTTGACTTTATGATCAGCCTGTCACTTTCTAGATAGCTGAAAAACAGTCCCCCAGTTAATTTACTTTATATTAGGACAGAATCTAGAAGGAAAAAAGAGTAAAAGAAAAAAATTTTGTATACACACACACATACACACACACACACACACACATATAAAATATTTATACTCACCTATATCTTTACACTTACATTTATTTTTCTCCCAAGTAGGGGAATGGAGACACTACCTAGGTAAGAGGGAATTTTAACCAAGTAAATTAAAAGCTTTTAAATCATTTTAGGGTCACAGTTCTCAATAGATTTTAATATTTGTAATACTGTATTCAAGTAAGCACAGGTGAATTGAATTTATAATTAAATCTTACCCTCTCTTACAGGTTTTCTTCTGTTTGTTGTTGTTGTTGTTGTTTTCCCACTATTTCTAAAAAAAAATGGAGTTTAGGGACCATTCCAACACTGAGAGAACTGAGCTAAGGATACATCTTACATAGATAATTTCATGGATCTTTACAAATTCACTGGTGTCTCTGAGAATAATAAGTTCTAATTTTCCTCCTGGGCTTCTTCCTTCCTTGCTCCAAATACCTTAATAAGTGATGGAGCCCTATGTGCAAAATACACAATAGCATCAACAAAATGCACAGAGAGGGTGGAAGGGTTTTGCTACCAACGTGAACGTGGAAGTGGTAGTGCTGTTCAAGTATTAAAATAAAAAATTGGGACAAAACCACAAGGAAGAACTGGCCAAGGTAAATTTCAACTAAATTTGTATCAGAAGGTCTTTCCTTTAGTGGAAAATTTCCCCAAACGAGCTTAAAAGAAAGAAAGAAACAAACAAACAAACAAAAAACAACCCACTGACAGAACCCTATGAAAGAGACAGAGGGACCAAAATATAAAGGAAGCCTATCTTACCCTCTCAAGAACTGGCAATGCAGATACCTTTAATAACCCTAGCATATATATATGATAAAAGAAAACAGGAGAGCTGGTTAAATATTTATTTCGTTATTCTAAAGGGCCTTATGTGGTGCTTAAAATAGAATTAATTAAAAAAAAATACTTTCGCCTTCTTGTGCTGCAGAATTAGACCACAGATCTTCTTTCCTCCCACACATGTTGGTGATCTGGCACCTTCTACTTGGATCTAAGGAATCTTAAACAATAAATTGGTTTAGCACTGTTACTGAAACTTCTTCTGTTTGTTCCTCTTAAATTTTACTACCCTAAGAATGGACTTGGACATCAGCTATCAAGTTTCCTTCAAGATAAAGTGGCAGTTAGTACATAATGGCTTAAGTAATTCTCAACACTGGGTGGCGTAAAGCCAGCTAAAACTCTTCCTAGTACATATAACTGTTTGCATTAATCAGAGTTTATCTAGAGACCCAGACGACTATTGTGTAGAATTCTGAAGCTCACTAACATTTGAGTTAGCTAAAGTTGTTTAGAAATAATCCATATCAGTATTTTTCAACCTCAGCCCTTTAGATGTTGGATTTTGTAATTCTTTGTTGGAAAAGGGGTGCTGGCCTGTGCATTGGATAATGTTTAGCAGCTTCCCTGACCTTTGCTAAATGGATGCCATTTGCACTGCCTCTGCCCCATGCTGAGACAACCAAAAATATCTCCAGGCATTGCCAAATGTCCCCTTAGGGACAAAATTCAGGCCTCATTGAGAGCCATTGTTTTAAATTGTAGCAGAAAGACAAAATAATTCACCCTGACATCCCATTGTTCTTTTCCTCTTAAATGTATTCACAGTAGCTCCTGAACACCCCCTTTTTCCCCTTTAATCTGTGAAAATATGACAAATCTTTGCCAGTGGTGTTTTTACAGTCTTTATTTGGGGGATGAATCCTGTAGATTCTCACTCTCCCAACCTGGTCCATTGTCCATCCCAAGCTGCTCAGTCCTACTTTCTATTCCTAGGGAAGAAAAAAAAAACCCTCTTTCAAACAGGGGCTTCTTCCTTCTGTACTTTCCTACCTCTTGGCCCTGTGACACATGGGCTACTTCCTTCTAATAACATAGACTTTACCCAAACCTAGGGTTTTTGGGTCCTGCAGCATCACAGCTGGAAGGGCTTCAATGACTACTTTGAAGGGATATTCCATAAATTTATGAGATTAAACTTGGGGGCACTAGGGAGGAGCTGAGAGAGACTTAAAGTCTCCCACTATGTGGGACATCCGAACTCAAACAAGACAATAGGACTCACTGTTAACTAACTAAAGGAGAAACAGTCTTTATTCTTTTTCAGACACGAAAAACCTCGAGGTACAAAGACTAAATCGTTATTTGCATTATTAAACATGAGTAAAGTGCTTATAGTCTTCTTACTGAGCTAACTAGTCTGTTCCACATTGCAACTTTGACTCCGTATACACATCTAATACTATTGCAGAGCATAGGTTATGACAAAACACACGAAAGTGATGACAGCTTTGGGGCACCTGGGTGGCTCAGTCAATTAAGCATCCGACTTTGGCTCAGGTCATGATCTCGTGACTCGTGAGTTTGAGCCCCACATCGGGCTCTGTGCTCAGAGCTCAGAGTCTGGAGCCTGCTTTGGATTCTGTGTCTCCCTCTCTCTCTCTGCCCCTCCCCCCTCATGCTCTGTCATCAAAAATAAATAAATGTTTAAAAGTTTAAAAAACAAAAAGTGATGACAGCATATAATAATAATAATAACATAGATGTCATTTATGGTATATTTACTTTGTGCTAAAGGTACATATTTTTTATTTTTTACCTTTTGTTACAGTCAGTCCTTACTGCACCCCTATAAATTAGGCCCTATAACTTTACTTTTGCAGAAAGAAAACTCAGGCTTAGAAAGGACAAGGTCTCATATTTTGGGTGACACAGTAAGAATTCAGACTCAGTTGGTACTAACCTCAAAGCCATTATTCATAGTTAGACAGACAGACAGACTGACTGTGATGCTACAGGATGCTACTCTCCGTTCCAGGAATTCCCTGAAGATAACACTTTGACATGAAAGTAGTCTCCCAAAGGCAGTCTACAAAAACAGGACACTCTTTCTTTGTTTGAGGAGATATTTATCATCATGTGGTCCAATTAATATTTGCTGACTACCTTGCTTTGTGGAAGATGCACATTCATGATTCCTGCTCCAGACCTAAAGATTCATAATTTCTGGAATGGGTGGGAGGCAGACCCAGGTATCTGCATTTTTAAAAAACACAAATTATTTGTATGCCCAGGAAAGGTTTTGAGCCGCTGACCTATGTTGTCAGCAGAATGTACTCCCTGGGATGGATACCTCTGTTTTTTTCCTCCAGACCCTCTCTGCCTGAGGAGAGAAGAGGTATGGGTTTTTAGGTGACAAATGCTCTGGGCATAAATATCCCTTCCTGTTCCTAGCTCTCTTGGTTTCTGCAGAGTCTATCTACATCTCTGTGAATATTTCCTTCCTTAAATTCTCTTCAGTTTCTCCACTTGAGGGTACCCTCTGGTCCCTGGCAGAACCCTGAGTGACACTGTGACAAACATGACTCAAACAGCTATGTGAGCTGATACTCCTAAGTTGCCTCATCTGTTCTGGGAATAGTACACCTACCTTTCCAGGTGTCAGAAGAATTAAATGAAATAAATATATATATAAAGTGCTTAGTGGATGCCACAGTAGACTTTGAGTTACTCTTATTTCCTAACCCGTATTACAGCATACTGCCTCTCATTTTTAGCATAATTAGATTGGCCTTCAAGACATACCTTACTCACTTCAGGTCCTCTAGAATCCTTGGCCCTCTCTCATCCCCAGCCATCTACCCCATCTTCTCATCAGAGGACCCTCTGTCATTTTGCCTTTCCTGGTTTGTTCAGTCTTACTGTTACCTACAGCATTCACTGCAAGAACTTTCCTGACAACTTTTATGTTGCCCAGGCCACATCCTTTCTGTCTGGCTGAGCACCAGACCTTCCCATTAACTCCAGATTGAGCCCTCTTTTCTCTACTGTCCAGTGTGCAGGCATCTCCAGACTTAGCCCTCAAAACTTAACCAAGCTAACTTTAAGTTTCATGGGAGTCTGCTGTTTTTCAGCTCCTATAGATAATCCATTCACTTCTTTAGCCCTTGTCATGCTTCTAAACAATAATCCCTGACCATCTAGAGCTTGAAAACTCCCATATCAGAGTAGCACTCTACATCTACCCTTAGGTCATTGCATCTGGTCAAGTATCCATGTGAAGGTGATGGATGGGCCCTTCTCAGCCTAGCAAAAACATAAAATTCATTCTTTAATTAAAAAAAAAGTGAACCAGAAAGATTAAGTACGTCTGTTCACTTGAGCACCAAACATATGTCAGGCACTTTCCTAGGCACTGATAGATGGTTGTTTCTGTCCATTCTATATGCAAGAATACAGCTAAGAGATAAGTCAGTCTCCTGACTCAAGTATCTTTCATAACTCCCAAAGAATTAATCTGAATTTTTTAAGTTTATTTATTTATTTTGAGAGAGAGCAAGAACACTAGCAGAGAAGGGACAAAAGGAGAGGGAGAGAGAAAATCCCAATCAGACTCTGTGCTGTCAGCACAGAACCCGACTTGGGGCTGCCTTGATCTCACAAACTGTGAGATCATGACCTGAGTCAAAATCTAGAGTCTGACACTTAACCAACTGAGCTACTCAGGGGTACCTAATCTGTGAATTTTTGAAGAAGGTGCTTGAACCTGGGGAGAAAGAGTAAGCGCATATACTACAATGGAATCGCTACACATGTTCCTCAACATGCTTACAGCCAGTGAAGTTTTACATTGGGTTATGATATGGATAAGGTACTCTTGGTACCTGCCTAACCCATTCTGGTCTAACTGGAGTCCTATGTTTCAGTTACAATATGCTATCTGCACTGGAATACCTGCTTGCTGCCTCAGGTTAATTATTTCCTCAGTTTCTCACTTTGATTATGCCTTTATTTAAATATAGTCTTAAAGAGTCCAAATATTGGCCAATTGGAAATGCTACAGGCATTCTCCGGGGTTTTCTGGAAATGATGAATCTAGTTTTCTGGACTTCTCCACAGTATTCTCTAAGGCTTTAATTTTGCACTCTATGGCAGTTGTATTTTCTTTGGAAGGTCAGTATTATCCCATAGTCACCACTTCATTTGCTTTTTGGTCTGTGTCCTATGCCTCTAGAAAGAGGGTTTATGATTTTTGTGGAGAAGAGTCCCTTATGCTTAGGGTCTGAACTGAGTTTCCATTTGTGAGATATGAGAGTCATCCTAGAGTACGCCAAGCACCAATAGCTTAAGATGCAAATATTTAATCCCTTCAAGTCCTATACATTGAAGATTATCCATACATGGAATTTACAAAAGAAAAGAATACCTCGCCCAAAATGTCCAAAATGAAGCCTGTGTTGAAAACTGCTAGAACTCCATATTTCGCAGACGGATTTTCATATGAAAAAACTGAAGCCTGAAAGTTTAAGTGATTTACACAAGGCTCTAATAATCCAAACACTTTTTACATTTTTTCTTAGGAATTTGTTCTATAGTTTTTTTTAGAGGATGGGGTAAAATAGATATTTATCTTTTTAATTGTCTTTATTTATCCTCTTTTTGAAAATATGCACACACACCCCACCCAGTGCACATGAAAGGATGAGATGGATGCAAACCAACATTTATCTGAGACAATGAAGAAAATAAACCTAGAGGTGAAAAATATATTAATACTCCACATCAAACAATCCACAAGCTAGATGAACCATGTATGGGAAACCCACTACAGGAATATGAAGGAATATCAGAGGCCAAAAGAAATAATATACCCAGCTTAGATAAATTCACTTTGACCCTAGGAATCTAGATCTATAGAGTTTTAACAAACCCCAATCCTACTAAACTTCTGCTATCTGCTTAAACTCTTGATATCTGTGTAGATTTTAACAAGATAGAGTAAAATACTAGAAGTTAAGTTAGCTATTCTAAGCTGTAGATTTTAGTTATACTTTTAGGAAGGCAGAGCACCCCCTCATTCCCAAGGAGAAGCAGAGCAATAAGAATGATTGTTTTTTTGAACCATAGAACAAAAACTTCGTGAGAACCATGTATTTCCAGATTCCCGTAAGTTGTTACCTTCTACTTTAGATGGAGAACTGAACATCATCACCAGGGCATCTTCAAATATTTGAAGGCAATCTGTGCCCATCTTTCCTGATTGCATCTGAAGCTAAACCCAGTTAAACTACAACCATAAAGAGCTTGGACAATGTGCTCCAAATTGAATTTATTGTCTGTACCGCCTAGTGAAAACCTACTTAGTTGTCCTCCTAAATCACAATAATGTTCCTTCCTCTCACTGTTATCTGAGTCTCACTGTTGTACTCTACTGGAGAATCAAAATATCTGTACTATTACAGTAATGTCCTAAGTAGTCCTTCAAAAAGCATGGTCACAGTGTGGTCCTATCTACCACACCACTCACCACCCACCAAAACATGATATCTTTCTATAAAAACAAATGTAATCAGTCACTCTGCTGCTGAAAACCTTGAATAGCCATTTTACAGTATGGCTTACCTGTCTTCATAATCTCATTTCCACATCACTTTTAAGCCCCATATCTCCCCAACCATCTTCTTTCCCCCATCAGATTCTTTCTATGACCCACAGACACAATTTCACAGTCTAGTCATGCTGAACATCTCCTATTCTCCAAATCACTGAGTGTTTCCTAACTATTTGACTTTATGTACTTTCTCTTTGCTCTGCCTAAAATATCCGTTCCCCTGTTGACATTTTGACAGATTGTTATTCATCCTTCATGTCCCAGCTTAAATATCATCTCTCCCTGGGGCCTTCCGTATCTTTGGTTCACTTCACAGTGGTGATTCAATTCCTATGGAAACCCTCTGCCAAATCCTGATAACCAAGCTACTGGTTCCTCCTCTTTTTGTAACTGCAACTTTGTTTACATCTGTTTTTCATACCATTATTACTATCTGACTAGTTTCCTAAGTCTGTGCCTTTGTTCTCTTTGAGACTGACAGTTCCCAGACCGTGATAATATCTTAGATCCCAAAGCCAGCATAGAACCTAGTGCTTCACAGCTGGTGACACTCGTTAAATGTATGCTCAAGGCATGTGTGAATATCTTGTGTGTCTCCGGAGTTCAAACCAGGGAGCAAGAGGTAAAAATAACATGGAAAAGATTTTCCAAAGATTCCTATAAAAGGAAACTCAAGAGATAAAATTTTCGTATTTGTCAGCAGAAGGGATTCAGCCCACAGATAGGAGTTGCACTGGCTAACCTGTGAGCTCCTTGAGTTCAAGGACTGCATCTATTCACCTTTATATTTCCACAGAAATTACCACTTTAGCACATATATATGGGCACTGAAAAAAATATTCAGAGGGTGAATCAGTGCTTTTGCATCTATGATATTTAATGACTTTAGGTATCATAATCAAGAATATGTGGAAAAAAGTGTTGTGATTCAAATATATTATCTTGGTTAGAGTGTTTATTTCTATAGATTAAAATGGTTAGTTGAAAATACCCTTGGATTCAGACATGATTCTTTTACCTTAATATTAATTGTGTCTTCAAACTATTTCATCACAGTTTTATGCACAAATTGGCCATTGAAACTAGTTCACATTATTTAGCCTTTTTTTCTTTTGAAATAGCTTTTGACTGACCTCACTAAAATAGATGCATGTATAAGGAAATGATGAACTCTCAAGGGAGAGGAGTTAAATAGAAAAAAAAAAAATCTTTGTAGTTAACAGAGATATCCATAGGGTATTAGAAGTGTGAGAGTCTGCTGATGATGAAGCATGAACTTGCATGTAAATGCAGCTGGCAGGCTAGAGAAGTTAGACCAGCATCAGAAATGGGGTGTCTCAAGTGTTCTGGATGAGGGCAATAGTGATTTTTTGGAAAAGACAATTTGTTGGTACAGTTACACACAGCCATAAAATGATCTCCAGGTAAATTTTGAGTATGTGGTGCTCCATTGCTTACAGAAGCTGTGTACTGTCGGGAAAAGGCAAGTGGCACAGAATTAGGGATTGATCAGGTAATCCTATCAATCTAGCTGTCAATAGCTAGACACTGTTGAAGTCATCATATTGTTTAGCTAAGTAACTTTTTGCTTCATGTTATCACCTAATTCCTCTGACCATTTTACTGGAAAGTCACCATAATAGGAATTATGGAATTATATATTATGAGCGGCATTAATTCTTCAGGAGGCTTCTACCTAGCGGTCAATAAAACAAATGCTTGAATCAAAATAACTCTTCCTCATATCTTTCAAGTACTTAAGAAATGTATGAGAACAGGACCAGTTCTTTCTTTTTAGCAGCCATGTTTATTTTATGTTTATTTATTTTTGAGAGAGAGAGAGAGAGAGAGAGAGAGAGAGAGAGAGAGAGAGAGAGAGAGACTGCGAGTGGAGGAGGGGCAGAGACAGAGACACAGAATCCGGAGCAGGCTCCAGGCTCTGAGCTGTAGCACAGAGCCCCATGAGGGGGCTTAAACTCACAACCGTGAGGTCATGACCTGAGCCGAAATCAGACACTTAACCCACTGAGCCACCCAGGCACCCCTTAGCAGCAATGCTTAATACAAAACTGCAGCAAAGCATGGGGCGCCTGGGTGGCTTGGTCGGTTAAGGTCCGACTTCGGCTAAGGTCATGATCTCATGGTCCATGAGTTTGAGCCCCGCGTCAGGCTCTGTGCTGACAGCTCAGAGCCTGGAGCCTGTTTCAGATTCTGTGTCTCCCTCTCTCTCTGCCCCTCCCCTGTTCATGCTTTGTCTCTCTCTGTCTCAAAAATAAATAAACGTTAAAAAGAAACTGCAGCAAAGCAAAAAACATGAAAAAAGAAAATACTTCCTGACCTACTTCAAAAAGGTCAACTTTAAATACAGGCAGTCACAGAACCAGATAGTCCGCTTGAGATTTTGTTTGGCTGGTTAAGAACCTATTCCTGGGGCGTCTGGGTGCCTTAGTTCTTGGGCATTTGACTTCAGCTCATGTCACGATCTCATGGCTAGGGAGTTCTCATGGCTCCGGAGTTCGAGCCCCCACGTCAGGCTCTGTGCTGCTAGCTCAGAGCATGGAGCCTACTTTGGATTCTTTGTCTCCCTCTTTCTTTGCCCTTCCCCTGCTCCTGCTCTGTCTCTCTCTCTCCTTCAAAAATAAATAAACATTAAAAGGAAAGAGAAAGAAAGAAAAAGAAAGAAAGAAAGAAAAAGAAAGAAAGAAAGAAAGAAAGAAAGAAAGAAAGAAAGAAAGAAAGAAAGAAAAACTGTTCCTAAGGAAGTGAGAATAAAATGGAACAAAGTCTACCATGAACAGTTAGGAAATAGTCAGATTTGCTAAGGAATTTTTTAGTTTCATTCCATCTCAATTCATTTAGTTGGAATTTGTGCAACATCTTTGAACCAAATGCATTAGAGAAGACTTTATGAAAAAAAAATATCTTTTTCTTTTTTAACCCTCAAATACAGATAAATCTCTAGCAGGTGCCTTTGTGCACTTCTCTTCACACTAGATATGTTTGTTAAGTACAATTAGCATTTTTTTAGCATATTTTACCTAGTGATCCCCTGAAGGAATTAAGACTCATTTGGGATTTTTTTTCCTCCAAAATGTCATTCTTTTTTTGGGTCATTGGAGTCACTGCTATGCCACTTTAGCAGTACTAAGTTAAAACACAAAACTCTGAAGAGGTAGTATTGGCACTCAGGAACTATGTGCCATTAGCCTTGGACTATTAGAAAGTGCACCTGACCCTTCAGCAACACAGGGGTTGGGGATGCTGAAAAATAAAAACTTCATGTGTAACTTTTGAATCCCCAGAAGTTTACCTACTGATAGCCTACTGTTGACAAGAAGCCTTACTGATAACATAGTTGATCAGCACATATTATATGTATTGGATACTGTATTCTTATGATAAAGTAAGCTTAGAATAAAAAAGTTTAAGAAAATCATCCAGGAATATAAAATACATTTTTTAAGTTTATTTCTGTATTTTGAGAGAGAGAGAGAGCATGTGAGAGGTGGGGAGGGGTGAAAGAGAGAGGGGGGTACAGAGGGAGAGAGAATCCCAAGCAAGCTCTGCACCAGTCATGCAAAGCCTGATGCAGGGCTCGAAGTCATGAACCCTGAGATCATAAGCTGAGCCAAAACCAAGAGTCAGACGTTTAACTTCCTGAACCACCTAGGCACCCCTAGCATACATTTACGGTACTGTACTGTATCAATAAAAAAAAAAAATCCACGTATAAATGAACCTGTGCATTTCAAACCCTTGTTTTTTTGTAAAATATATGTGGATTATATAATCTACTGTGTAAAGTATGAAACTCAAGGTAAAAAATAGGCCAGATATACTTTATTATTAAAAAAATTGTATTTTTTAACCTCTTTACTAGATCTTACTATAAAATTCCACTTAAAGCTTTAAGTAAAACATAGCATTTCAAGGATATTTCCACTTAAAAATTGATTGAAAATCATAAAAGGAGATACTGTCTTAAAAGAAGTACATGTTATTTCTTTCTTCTAATGACCCCCTAGCAGCTTCAGGAATAACTCGTAAGTATGGTGTCTGAGCTTCCAGGAATTTGGAGTGATTTCCCCGGTTAATTAACCTCATGCACTTCCAGCAATCTAATCAAGTTGACCTTCAGGTTCTACCTAAGTGCTTCTTACCTCAGACTTCCCAGATCACAGGTGATCAAGTGGCTCATTAATAGAAAACCACTTTTAATTCCTATGTTTCGTATAAACTCCTTAATGGTGATGAGCCATTCATACCCAATAAATAAGTCATTGATAGTGAATCTAATCAGCAGCACCCCCACCACTGCATTATAAATTATGTCAGTGCTTGGGAATATTAGAGTGTCCTCCTCCATGCTCACTACACTTTGTATTAAAACCTCACACTACTGCACTTAAGTCTCAGGCTTTTGGACAAATGTGAATTATGCCACATTAGTGACCTATTGTTGTGTAACAAATTACTCCAAAATTTGGTGGCTTAAAACAATACACATTTATTACTTTGCATTTTCTGTTGGTCAAGAATTAGGAAGTGGCTTAGCTGGGTGATTCTGGGCCAGAACCTCTGGGCCAGTTTACAGTCAAGATGTCAGTAAGAACTTCAGTTGTATGAAGACTTGCCTGGGTCTACAAAATCAGCTTTCAGGATGGCTCACTGACATGGCCATTGATTGGAGGCCTCAGTTTTTAGCACACAGATCTCTCACAGAGCATAGGGCATT
This sequence comes from Felis catus, assembly GCF_018350175.1. Classification (NCBI taxonomy): domain Eukaryota; kingdom Metazoa; phylum Chordata; class Mammalia; order Carnivora; family Felidae; genus Felis; species Felis catus. Next base: position 126,070,852 of record NC_058368.1, read on the forward strand.
GGGCTGCTGAGTGTTCTCATGGCAGAAAAGCTGCCCTCTCCCAGTTAAGAGTTACAAAGGAAAGAGCCAAGAGAAAACTACAATGCCCTTTATGAGCTAGTCTTCAAAGCTATACACCATCACATCCACCATATTTTAGATTCATTAAGTACAAGCCACACTCAACCAAAGGTGAATTAGGCACCACATGTTTAAGGGAGGCGTGGCCAAGAATCTGTAGGTATGTGTTAAAAAACACCACACATGCAAATTCATTTTCCACAAATAAATGTTAGGTGGATATGGTGGCCAACAACAGACCTATTAAAAGAAATGGAGAATTAAGTGGTATGTGGAATGATGGTATGTAAATGATGTGTATAGTATGTGAAATCTATTTTAATGAGGCTGTTAAAAACTTGTTTAAACAATAAAAACAGATAAGGAAGATACTTGATTGAGAAGAGGAAAAAATAAGGTGTTTGTTTGGACCCTGTTATGTACTCAGTATTTTACCCAGCATAGCTCCTTTAAGGCTCATAACAAACTTAATAGTGATGTCTTAGAACTGGTATGTACTGGCTTGTGAGCATGTTAGCATCTCTGTCATCATCTCTTTCTCGTTCCATGTTCAGTGACACCATGTTGGAAGCTTGAAATCAGCCATGGTGGGAGTATTTACACCTTAGAAATCGATAAATCCTACAAATTAGCCATCCTCCTTGCCCTAGAGAGCTGGTTGTTAAACATTGATGAACATATCACTGGGTAAGATTGACCCTAATTTACAGATGAGGAAAATTAAGGAAAAGAGCTTTTTAAATTTGTTTTTTATATTTTGCTGATTTTGCTTTTCCCAAGGAACATAAGGGTAATGAATGGAAAGCTGAGAGTTCGAAACCAGTGTTGAATGAAAGTTTGGTTTCTAGTGTGTCTGTTACCTCTCTAAGAGGATTAATTGCTATACATGGCTCACCCTTTTTTCTTTGCCTCCATCATGATAATAGTGTATTTATAATGATGAGAAAGACTATGATTAGGTATCCAACCACGAGTAATTGGGAAATTATTCTACCTGAGGGATTGAAAAAACTAGTGAAAATCAAAAATAAAAAGATCTAACTGCAGTTCAATTCTAAGTAGGAAAAAACGGGGAGAGGAAAGGTAACAAATGGGAGGGACCCTATATTCTATTAAATAGGAACTTGCTAGAAGTTGTCATATATGAGGTATTTCTGCAGCATCTAACCAAAGTGTGAGAATATTTTCTCAGTACAGAAAACACTGGGCCTCATTTTTCTAGATTGACATTTATGTCTCAAGTCAATATTTATTACCTTTAGCTTCAGATAAACACTCTTGAAAAAATTATTTCTTATTTAAACAATTTTTGCTCTATTTAGCATAGTTAAAACATCATATTCCATACACACATGTAAATTATGCAGAATTGTCCCTGTGCAGATAACCATATAAACACTAATGCACACATCCCCCAAATGGAGGCTTGCGATGTGTGTGGATGGAGAGGAAGGATGAAATTGACTTTCCTGGAGCAACTGTTTTTTACCAACAGTGCTAATAGGTCAGAAGTGATCACATTTATGGTTATTAAGTAAAATACTGTGCCAGTAAGAATATGTGCATTAAGGCACACACATATCAAATCTCACCACCATGTGAGAGGTGGAAAAAAAAAATGACAGCTCTGTTACCATGGAGACAGAAGCAGAGACACCAGCTACAAACTCGGAATACCAATTAACAGCTAGCACTTTTTTATGTTATAAAAATTGGTTGCCAGGGCAACTCACAGGATTGGCCCAGGTTATCAAATGAATTATAAACCGAATCCAAAAAGTCAAATTCTTGAGAGTTTTGTAGATCTTAATTTAAGGAAATGATTTATGGAGTTCATTCTATAATCAAGATAGGATCTGTTTTCTCTGATTCCTCATGTCATTCCCCCTACTTCGTCTTTTCTTTTAAAATATTCCTTAGGCAGAGACTGGGATATAAACCTTAATATTCTCATTTATGTTTCCAACAACAACAAAACCCACAAAAACAAAAACAATATAAGTTCAATAAAACCATCATCTAACAAGTTCTTTTAATACAGACAAAACACAAGCAACCTTGGTTATATCTACACAAAATGGTTGATTCCTGGTTAGCTACATTTTATCAAGCATCTACTATCTATGTGACAGATGGTTCATATATTTAGTCCTCAAAAAGAATTCAGGACCTGGAGATACTAGCCACATTTTGCTGAGAACCAAGTGTTAAATTATTTGCCACAGACAGTTCTCACCCTGAAGACTTGTTGTCCTCTAGGGTCTGTGATGTAAGCAACAGCAGAGCCCAGTGGATGAGAGTCAGCTTATCTTACCTAAACCCAGTGCCTGCCATGTGATAACTGGGTAACCTTGAACAAGATATCTAACTTCTTTAGTTCAGTGTCTTCATCTACCAAGAGTTTTTCCTAAGATCTGACCAGTGCTTACCACCTCTACTGCAGCCTCCCTGTTTCAAGCCACCAGCCCCTTTGCCCTGGATTATTACAACAGCTTCCACATTGTCACCATTACCCAGTGTGATTCTAGTAAAATGTAAGTCAGTTCATGTTGTTTCTCCTCTAACTCCAACCTCTTAGGATTATAGTGAGAGAGATGAGAAAGTCCCTGTGAGGGACTTGGCACAGTGCCAAACATGGAGTAAGCATTCATTCAATGGACAGATGTTTACTTAGGACCTACTGGGTGCCCACTGCTGGGGAGACAATAATGAACAACACTGAGAAATTTGCTTGACCCGGTGGAGGTTCCCTGAAAATACAAAACATGTTAGATTGTGGTAAGTACTAGAAGAAGAATTTAAGGCATGGAAGGTGGATGGGAAGTGGGAGTCTACAGGGTTCTATGGTTTGACTGGAGAAGGTGACATTTGAGTAAAACCCTAATGAGTGACAGTAAGCCATGTAAATTTGTAGGGAGAGGGTACCCCAGGTGGAGAGCGCAGCAAAAGCCACATTCCACCTCAGGCCACATGCCTGGCATCACTGAGGAAGGAGCATCTGAGGAGCAGTGGGTCAGAGATACAGTGGAGTCAGGGGCACCTCACCTAGAGCCCGTGGGACATAGCAAGAGCTTTGGCTTTTATTTTGTGAGCTTAGGAATCACTGGAAATTACCACGAACGGATTGTGTTTTATTAGGAGAGTTCTAGCTGCTAATGACAAGTTGGGATACAATTGTAATAATCCATGATGTATGGCCTGGTGGCTTGGTGGCTACAGGAGAGGTGTTGATAAGTGATAGGGATGCTCAGTAAATATACAACATTCTCTGACATTGTGTCTTAAGGCTGAATTCATCACTCAGTTTAGACAAACTAGCAGTTGGTTCCCTGTTTGTGACCAGTTCATGCTACACACTCAAGCCTATTTGTATGGCAGTCTGACTTATAATCTTCTGACTTAGAATAATTTTATGGTTATTACATTTTTTCAGCACGTTGCCACTATTTACCTACAGTGCTGTAAAACATTAAATAAGTACTATGAAAACTATATGGTGGTTGCCAAAGGCAGGGGATGAAGGTAAGAGAAATGGGTGAAAGGGGTCAAAAGGTACAAACTTCTAGTTAGAAGATAAATAAATTCAGGAAATGTACAGCATGGGAACTATATTTAACAATACTGTATCACATATTTAAATGTTGCTAAGAGAGAAGGTCTTAAAAATTCTCGTCACAAGAAAAAAAATTATAACTCCATGTGGTAATGGATGTTAACTAAACTTAGTGTGGTAATCATTCTTCAGTGTACATATACGTTAGGTCATTATGTTGTAGACCTTAAACTAACACAATGTTATAGGCCGATTATTTTTCAAATAAAACTGGGCAGGAAAATGAACAGGTGAAGTTAAAAAAAAAAGCAAATACATCTTCTAAAATTGAAAAAATATAATTGTAAAAAAAATCAATAAAATATTATAAAACAAAAACAAATGAATAAATTTTTTTAAATTAAAAAAAGACCATAAATATCTGATTCAATGCCATAAAGCAAAATCACTCTTCTAATGAAGGGTTGTGTTTCTTACAATGCCTCAAGCCTAAAAACCACAAAATAGTAAAGTGACAGCTGAGACTTTTACTGAAGCCAGTCCATTAAGTAACATAAAATGTATTGTGGTTAGTCCTTTAATAAGATGCATTGTGTGTATGCCATTGTCCTTTCAATATGGCTCACTATACACATCATTGTAAGTTTGTAAAGTTATCATTGAAGGCATTTTTTTGTTTCTCAAAGCTTTCCCTTCAATACATTACATTACCTCATAAGAGATAATAAGGAGGCTCTTCTGTATTCTTTAATGAGAAGAGTTAAAGACTGATTTGTCAAGTGTGACAGCCTTGAAACTTCAACTGAAAGCTCTCTTATTTCCTCAACCTCAAATAAGTTTTCCTGGAGTCTGAGAACTAATCTCATTCTGTACACACACCTGCCTTTAAAACCATACAAAAGTAAACATGCATCAAACTCACCATTCAAACTTTCTAAGTTAAGGTTTTTGTTTGTGTCAGCAATAAGGAGCAAGTAAGGAATAGGGGCGTCTGGGTGGCTCCATCAGTTAAACGTCATGATCTCACAGTTCAGATCTCACCCTACATCAGGCTCTGCACTGACAATGGAAAGTCTGTTTGGGATTCTTTCTCTCAGTCTCTCTCTGCCTCTCCCCTGCTTGCTCTCTCTGTCATTCAAAAATAAATAAACTTAAAAAAATTTTTTTTAAAGGAGAAAGTAAGGAGTAAGGCCTTTTGTCCTAATGATCATACTATTAATAATAATGGAAGTTAATAGTGGTATAGAACTTATCTCATGCCAGGCACTGTTCTCCCAAAATTCAGCCACTCAAGGTGACTCAGTGAGTAAGTGGTAGAATTGAGAGTCAAACCAGGTAGCCTGACTTCACAACCTGTGCCATCAACTGCCATATTCCACAGACTATTGGCATATTGATATAAATCAAAGTGCCAATATCAGGACATTCTTTTCAAATATTTGCCCATGTTACTCTTCACAGATTTTCTTCTTACCATCCCTAAACTTTCACTCACCTTTACCATCTGCAGTTCAAATTAGAAATGACTTGTGCTTTCCAAAAGCTCAAGACTTTATGGCTGCTTAGAAAGTTTTGCAAAGAATATTAAATGAAGGTTTATAAAACGGGTGTTGGAGGCAGAATCTCTTGGTCCAAGAAATGAGGGTAGCACTATTACCCCTAAATTAAGCAGTGATTTCTTCTCTTTAGGATTGTGGGAAAAATCAGGAAGTTGAGGTGAGGGCTGCTTGGGCTCCCTCTTAGCACCACAGGGGACAGAGGAGATCCCTAATATGAAATGGCTGTCCTATGTGCCCACATTGATGGAAGAGTAGGAATGAGGTCAAGAAAATCCATGAAAAGACTTTTTTTGTCTAAAAACCTTGCCAATCCGGGAGGATTCTGGCCAATAGAAATGAAGTTGAATGAACAAAAAAGGAAGTTATAGTTCTTGTAAATTGCATTTGTGGACCAAAATTAATGCACATGAACCTACAATGTAAATTAGCTGTCTATCCTAAACTCGGAAAATTACTTCACAACTAATGGTAATTAAGCAATGTAACATGATCCTTTCCTACAGCCTGTATAGCATTTCATTGACCTTCTTAGAAACTTTGAATCTACCACCAACATAATACAGAAGATTAGAGATCACCTGAGGTGTTTTCCAAGTAAATTTTACAGTTGAAATAGACCACAAATAGAAACAACCAAAAAAAGTGAAAGCTTTTGTCTTTGTTGTTAAACAATGGTTTTACTCCTGTGTCATAGAAAGCTGCTGGGTTAAATTTCTTTGGGGCATATACTTTGTTCTGAATTTGGCAGAGAAAAAAAAGATGAAGTGCGAAAAAACAGACAAAAATTCATATTTTGAAATCATAAATTGACAGGTCTTAGTCACCCAAGTCCTCTTAATAGGAAAGAAATGAGTGGAAAAGGGATTCTTATTTTTTATAAGAAGGTTCCAGAAATATTGCGATGATTAAACAGTTTGAAAGTAAACATTCAGTGTTACTGAGACTGGCAAGATTTTCTATCAGCAGTTATCAAATCTGATGCATTTCCCTTGAGGTTAAAAGTCATCATCTGAAATTTAGCTTCCCAACTATGATGTACTCATATCAGTGTGATCTGGTGTGCTGGAAGGGGTTAGGAGACCTGATTCACAAGATATTTCATTAAGTTAATTCTATGATGCTCTTTGTTGCTTACCTTTTCAAATGTAAGATCAGAGTAAATAGGCAGTCTCTTACTGATTCAGATAGAATTCAAGTGGAATGATTTTGTGTTCGGTTCACTAAAATGAACACCTACCACAGTAATAACAAAGCATGGATATGTAAGAAGTATTTAACAGAGTGCTGGAGAAGAGGGAATTTATGGTGCATCGCTTGATTCTAGCACCTGAACACAACCGACTTTTTGACTGGCAGAACAGCATAGTGGTTAAGTGCACTAACTCTAGCACCAGATACTGGGGTTGCTGTCTCAGCTGTACCACTTACTAACTGCATGAATCCAAGCAAGTTACTCAACACTCTATGCCTCACTATCCCCAACAGACCATCTGGATGAATTAATAGTACTTATCTCATAGGGTTGCCTCAGAATGAAATGAATTACATGGTAAGTGTTTAGAATAGGAACTAATACATAACAAATGGAATGCAAGTATTAACTATGATTACTGGCCATGAGAAAAATGAACAATGTGGTCTAGACTCTCCTTTTTTGAAAACCATATCATAAATAATCACCTTTGTAAATATTTGAAATATATACATATATGGCTAATTGAGTTCTTACTGTGTACTATACCTTGTTATAAGCAATACATATATTTACAGTTCTTTAATATAGGTAGAAGATTTCTAGTGAAATACTTTAGTAGAACTTAAATGGAAATAAAAGCTATTTCTCCATTAAAATTTTTTACTTAAAATTATTTATTTTAGCACTTACAGAGATAGCGCCTGGGAGATGTAGAAAGTTCCCACTAATCAGTGTAGAGTAACAAGTATCATTAATGAAGCACAGAGATGATAAACTGAATTAACTATGCCATATACAAATTGAAATTCTTAATGTTCAAGACCAAAGCTAGCACGGTTGGTCTCCGTAACTGCTAGGAAGCTATTTTAACTTCAGGTTAACTAAAGGCCAGACTGGATCCAAGCTAATTTAGGGTCAAATCAAGCTAATTTAAACGCATATACGTCAAATCCCAAAGGCATGTCTGTTGCCCCTTTCTCCCTTGCATACAAGAATATCTCAATCTGTTCTTGTATCACCATAATTAGCAACTTATGTCACTCTGACTCTGAGATAAATACTAATTAAAGAACATTTTTATGCCAGTAAACACTTGCCTCTCAAACTAGCACTTTGAAATGTGTTATCACCTGGTTCTATAAAAAGCATACTGGGTAGTGGAGCTCCTGAGATTTGCTGGGGTAAATATTTGCCACTACCCTAGTAGATGCTTCTTTTGCATACAAACCCCTTTGTAAATAGAGCTCACGTTGTCAATATAAAACACAGGGAAATGAGTTTCTGTGGAGAAAACAGAACTATTTGCTTATTCCCTCTGATCCAGCAATTCTGTGCTCCCCACTCTCTGGCACGCAGTGACAGCTGGCCATTTCAGGGTGGACAAAAACATTTCCCCGTGGCATGTTGTCTTCACTGGTCTATGTTGAACAGAGGCCAAGTTCATTTATAGCTATTTCAAGGGCAGACTTAAGATTATTTCAAGGGCTCTAACAATATTTGCTTTTCTAAGTAGGCACGGCATGATACCCAATCTTGGTTGGCACGAAAACTTAAGCTTACAATATCCCTACAAGCTGGGCAAACTTTCTTACTTAGAAAACACACATTCTTGCCATCCAGAAGCCTTACCAAAACAACTCAAAAACAATGCACATTTTCTCCACTTCCTGCAGTATAAACTTCCTCAGCGTGCTCTCAGGTTTCTTGATAGCAGAAGGAGGTTAAGTAAATGTTGAAAACAAACCATTAGACTTGCTGGGCTGGATTTTTTGCATCGCCTCCAAATTCCAGCACGGCCACTTCTTTCTGATGTGACCTTTTTAATCCGAGGATATTCAAGCAGGTGGTAAACATTAACTAACTTAAATATCATTCCAGGTGGTAGATGTTTGAGCTCACAAGTGGCAAAGCGTGTGGACAGGCCTTCCCTCTGGAAACCGTGGGTGATACCAGCCATATCCCATTCAGATGGGACAGATGCTTTCCCCTTTTCACAGAGTACCATCTCTGCTGTAATGCTCTAGCTCAAGTGCCCGGGTTAGGCCTGCTTCTTTGTCCATGCTCAGTGCACCTTTGTTGAAGGAACAGAACTCTGCATGTTGTTTAAAGGATCTATTCTCTTGTTACTTAAGTAATGTCATTGAAAGTCTAAATCAGGAACAGAAGCATTCAAATTAGGAAAAAAATCTAATTTTTAAATTCTTCTGAACATGTAGTACCTACATTCTTGGGATAAGAATTCAAATCTTGGGGTGCCTGGGTGGCTCATTCAGTTAGGCATCTTGATTTGGATCCAGACTCTTGATTTAAGCTCGGGTCATGATCTTGCAGTCTCCTTAGATCGAGCCCCACATCTGGCTCTGTACTGTCCGCATGGACCCTGCTTGGGATTCTCTCTCCCTCTCTCACTGCCCCTCGATTGCTCACACTGTCTCTGTCTCTTTCAAAATAAATACAAATAGAGTTAAAAAAAGAATTCAAATCTTATTTCTATAAAATCATTTGAACAAGTCTCTCCACCCCCATGGGCTTTATTGAAGTATAATTGACAAATTGATGTTCAAAGTGTATACTGTGATAAGTTAATATACATATATATTGTAAAAGGATTCCCCCCATAGATCTATCACCTCATACATTTCCCTTTTTTTTTGGTGAGAACATCTAAATTCTACTCTTTTAGCAAATTTCAGTGATACAGTACAATGTTCTCAGCTACAGTTTCCATGTTTTCCATTAGATCCTCAGAATCTCTTTATCTTAAAACTGAAAGTTTGTACTCTTTTACCAACCTCTCCTCATCCTCCCCTTCCCTAGCCCCTGACAACTACTTCCATTTTGTACTCTGTTTCTGTGAGTTGACTTTGTTTTTGGAGGGGAGGGACCTGCCTAATTTCACTTATTTAGCCCTCTGATTGAATATTGTTGGAAACAACAAGAATTCCTTAATTTTTAAGGTTCAATAATATTCCATTGCATATATGCTATACCTTTATCCATTCAGCCACTCATGGGCACTCAGGTTGTTTCCATATCTTGACTATTGTGAATACTACAATGAACACGGGAGAACAGGTATCTCAGTTGAACAATTTCTAACCAGTTTCTTCTTCATTCCCTTGTTACAATTTACTTAACCCTTTCTTGGAAATAATAGACACTGGCTATAAAACTGAGAGTTCAAAATGTGTCCTTTAAAATAGTGTGAAACATTTTTTTTTTAATTCTTCAACCTTATAAGTTATCATGAAATAAGTTAATTAAGTAAAAGAACCAAACTGGTCACTCCAATCTTAAAATTGTTCCTTTCATTAGTGTGGCATTGTTTGAACCCATTGGAATTCAGAGCTGACAATAATTTCTTGCTGCTCTATTTACAGTTCTATGTTAAAGGTAATAAGAAAGAATGTGTGGGATTTTGTGGGAAAGAAGTATTTCCTACCTCAGTTTTTAGGAAGATTTTTTCTTAAATAAGGAGTTGACAAACATTTTATGTAAAGCACCGCATAGTAAGCATTCAAGGTTTTGTGAGTCATATAGTCTGTGCCATGCTGTGCAACTGCCATTGTAGAACAAAAGTAGCCATAGACAATACTGAACAAATGAGCATGGTTGTGTTCCAAAAAGACTTTATTTACAAAAAGAATCCATGGGTCAGATTTGGTCTCCTCGGCTGTAGTTTGCCAACTCTTTTTTATATCGTATATTTTGGGCTTTGTGATGCTAAAAGAATATCATTATGAAAACTAAAAGTTACATCTTTAGTCTTATGATATGAGGATACTCCAGAACTTTGAGAAATGATTAGCCATGTGAGTCTAGGTATGTTACCTTATTGCTTTGTAAATAATGTGCATCATAATTTCTCCTTTCTGGAACTATATCTTAAAAAGTCTGTAAACTGGGGCACCTGGGTAACTCATTCAGTTACACGACCAACTCTTAATTTCAGCTCAGGTCATGATCTCACAGTTTGTGAGATCAAGCCCCATGTTGGGTTCTGTGCTGACAGCATGGAACTTGCAAGGGATTCTTTGTCTCCCTTTCTCTCTGCCCTTCCGCGGCTCTCACCCTCTTTCTCTCTCTCAAATAAATAAATCTTTTTGTTTGTTATAATCTATAAACGACATGAATTTACCCTTAAAAAATTATACAGAAAGTAGGCACATAGTAAAAATGATTTCAGTCTTCCCAAATCTTTATTCACATGCAAAAAGCTGCAGTGATTTCGTGATTGGTATTCACTCTAGTTCCTGATGACAATTGTCAAGGGTCCTGGATCCCAATCCCTGCTAGCCCTGCTCCTTCTTCCCCACCAACTTCACGATCAAGGGCTTTGGCTCCTTAATGGAGCTAAAAGGGAAGAATGAAAGGAAGGACCTTGGGCCAAGTTCCGATCTCCCACCATGTGCAGCTGCCAAGATGACTTCTGAACAGGTGCATCAAGAGGAAAAGCCACCTGTGAGTACTGCTCACTCCTGGTCCCTGAAGTTGAAGCCACCTGTTGAAAATATTATGTAATTGGTTTCTTCTTTGCTCTTCAAACATTTGCCTTATTTCAAGGATATGGCGGTTTCCATACTTGAGAAGACTCAACATGGTTTTGAGATTTTTTTGTTGTTGGCAACATCAAAACACCTATGTGATTTTGCCAAAAACAAACAAAAAAAGCTCACATCATCTCTCTAATAAATACTACTCACAACTACAGTTTCTAATAATTGCCCTTCTGGCCTATCTTTCAACTAAAATTTAATATTGCTAAAATTTCCACATATAACTTTTTTTTTCTATGAGGCATTGGGTATTTCCCCAATGACCAGTTACTTAAACATAGAGTAAATAATATTGTTTCAGACCTAAACTAGCAAAATACACATGTTTTGTGTGATTGACCATGTATGAGGATTGACCATCTGTTGAGTATTAACCAAAAACTTGTCTGTAACCCTATGTCTCCCTATCCAGGACTCTTGTTACAATGCTTTGGGGGATATCTCAAGAAACCATACTAAGATAAGATAGACTTTTAGTTAGCAGCAACTAGTTGCACTGTACCAAATTTGGGAGAAGGCTGTGTAAACAGCTACCCAGTTTACTAAGTGTTTACCAGTCTGTAAATATTTCTTTATTTGTTAACAGTAGGTTAGGTGACCTTTCTCCTCACCACATTCTAACACCGATGGTTACAGGGATAAGTGGAGAGCCTGCCTGTGCCCTCTGAGAGTAGAGTTGTGCATCACTAGGAGATGGCTGCTCCTAAACACCCATTCAAGGTGGCATTTGCTTTCTAGGCTGCACTGAGGGCCAGGGGATGGCTCTCCAGCTTATAGGCTCCTCTATTGGCACACTGTGTGCATGGTGTGTTTTCCCAATAATCACACTCACAGAGATTGTTTATTAAAGCTCAATGAAAGGGCTAAAATGACTGGAGGGGCAAGTCAGTATATTCTTTCTTGGAAAACAAGCTACATGTAGAGCCACATTTTCATAAGGCTGGGTGAGTTAGGACCAGAACAAAGGAAATGCATTACAGAATAAGTGTTTAGTAGTATCAGGGTATCATAATATTACATTTCATAAATGGCCACCTCTATTGGAAGGGTAGAAATGACCATCAGTCACCTAAATAGTGTTTGAATGGGTATGGCTGATTTTTTTTTTTTTTTTACCTATGGGTTAGTGGTTACCATAGTTGAATGAGCAACAGAATGCCCTACTGAACTTTGAAGAAGGAAAAATGACTTAATCTGTCATGGCCTCTCCACCCTAAGATCAATTTAATTATAATGGGGGTGACTCAGAAATTTTGTTTAGGGGATTCTGACACAGTCTTATTCTTTGGTAACTTTTATTCTTTCAAATCAGAGAGATTTGAATAAATATTCTGGCTTTGCCCCTTAGAAAAATTAACTGGATGGAGTGCACAGATTGTCAGGGTTTCTTTTTCTTCATCTGCAAAATGGTTAGGATAATGCCTACCTATCAAGGATGTGAGGAGAATTCAATGAGATAATATTTGTAAACCCAGTGCCAAGTAAGCTTGCAATAAACTAGATAGCCGTTCACTGTGTGTCCCCAAATAGGGTTTGATACAATTGCTTAGGTAATTGCTTTTTGAACTACATTCCTTTTGTAATCTTGGAACCCACAGAAATTTCCTCATCATTCTCATTAGAGTATTAGATGTAGAGACACATGATTGCAGACAAGTTCTTGGTTGATTCTCATTGATGGCTGACCACACAGAATGGGTGGGTTTTACTAATGCTCCTATCTGTGGGTTGGGAATATTTCAATAGAAAGCAAGTCTCATTAGAGTTGTGTTTTGAGAAAATTTTAATGAGAAACTTATGGTTGAAAGACAGAATAGTGATTGTTAGAAACTTGAGTTTCACACAATGGGTAAGGGTGTCTAAGTTCATTTTATGTTGCTCTTTAGACAAATAGGACATTAGAAGTTAGTGAGAGAAAACAGGATAAGTGGAGTGGGAAAGAAAGATGTCGGACACTGCCCTTCTTTTGTCAAATAACTCCCACTAAATAGTCTAAACATGTAAAAACAATTCCCATAAGTGCCTCATTTAGCAAAGGAGAATCGCTTGGATCCTGAGAACATCCAGTTCTCTGCATGACAGGATGGGTATATTCCATGCTTCCTTGGGTTCCACAAGCCTAGAGGTTGTAAATGTTCTGACACAGAAATAAACCTTGCCCCATGGACATTCCCGTCCACTCCCATGTGACCTCCACCTGCCTCAGAGTGTGATCTCAGTGTTTCTGGGAACCCCATGGCCAATGGCAGGGCCTGCTAGGGGCCATATAGCCCAGACCATCTCATCATTCCCCTCTTGCTTTGGGCCCCTTAGGTGCCATCCTACTGTGCACTGGATATCCTGTTCCCTGCCTCTGGCTATCTGGGTCACAAACTTTGGCTGCTACTGATACTGTGAAGTGATCTTGGTTGCAAGCCAGGCGAGAATGTGGATGTTCTCAAGGGGCTAAATCCAGCCTGGGTTCCATGCAGAAACAAAGAGGTCACTTATTTAGATTTGGCATTAAACTTTGGAACATGGTATGCAACATTGGTATAAATGCCTCAAGCGTCTTCCAGAGGATTTAGTAAAAATAGCCTTTTTAGTTGTTACATCCCTGTCCTTCCTTTCTCCACTTTCTCAGGACCCAGACTTAACTCCACAGAGAGTTGCAGAGACAAATACTGTGTCATTCTCAGAAGCTACCATGCACACCTGCACACACACATTCTACTCTGGTCTTTGTCATCAGGCACAAGTTACTGTCCTGGATCCATTTTACCTTAAAATCACTTCACTTCTGGAGGGCACTTTGTCGCTAGGTAAATAGTTTCTGCTCACCACTCTCACAAGTTTGTTCATTGAAGACCTGAATCCCAGCAACCAGCAGCATAAACTCAAAATTGGGACCTATTAAATAAGGAAGATAGAAATAGGAGAATTTGAAAATACTAAGAAAGCTGATAAGAAACACTACTTCTTTTTTCCATTTTAAAAATCAGCCAGACAATTTACACATCAAGGACTATTCTATTCATGTTTTTCTTTTCAGTTTCGTGCATGTGCACATACATGTGTGAACTGATGATTTCAAATTGACCCTGCTAACAGCTTGTGTTGTCCTCTCCAAATGTGCCTGGAAAGAACATATATGACCTGCTATCTGTTCACAAGAGATATGCAAATCATCCTCTGGTTTACCAGACCTGGGAACTAGAAGAAAATAAACCTGTTAGGATGAGCACTGGGTGTTGTATGGAAACCAATCTGACAATAAAGTTCATATAAAAAAATAATCCAATACTATAAATATTCCTGCAGAGTGGATCTTTGCACATTATCTTTGGGCACATTTCTTATTTTCTTAAGATACGTTCTGTAAGTAGAATTTATGCATTAAAGGACATATATATCAACAAGGCATTTTATAAATGTTTCAAATAAACAACTCCACATTCTAAATAAATAAATAAATAAATAAATAAATAAATAAATAAATAAAAATAAACCTTCTCAGCCTCAAGGGAAGCTGCTGACCAAAGCAGGCAGAGACAACTACCTGACGTTGACAATGACTCTGATCTGCTTAAGCTCCAAGCACAAACTTTTTTTTACTGCAGATCTCATATCATCATGAGCTGCTTTTAATCTCTCACCAATTTTCAGTGAGTAATTATTTGATATTTTACCCTTCTTTATTTTACCCTTCTTTACCACCATGTATGTTTTTTCTCAGTCTTTTGTGGATTTTTGTGTTTTTTTGGCAAGGTCACTTGTGAGCTTGTTCCAGGGAGTGGAAATCTTAAACATCATTTCAAGTGTAAATATGACAGATTGAATTAGGAGAAATATAAAGAGTTGCATGGCTCCCTGCTAACAAAGAATGTTTAAAATATCTTGTAAAGAAAGATACCTATAGGAATGGTCATAAAGCATTTGGGTGCAAATATTTCAACACCATTACTTCAAATAATGGCTGCTTTTGAAAAATTTAAAGGAATTTTGAATAGCGTGTGTTTCTCAGACATGAATGCTAAATTGAAATCCAAGGAACTAAGCTGAAGTTACATTTGCAGTGTAGTAAATATGAACTATCTCTGTGCAGCTGCTTTGAAATCAATGTCTAGATCATGTATGAGCTCTGTTTTATTTTTGTATAGCTTTAGATTTGTGGGTTATTTGTACAATCCTTTTGATATTTATGCAACACTACATTGTTTTGCAGTTCAAGAAATACTCCCCTAAAAGTGGGAGTTTTTTACAGGATAAAATATTGTATTCTACCGTGAATGTTGAGGGTGGAGTTAGTTTAGTCAGGACTATCATCCTTACACAGTGTAATTCTGTTTCACATTCCAAAGACAATAGGAATAGCAGTTTTAAATGTGTAAACAGCAACGCATCTCTCGTTTTCAGCTCTTAAAGTAGCCTGGTGGACAAATAGGTACCAGAGGTCCCAAGCCAAATTCGGCAGATAATCAACACAGTTTTGGGTTTTTTTTTGGCAATTAACTTCTCATTAGGATATGGACTAGATGTTATCAGTGTTATCTTTAGCTACATGCATCAAAGTACCATTATCTTGTATCTAATACATAGATGTGGCTTATTTCATATATATCTCATCATTTATTCAAGACAAGGATTAGTATATTCTTTGTTGATTGATGCTACAGCAGAGAACAGACAAAGAAGTCATGAAGTCTTGCTCCTCAAGGGACCATCTAGGACTTGAAGGAGACAGGAGTCCCCTTTTGTAAAGGGGAATCTCTCCTCTGTTTCCCTCCTCAGGACACAAATGTTATAGTAACACAATCCCAGAGAGTAAACGTTTAAAAGAAATTCTTATTTATATCACCAGAAATATAGAAAAATCATATTAGCCTACTTTCTGAAATCACAAGTGTTGGTGATCTTAAATCATTCAAATACAAATATTTGATATTGAATGGTCTTATTAAAATTATTATATTGGGGGAAGGGAAGGGGAAAACTGGTTTCAAACAGGGAAGCAAATCGTAAGAGACTCTTGAATACAGAGAACAAACTGAAGGTTGATGGGGGGGCGGGGAGGAATGGATGATGGGCATTGAGGAGGGCATTTGTTGGGATGAGCACTGGGTGTTGTATGTAAGCAATGAATCATGGGCATCTACCTCCAAAATCAAGAGCACACTGTATACACTGTGTTAGCTAACTTGACAATAAATTATATATACAAAAAATAAAAATAAAAAAAATTAGAATCATTAGACATTGTGAAAAAAAGAATTCAGAGGATTTGAGTGACATTTTAAACTAATATACACATGGGCACACAATAATTCTTTTTATTAAAAAAAATTCAGTTACTATATACACACTGATGTTTATATTCCCCCATGCCTCTTGGTTGAGGGCTAAGGAAGAATTGTGAGCCTGGCCCTTCATGAGCCCCTCCAGGGGCATCTTGTATGTGCTAAATAGATACAATCCCCCAGGAGAGTGACACACCATGGAAAAGCAGAATTCTCTCCAAAGCCCCTAGCACAGGTGCCTTTACGAACTGCAGCTTAGAGGTGACCTCTGATCAGACAGATACTGACAGCCTGGCTGACAACCCAAAAGACTCGCTCCCAGCTTAAACCCTTCTCAGGAATTCTGGAGGTCAAATCTCCACTCCTGGATGTAACCCAACTCCACATCGTTCCTAACATAAGCACAGATTTAAACAAAAAATCATCCAGGCCGTTAGACTTTCTACCTCCATTCCAGTAAAAAGTCCCACTTAATTTTTATAAAGGCACACATTATTCATAAAGCTTTTTTGTCTAAATTCTTTCAGGTACCTCAAGCAAAGGTGACTGATGTGGGCAAACTCCTTTTGGTGAAGTGCTATACAAAGTTGTTTTTTTTTTTTTTTAACTGACTCAACTCCTTTAAAAACAAAACAAAATATAAACTGATGCTTTCACAAGGACACAAACACATGAGATCATGCTTCTAGTCCTCATTATGCTGGATGTGTGGAAGGGAGAGAAAGGAAGAGAAATGAGAGATAACACCAAGGAACAATAAACAGGAGCAAAGATTTTGATCAGGGTACAGAAGTGAGGTCACATCCTGTCCTGCATCTAGGCTTCAAAGCTTTTATTAGGTTATCTAATGATCAGTTAGCCCATCCCTAAATTTTAAGATAATCTGTATTATATGATGAGAAAAATTTATCCTAGTGAAAATTATTCTTGGAATATAAGAGCTTAGAGGGGGCCCCATGTTTAGAAGGACGGGCGCTTTGTTTAATTCTCTATTGTCTCAATATTTCCATTCTTAATAATTTGTAAACAAGGTTCCCTGTATTTTCATCTTGTGTTGGACCCCACAAATTATGTAAGTGTGTGTATGTGTGTGTGTGTATGCGTGTGCAGCCCTTGAAAAGAAATAGTGTTGGAATATTTTCCAGAAGGAAGTGTTCTTATATTTAGAAACGTAACATTCCCAATTTACTTGCTTATACATTTGATATATTTTATACTATTCTTCTTTTAAAAATTTTCACTATTGAAGTATAGGTGACATAGAATGCAATATTAGTTCTAGGTGCAAACATAATGATTTGACAATTCTATACATTATGAAATATCACCACGATAAGTTTAGTTATCATACAAAGTTATTACAATATTATTGACTGTATTTCCTGTGTAATACTTCTCATCTCTGTGACTTATTTATTTTATAACTGGAAGTGAGTACCTATTAATTCCCTTCATGAATTTTGCCCATGCCCTGACTCCCCTTCCCCTTTGGCAACTACCAGTTTGTCCTCTGTATTTTTCTGTTTCTCTTTTTTTGTTTATTTCCTTTTTTTAAAATTCCACATGTAAGTGAAATTCTATGGTATTTTGTGTTTTTCTGCTTTTTTTCACTTAGCATAATGCTCTCCAGTTCCATTTGTATTGTCGCGAATGAAAAGAGCTCATTATTTTTTTTTAATGTTTATTTATTTATTTCAAGAGAGAGAATGCAAGCTGTGCAGGGGCAGACAGAGAGAATCCCAAGCAGCCTGTGCACTGTCAGCACAGAGCCTGATGTGGGCATAGATCCCAGGAATGGTGAAATCATGAACTGAGCCAAAATCAAGAGTCCAACACGACTGAGCCACCCGGGTGCCCTAAGACCTCATTCTTTTTTATGGCTGGCCAGTATTCTGTTGTATATACATAGCACATACTCCTTTTTAAAAAATGTTTATGTATTTATTTTGAGAGATAGAGAGTGCAAGTGCATGTGCACGTGCATGCTTGGGGAGAAAGAGGAGAAGGAATCCCAAGCAGGCTTCATGCTGTCAGTGCAGAGCCCAACATGAGGCTCGATCCCATGAACTGTGACATAATAACCTGAGCCAAAATCAAGAGTCAGAAACTTAATTGACTGAGCCACTGAGGTGCCCCTATACCATATACTCTTCATCCAACTGTCTATCAGATGACACTTAGGTTGCTTCCATATTTTAGCTATTGTGAATAATGTTGCAATATAGAGGTGCACATATCTTTATGAACTAGTGGGTTTTTGTTTTGTTGTTTTGTTTTTTATCAGAACTCAGCTTCGAGAGACATTGGAAATTAAATGGCAATGGCTTTACTGGGGTCACTTGTAGTAGATCACTCTTCAGTGTTCCTCAGAACCCAGTCATTCCCACTAAGAATCAAAACCAGACAAATGAACTTCCACCGCTGCACAGATTTAACTTCTAGTCTGCTGCATTCCTTCCAATTTCTCCGCTTGAAGTCAGTGGTCCCACTTAGCTCTTCAACTTGGTTTCCTCATGCTCCCTCAGGCTGCTGAAGAGCTGGGTGGAAAGCCTTGATCAGGGGCTATCTCTTCTGTGCCAGCAAAAAGCTGCAAAGGCAAAATGCTGCACGTTGCTTCAGATTGCATGCAAATCTGGGTTTCATAAATTGAATTCAAATAATTCAGGGGAAAAAAAAAGTTTGAGAGGTGGTGCAGTGGTGACACAATATCCCCACAAGGACTACAAAGGAATACCCAAACAAGTTTTTTATTCTCATCGCTGCAACTACACAGTAATATTCATCTGGCTTTTACGAGTGTACCGAATGATAGGAGGAGCTTAAGTAAGATGGTACTAACACCTCTGCTGTATGCATTAAGCTTCAACACTTTTTGCCTGGCGTTTATTTACTAAATCAGAGATGCTCTAAAGAAAAAGGAACATCAGATGTTTGTTTGCCTGTCTTCTTGTCTTAAGCAGTGCTCTCTCTTAAAATAATTCTGCAACCTTTCTCATTTATCTATGTCAGTATTTATCACAGGGTTTATTGTCATTTTTCATTAAAAAATATCAGGTACTTTTTCAAATATAAACACATAAAATAGTAAACACTGCATTTGCTTTCTACTCCAACCAATAAAGGACCAGAATCTTAATGTCTGGCTTTCCTGTTACTGAGAGTTCATCGAAAGATGATAGCATCAGGTAATTGTCCTTGAGCAGAAATTTAATTAATACAGTGTTTACAATTGAGGCCACTAGCAAAATAACTTTGGGGAAAAGGATGAAGTTGGGGGGGAGTGCTGGGTTTCTTCTTTATGGATCCAATAATTCCTGCCTTTCATTCTCTAAAACAGGAGCACCTGTACTGGTTCTACCATCTGTGAGGATCTCTCTAATTTAAGAATTTTAAGGTTATTGATGTCCCCACTGGTGGATGACACTGTTTCTGTTAAACTAATGGGCCTTGTCCACATGTGGACTCCTTTTAAAACTATTTCTTAATCTCTACATCTATTTCATGAAACATAGATCTAAAGAGGACTTTGTTTTGTTTTGTTTTTTTGTTTTTTTGTTCAGTCAGACCACCAGGTTTCATGTCTTACTGAATTGAATGTATTGTTTGTGACAGCAGATGTTTAGCTAATTAATCTGAATTGACATGGTCCTAGCCTCTTCATCTGCACCATGAAAAGGCTGGCCTGGAAGCTGTCTAAATCTATGAAATCAAAAAAAGGATCAAAGGAGAGACACAATTTCCTCTGAACCTGAAATGGAAATAAGTGTGTTTCCGGTATCTATTAATCTGCCTAGAACCAAGTAAATCATTCCAGAAGAAGCTTTCAACACTCTATCAAA
The DNA here is from genome assembly GCF_018350175.1 of Felis catus. NCBI lineage: Eukaryota > Metazoa > Chordata > Mammalia > Carnivora > Felidae > Felis > Felis catus. Next base: position 126,090,890 of record NC_058368.1, read on the forward strand.
GTGACGGGGGTGGTGAGGTGGCAAAGTAGAAACACATTTACAACTTTATTTCTACAGACTAGATAAAAAACCTTCATCACTCACCATGATGAAGCCAACCAAGACAAGATGTAAAATGTTCACCTATCAGTCCATGAGTAGGACTTGAATCCCACCAGAGGAATAGAAGAAAATAAACAAAACGGGGAGGATGGCATCCCAATGTTGCTTAGCTCATTAACTCCCAGATGTGTTTCCTAATTGTTTGCTTATCTGTATAGTTTAAATACACATTTTGCATGAATACACTACATAGTCATCATATATGGGTCAAGAAATATGCTGGGTGCTTTATATACAGGATCTTTAATTTGCCCAACAATATTGTGATGCAGTTTTATTAGTATTGTTTTAAGGATGAGAAAACTGAGGGTTAGGAGAGTTGAAAAATAATTTCCCAACTATCTAGAGAGATAGTAAGTAGAGTTGAAGATTGAAATCCTCATCTGTCTAACACAAAGCCCATGTTCTAAATCATTTGCAATGTGGAAAGGAACATTCTTAAAGCTCTATATGTGGTAATATAATCTTGGATAAGATGAGCACACAAAGCAGGTTTTTAGACTGTGTTCTGCATTTGCTGACACATTATGGTCATGATTTTCTCCATTTGACATAGAAGAAAGCATTGGACTCATTATGCTTAGGACTCAGGTAATTGTGTATTTTGATTTAAAATGTACAAGAAACCAATTTGACAATAAATTATATTAAAATAAATAAACATTAAAAATGTATAATAAACAACTCATGGTAGATATTGAACCTATTTAGAGAAATATTTTCTTATTTCTGTTAGTACTCAATCTCTGTGAATGTGGATTTAAGCCACTGAGGCTTTGACTGCATTTTAATAGGTAGGGTATAAGGAAAAGAAAAAAAAAATCCCTATTTTTGATGTAGCAGCTTGGACAAATGAAGCTAATTAGAAGCCCTAATGTAAGTGTTCTCCAACTTTTTGTGCCATGAATCCATGAATCTGTGGAAGCTATTGGACTTCTTGGAGTGATGTTTTTATATACATCAAGTAATATACATAGGATTACAAAGGAAGTCAATTATATAGAAGTTTAGTTATGGAGAATTTCTAAATATAATACAGTAATATGTGAACTTCTTTAATACACATTATGTAACAAGGTCTATTGGTAGGTCTAATAGCTACCACACATTTGAAGCAAGGGTGAATGCCAAAGAATACTGAAAGATCTGTAACAATGTAATGTGATAGGAAAAAATAGGTGATTTCTGTTAGTGAGAAAGTTGCAGGTACTGCCAATAAGTATGCGACGTTGTACCTACATTCATATCTTAAGGCAATGCTAATTTTTTCTTAGAGTTTAATAAAAATACAGATACACATTTTTCTTGTCCACAGTCACCCAAGAGTTTCAGGGATATGGGATAAGAACCTTTGGCCTGGTGAATGAGAGCTGGAGATGAGTAGTGGTGATGAGGAGGAGGCACCAACAGAAACAGAGGTCTGGGGCCACCGTGGCACATAATTTGCTTTTGCAACTGCTGTTTTGAAATGCAGTTCAACCCTGATGACTACTTCTGCAGAATAAAGGCAAGAAATATAGAAACAAATATAGTCATCTTTGCTAGCCACATCTTTTCCAAAGAAGAGTAACCAGGTTTTGTAAGTTAACTTATCTGAAGGGAAAAGAATGGGAAATGTTGGAGAAAAGATGCTTGGTGCCATTTTAATCTTTTAATATTTTCCTCTGACACCAAAGTAAGTAGGCAATCCCCCTTAAAGTGCTTGGCATACCCAATCCCAAAACTGGATAGCGGCTGAAGAGATATATAGTAAGTTTTCTGTCCCACTGACCAACAAATAATAAAGGTAACATAGTACAATTCACTGAATAAAATAAGAAATAAGTGAGTCAAAACTAAAATTGACGAAATGTGGGGGCACCTGGGTGGCTTGGTCAGTTAAGCATCCAGCTTTGGCTCAAGTTACAAATCTTAGAGTTCGTGGATTCTAGTCCTGCATCAGGCTCTGTGATGATAGCTCAGAGCCTGGAGTCTGCTTTGGTTTCTGTGTCTTCTTCTCTCTCTGCCCCTCCCCTACTCACGCTGTCTCTCTCCCTGTCTCTCTGTCCCTCTCAAAAATAAACATTAGAAAAACTTTTTTTTGATGATGAAATGTGTACATAAATGGAGAAGGAAAAATCTACATTACATACACTGCCAAATGATTACGTGGAATGATGCAGTTATATAACCACCACTTTGCAAATGAATATTCATCAGTGAATCAGGCACAAACTATCAGTGGATAAATGATAAGTAAAACCTTGATAATCAGTAGTAAATTTACATGGAATCCAAGTTGTTGTCCCATAATTATTTATTAATTCCAAAGAGTAAAATTAGTAATTTTATACTGAAAAAAGTTGGACGTCGTACTTTTGCCAAAAAGTACCATGAGATCATGACCTGAGCTGAGACCAAGAGTTGAGCACTTGGGGCGCCTTGAGTGGCTCAGTCGGTTAAGCGTCTCACTTCAGCTCAAGTCATGATCTCACCGTTGGTGAGTTAGAGCCCCGCGTCAGGCTCTGTGCCCCAGCTCAGAGCCTGGAGCCTGCTTCAGATTCTGTGTCTCCCTCTGTCTGCCCCTCTGTGGTTTACGTTGTCTCAAAAATAAATAAACATTAAAAAAAAAAAGTCAAGCACGTGACTGACTGAGCCTCCCAGGAGTTGGCGGGGGGGGAAGTTGAGGGGGAATTAATCTTATACACTTCCTAATGTAACATAAGTAGGACTCACTATCCTTTAAAAATATTTTTTAAGATGTATAACCTGAATAATCATGAAAAAAAAAAACATTGGACAAACACAAATTGAGGGACATTCTGTACAAACAATGAGTCTGTACAACACTCCCACTTTATCTGCAGGGGATATATTCCAAGACTCCCAGTGGATGCCTGAAAGCATAGATAGTACCTAACTCTATATATACTGTTTTTTACTATACATGCACACCTGTGATAAAATTTAAAGTGTATATGCAGCCACTGTAGGAGATTAACAACAACAATGATGATGATGATGATGTTAATAAATAGAACAATTATAACAACATACTGTAATAAAAGTTACATGAATATGGTGTTTGTCACCCAAATAACTTGTTAGACTTTATTCACCCTCCTCATGATGATGTAGGAAGACAAAATGCCTACCTGATGAGATGACATAAGATGAATGATGTAGGCACTGTGACGGAGCATTAGGCTACTACTGACCTTCTGGTGATCCATCACAAGGAGGATCATCTGCTTCCTGACTGAGGTTGACAAATTGAGTGTAACTTAAACTGTGGAAAGTGAACTATGGATAAGAGGGGCCTACCATATTTTCCTCCTTTCCTCCCTCACTTCCTCTCTTTCTTTTGTTCTTTTTCTCTTGCCTTTAGTGTATTGATTTTTCCCCCCTTTTCTCTCCTCTACCACTTTGGGAGACAGACATTCATTTTTAATTTCTTTAAGTATTGTTTTTTCTTAATGTTTGTTTATTCTTTTTTAATATGAAATTTATTGTCAAATTGGTTTCCATACAACACCCAGTGCTCATCCCAACAAGTGTCCTCCTCAATGCCCATCACCCACTTTCCCTTCCCTCCCACCCTCCATCAACCCTCAGTTTATTTTCAGTTTTTAACAGTCTCTTATGGTTTGCCTCCTTCCCTCTCTGTAACTTTTTTTTTCCCTTTCCCCTCCCCCTTGGTCTTCTGTTAACTTTCTCAGGATCCACATAAGAGTGAAAACATATGGTATCTGTCTTTCTCTGACTGACTTATTTCACTTAGCATAACACTCTCCAGTTCCATCCACATTGCTACAAAAGGCCATATTTAATCCTTTCTCACTGCCAAGTAGTATTCCATTGTATATATAAACCACAACGTCTTTATCCATTTATCACTTGATGGACATTTAGGCTCTTTCCATAATTTGGCTATTGTTGAAAGTGCTGCTATAAATGTTGGGGTACAAGTGCCCCTATGCATCAGCACTCCTGTGTCCCTTGGGTAAATTCCTAGCAGTGCTATTGCTGGGTCATCGGGTAGATCTATCTTTAACTTTTTGAGGAACCTCCACCCTGTTTTCCAGAGGGGCTGCACCAGTTTGCATTCCCACCAACAGTGCAAGAGGGTTCCCGTTTCGCCACATCCTCTCCAGTATCTATAGTCTCCTGATTTGTTCATTTTAGCCACTCTGACTGGCATGAGGTGGTATCTCAGTGTGGTTTTGATTTATATTTCCCTGATGAGGAGTGATGTTGAGCATCTTTTCATGTGCCTGTTGGCCATCAGGATGTTTTCTTTAGAGAAGGAAAGCTTTAAATGTAACCACTCATCTTCTGAATTACACAAAATTGTCATCCACTATTTCCATACCACTTTCTTGTTATTCCTTCCACATTAGTTGTTACTATTTTTGTAGTTTTAAAATTAATGATTATTTTGATTTGTTCATACCTGTTACCATTTTTTTTTAATTACCATTATTACTTGCATTTTGTCCTTTGCTTTTGGGTTCAACTTATTTCTTTCAAAAGTGTATCCATTAGTAACTCTAATAGAATTTTAGAGGGTCTGTGAATGGTAAATGCCAGCAGTATTTGCCAAAAATGTGTTGGCTTCACCCTCAATGTTGAAAGGTATTATAGCTGCATAGAGAATTCTAGATGGTAATTTTCTTTATAGAAAATTAAAGAAAGTATTCCCTTTTCTCTGGCTATTGTTATACCAATAAAGAATGAATAAGGTAGTATAAAACAAAAAAAAATCCTTTTGGTATGCCAAAGAGATCTTGGAAATTTAAACATGTAATGAAGGTTTGGACCATCTGCCTCAGTAAACTTTTCCTGATGTAATCGTTTTCTATCAGTGCTGTAACGAATTACCACAACTTGGTGGCTTAGAAAAACCCAAATCTATTATTTTATACTTCTGAAGGTCCAGAATAGGGTCTCACTAGGCTAACATCAAGATATTGTCAGCCTCCTGAAGACTGACAGAATCATTTTGCTTGCTTTTTCTAGCTTCTAGAAGCCATTCACATTACTTGAGTCGTGACTCCCTTCCTCCATCTTCAAAGTTAGCCATGGTAAGTTGAATCCTTCCCATATCACCTAAAGTGTGACTTCCTTTCAGCCTCTCTCCTCCATATTTAAGGACCTTTGTCGTTACATTGGACCACCCACATAATCCTCCCTATTCTAATAAGCTCCTTATTTTAAAGTCAATGGATTAGTAAACAATTCCATCTGTAACTTGATTTTAAAGCTTTTTGATCTTAAAGTTTCCATATCTGAGGGTGTTGCCTCTTGAAATATAATAGAATCACTTAGGAGAGGTCACTAGGAAATTAAGCATGGATGCCTCTTCAACAGCACAGATTCTTGGGAGCTCCTTGGTTTGCTTTAATCACACAATTAAGTAATATATTGAAATCGAAGCCTTGAATGGAATGTTACAACCTGGCATTCTTACCGCTCAGATGGCTTTACTAGTTGTAGTTGTTTTCCTCAATTTGGAATGTCAGCTCTTTTCACCTCCCCTGTCTGAATTCTACATATCCTTAAAGATGGAACTTTGGTCTGTCTCTACCATAAAACCTTTTTGATTATTTCAGCTGCCAGGGGTTCTCTGTTTTCCAGACTCCCATCAGACCTACCATATTTTGTGATTTGTGTTTTAATTAGATACTCTTTTTTTTTTTTTTTTTTTTTTTTTTACTATTGTTTTGTCACTGTTGCCATCTTTGCTCCCATTTTTACTGAGTCCTCATTACAGAGTCAGGCTCAGTACCAAATGCCTTATGAGCATTATCCCACTTAATTCTCATAACTACTTCTTAGGGTGTTTCTCATTATCCTTACTTTGCAGCAGAGAAAATGGAGACTCAGGCGATTATACTTGGGACCCAGGTTTAGGCACCCCAAAAGTGGGAGAACAGGAAGTTGAGCCCAAATCTGTATGACACGAGTTTGGTGCTTCTGACCACTTTGCTATACTGCTCCAGACAATACTTATTTTGTTCTTAGACCATGAGCTCTTCTATGGTAGAAACTCTCATAATATTTCTGAAACTCTGACAGCACTAGCACAGGCTTAAGTGTATAGCAGGATGTCAGTGCAAACACTAAATGGGCGCGTTTGGCACAAGCACGACCTTGAAGAAAAATGGTGTCCTAAGGAATGCAAATAGCCCCAGGTTTGGTTTAGTAACATGAATCAAGTGGTTTTACAGCAAGCTGAAGAATCTATTGCAAAAGTTTTTATTTTGTGCCTTTAAGGGATGTTCAGTATGTTGGGAAATTTTTGGGAATTCCTTCCACTGGTTTTGGAAAGAGGACTATGGTCACCTCCATCAACAAGGCACCGAGCTAAAACAATGTAGCCAGGAGAAACCAGTGCCTATAACCACAATGTTTACATAGTTTCCACATCCAACCAATTGTCCCTAACATAATTTCAAATAATGCTACTTAATGGAGCGGTCTGTGGTTGAGTCCAAATCTCTGTGAGCCTCCTACCCTCAGCCAGCCCTCTGGGGAAACTGAAGATCACAGAGCCCTGCCCCAGTATGAAATTCCAGAGCACTTAAACTTGTGTCTAATGATACTAATTAAGGATTAAAAAGGGCTCTTCAGTGCACACAGATGATGCATTTTATTGGCCATGTAGCGCCTATCATTTCTTAGAGCATCTTCTAGTATAAAGTGCCCTAAGTCTGTGCCTAGCTCAGAGGAGCACGGATGTGCTCAAACCTATTTGTCTGATATTCATGCACTTTGTGCTCATGTGTGGGGCTGTCCCTTAGATACTACCGCTTTAGGTGAATTGGCTAAGCTCAGACTTGGATAAGCAGACAATGTGAAGGAAAGAGGCAAGGTGTCACTGCTGAAAAGCAGTGACTTTGGGCTAAGATAAGGCCTGTAGAAAACCCCAGGCAATGAAGAGGCACGTGGGAATATTTCCTGGCCCAGTGTATACATCCTGCTTTGTTTCTGAATATGGTGCTTGGCACGGGATAGGTGTTTGTGGGTTGGAGGAAGCTGTTTTTCAACTCACTGGCACAGGGTCCTTGTATAAAATGGGCATACAGCTGGGGCCAAGAATAAGCAGATTTATAAAGTTGGCAAAATCGTTAGAGTTATTCTTATCAAACCCTAGTCTTTGCCCAGCCCACTTGTTCTTTTATTCTTTCCATGCAGCTCACTGGATCTGGGTGCAGTTTTTTCATATAGCAGAATCTACCCCTCTGACTTCCCACCTGCGGTCTTCTAGAGTCTTGTCAGGGTGAAACTTTTCCTGTTTGCCAATGTCCCATCCCCTCTACATTATGCTCTGGCTACATTGCCAGTCTGACACCTGAGCTGCCCAAGTCTTATGCCTCTCTGCACACCCCACAGAGTAGTGAAGGATGGTCTGAAATGGTCATCCCTCAGCTTTGCGGACAGGTAGGGCCTGGGGTATGCAAGCCACCCCCTCCCCCAACCTCACCCCACACAGCTTCTAGGTACAAGGAACTTCTGTTCACCCCAGCAAGTCATATGTCTAGTGTCATTTTCTGTGAGTGCCATGAGTGAGAAGATTCAGAAGGCGTAGTTAATTGCTGCCAATATGATCACTGGATGTGAGTGCCTTCTGGCAGTAATTTTTAGTCTTTGATGTGCATCAAATGTACTGACTGAGCTTCTTAAAAATGTGTTGCCTATTTCCTAGCACTGAAATTCTAATTCGGTCAGTTTGGGGCTTGGGAATCGGCATTTTAATAAATTCTCTGCCCTATTTTTGTGAACACTGTATTTGTCAAGATAGACAAGGCATTTATAGCACATAATCCCCAAACTTGGAAGGTTTCCAGCACAGTTTGGCATATGTGTACAGGACAGAGGTGGGGGGAATCACAGATGAATAAACTGAGACCCAGTGAGGTGGACTTTCTCAAAATCACAGAAGTTACAAGGATACAATCCTCATTCTTCATCCAAAACTTTTCCCACTCTTCCATACTACATACCTTCTTCAAGCTTTCACATGAGTTAAGAGAGATTTGTTCCCTGTTGGAACCCTGACATACTAGGAAAATAGGTGTGGGGTGGGGAGGGGAGTCAGGACTGGGAGGAAGGTAGAGAAGAGGCAGTCAGTTTTACTGAAAAGTGCCAGGTGAGTTTTGTATTACCTCTCTCTAGTGTATCAAAGAGTTTTTAAATTTGGGGATTAAGCATCTTAACATATTATAAAATCATAACATTTGTTTTGGGGAGAGATATTTTAGGTTATTAAATGACCTGGCTGATGAGAATGTTGAGTTCCCTGAATAACTCCAAATCATGAGAGAGCTACAACTAAAACCTAACTTGGTTAAGGTCAGTGGCCTTTCTGCTACTTTGCCTTTCTGTGTCCTTGGTATTCTTTCCTGGCATGAAATAAGGATCCCAGGAAACAAAACTCATTATGATTCACTTTTGAGAAAACAGCACTTTTCTGCCCAGCAAAATCATCTCCTCGGCTGTTACTTCTCTCCATGGCTTCACAGGTTCTTCTTCTAGTGGTCTTATAGGTTCCAATAAGGGCCAGGGGACTCTTGGCATTGGTTACAAACCAACAGGTAACATGGCAGCGGTAGGTTCTTGATACATGGTTGACCGTGGGTTGAATAATAGAGAATCTGCAGGAGAGAATTAATGATCTCCATAGACTCTTCTACTGCATATTGCATTAGTCAGGATAAGTTAGTATTAGGTGGCAAGCAAAAGATTTTGATCTTTATTTTATATACCAGTAGTAACATATCGAGGTATTTTTTTTGTTAAATCTTGGACAACTCACTGAAGTTTAATATTCTGTAATCCCATTCAGGACCTAAACTGTATTATTTAGCTCTTTAGACCTAGAACAGAGCCTGGTAAATAAGCCCAGTTGAATGAATGACCATCGTCCCCTTTCCAACTTCCACACCGTCCCCTTTCCTTTCTTCTCCATACACTCTCAGGGGCCCTCAATCGCTTGTCATATATCCTGTGGGTGTCACAGAGCTGAGTGGCCCAGCAGTGTTTGTCCATACACACAAAGGCCACTACTCCATAGGAGAATTCAGACAAAAGATTCAGACACGGAATCTGTGTCATGGCAGCTAGCACTAAAGAGATGTTCTACACCAGAGTTCTTGGAAGTCATTCTTTCCAAAGGCAGCGTGGTCCACATCAAGCTTTGCAGTGCTTCTTGGATCCTATGTCCAGTCCCCTTTCTATTACCCTCTTCCAACTCAAGCTTCCTCCTCCTCCTCCTCTTCCTCCTCCTCCTTTGTCACTCCTGGTGTATACATACGTCATTAGCAACCTCTCACTGTGGCAGGAACCGCTTTCATCTATGAATAGATTTTAACAGCCTCCTTCAAGCTTCCTCTCAGGGCTGCACTGACTCAGCTACCCTGGGAACAGGGAGTGCTTTGACTGACAGCGAGTTTTCCCATTCTAAAGTGTGATGATGGGAGGGTGAGAGGTGCAAGAAGGCTGGTCCAAAGGAAGCCTTCCTGAAACAATAAATCCACCCCAGCAACCTAAGAGGCAGAGTCGAAAGACGATGAGCAGCTGGAGAGCTATTGTGGGTTGCTGTGGATGAAGTGATAATTCGGGATATGAACTTACTGATTAAAAAAAAAAAGACAACTTTCAGGTTTGGGCTTTGATCTAAAGATTAAAAAGAAAGTGCCTCCCCCGAGAAAGGATATTTAGAGAGCCAATTTGCAAGTAGCTAAGCTGGGGGAAAGAGGATTTCCAGAAGGCAAATCCAGGTCATCTGTTCACAAGTGATGGGTGCTCTGGCTCTCACCCTGAATTCACAGCTACTGCCTTTAATTAGTGACAGGACACAGTCACCACAGTGGCCAGCTGCAAAGCTTTCCTCTGTAGGCTTCCACAGACAAGAAGGACCATTTGTGGCTCAAGCATCCAGAATGTGTGGGAACAAACTTAGCTTGAGCCTTATGTGGGATGAAACCAGCCAAAGAGGTTTTTCCAGAAAGAGGTAACCTCATGGCTGTTTATTAATAGGACGGTGGATTCACCCAGTAGAAATGTTTGGTGGTGTCTGCTTAATTATTCTCAGGCAGTTATTATTGCAATTAGGAACCTGCTACATTGCAAAACCTTGTCTAGACTAGTATTAAAAAGAACCTGTTTGTGATTGTTTTTTTGTTGGAGAGAGCAGGTAAACAGTTCAACCTAGAGTCTCACTCCAGGGTTTACTCAGTGTCTCTCCCTGTCTTTCTCTCTCTCTCTCTCTCTGTCTCTCTGAACTTAGACTACAGCCTCTTTTGGCTTTTAATGAAGCAAAGGGGCAGATCAAAATGCAACTGCATGGAATGCTCCCTTCACACTACTAGCCCTTAGCTCCAGCGTGTAACATGCATATTAGTGAATATGTTTGGTGTTCCTATAAACAATGACTGTTTAGGTTTTGGTTTTTGTTTTATTTAGCTGGAGGCTTAGTCCAGAAACAAACTGGAATGAGAGGAGGAGCTTCAGAAAGAGTCAGGTGGGGCTCAGAAGGACAGTAATGGGAAGATAACCATGTCCCAAAATGCCACTTCCTCCTAACACCTCCACAGTTAACACTTCTCCCTCTTGAAATCCCCTCTGCCTCACATTCTATGTATCGCCATCTCTGGAGGTTTCTCCTCTCTCTTGCAATGATCCTTCTTTGTTTCTTGATCTTCACCCACAGCCACACTTAAAATTAGTTCCTCTGTTTTTCTGAAGTCAATACTAAATGGAGATTTAAATTCACCTTCTTAACCCTGTGCTGTCTTTTTTCTTCTCTGAAAGGTCTTAGCATTTTACATCTGTTCCACTCATCTGTGTCCTTAACTATGTGGATCCTCGAGTTGTTACTTAACAGTTTGATGGATGTACATTCTCTTCCTAATTATATCTTGAGTACTTGACAACAGTGACATAATCAGGAGTCTGCCATTAACATGTTTAAAAAAGTATCTCCAAACTACAAATATTCCTTAAAGGCCTCTAAGGAATATTTGTAGTTTGGAGATACTTTTTTTATAGTTGATAAAATTGATTTTTTGAGTAGTTGTAGGTTTGCAAAAAATTTCACTGGAGAGTACATAGTTTCTATGTACTATTCCCACCCTTGCTGCCAAAATGCTCCCCCTCCCAGTTTCTTCTGTGACTTTGCATTTTACATCAGCCAAGTACATGTGTTGCAGTTGATGAGCCAATATTGATGCAATATTATTAACTTAAGTCTGTATTTTACATTAAGGTTCATTCTTCTGGTTGTACATTTTATATATTTTGACACTGTGTAATATCATGCATTTCCCATTACAGAATCCTACAGAATAGCTTCAGTGACATAGAAGTCTCCAATGTTCCACCAGTCCATCCTTCCCATTGTACCACATCCCTCCACTTGCCAAACCTGGGCAGCCATCGACCTTTGTACTGTCTCTGAAGTTCCCAGATAGTTGGAATTGTACAGTATATAGTCTTTCAGTCTGTTTTCTTTCCCTTTAGGAATATGCACTTCATGTCTTTTATAGTTTGAGAGCTCATTTCTTTTTATTATTGAATAATATCCATTGTTAGAATGCACCATGTTTTATCTACCCACCTATTGAAGGGCACCTTGGTTCCTTCTACATTTTGGCAACTATGGATAAAGCTGCTATAAACATTCATGTGCAGCTTCCTGTGTGGACCTGTGTTTTCGAATTATTTGGGTAAACATCAAAAAGTGCATTTGCTGGTTCATATGGTATGAGTATGTTCCATTTTTTAAGAACCTGCCAAACTGTCTTCAAAGTGGCAGTACCATTTTGTATTCCTGCCAGCAATGAATGAAAATTCTGATTGCTTCGATGATCTTTTAAAACTGGCTTTTGGTAGGCAGAAAATATAAAGGAGGTATATTTATGGCAGGCAATTAATACAGAGTCACCTGTCCTTACCTTTAGATTGGCCTGCAGTAAATTATGAGGGGTACTGGATGGTGAGTGGATATGGAAACAGGCAGAGCAGGATGCTACTTATCAGCTATGGTAAAAAACACATTACTTAACCTGAGTTCACTTCTTCTTAAACATTCAGACAACAGTACCAACTTCCTCAGACTCTAGTAAATATATTAAACAAGATAATGCATCAGAGAACACACATCATGCATCCTCAAAAGATGGTTTCCATAGCAGCTATGGGGACTAAACTAATATTGACTGAAATTTTTGTAAGATACGATAATACTCCCTGTATTCCGAGTTCCTTTAACATAATTGTACCGTCCTGTGACTAAAACAAGAAAACGATGTCAGTATTTTTAATAGCAGTGGAATGTTCCAGCTACTGTTTTCACCTGGGGAAAAAATTGAGGGGCTGGAAACGTCATTCCAAGTCCTTGACTTATGTAGACCTCACACTTGAACATAGGGCTGCACACCTCTGAGTGCTTGCCTCATCTTGGCCAAATCTCAGCAAGTGAGGTCACTGTGAGAATGGGCATGTAAGTGGATCCTCTTGATTCTCTCTCATGTGAGCCTCTCTGACCATGAGCTTTTCCTCTGAGAAAAACAGCAGCATCTTTCAACTATCACTTAAGTGTGGCCTGTGTAGAGGTCAAAAACTGCAATCACCCTAGAATATTTTTACTCATCTTTGTGTACTTACACAGGAAATATCACTGATCCGTGAGACTGTCATGAAATGCTCATGTGGTGGGTCGTATTTTCATAATTTCTATTGCTTTGCCATATATGTATGGCAAAGTATGTGTGTTTGTCTTGTCTGAAGGCTAATTTCTTGTAAACTATTTTAAATATATTTCAGACCCTGCTTCTCTGGCCCTAAGCTAATAGTTATCCTAGTTTTATCTACTGAATGCAATTCCAAGGGTAAAAACAGCCATTGGCCCTCAGCCCCTTATTCTGTATGACTACCTTCGTCTGCTGATTTCCAATTAAGGAAGAGCTGAGAGAAACTGAATCTAATAAGGGTGTTTTATTGTGCAGGTGGGCCAGGTTTCCATTTTGATCGTTGCTATATATATGACTACTCTTTCGATTACTGCTTTGCTGCTACCATATGACTTAGCACTGTGCTGGGAGGGAAGTGATAAGTGAAGACTAGAAATTAAGATTTAAAGATTAGAAAGAAAGTCATGATTTCTTTACTTTCAGGGGCTTATTCCTATGAACAAATTGTGGTTCAGTGACTAGTGGAGAAACTTACTGATTGACCTCTTATTACCAAGAAATTATTGACATATTCTTTTTTTCCCAGTGTTTGTTTATTTTTGAGAGAGAGCAGGAGAGTGCACTCAAGTGGGTGAGGGGTAGAGGGAGACACAGAATCCAAAGCAGGCCCCAGGCTCTAAGCTGTCAGCACAGAGCCTGATGCGGGGCTTGAACCCATGAGCGATGAGATTCATGACCTGAGCCAAGTCAGGCACTTAACTGACTGAGCTACCCAGGCGCCCCATTATTGGCATATTGTTAATCCATGTATAGACCTAGTGTTGTGACTGTTAGAGAACCCCAGTATAGGTGAGCTAGAGAGGGGTGAAGTTGTTTTAACGATAGTTTCATTTGGAGGAGAATGTGAGCTTTAACATTTTAAAAATTCCATATTGAATCTATAAAGGCCAATATGTAGAAATTGTATGTTAGGCTATATGGTATGGAATTAAGATGGGTCACATTTCAGCAGGAGAATTAAAAGAATTCTCTTACTATATTATTTACTGAAAGATGGATGTTTTGGAATCAAAGCTCCGACACAGTTTTAAGACTAAAGAAGATTTTTGATTTGAGAACACATACTTTTTTGTTTTCTAAAGGTAACAGAACTGTGAGTTGGATCATGGTTTAAATGTTTATGTTTCCACTAAGTAATATGTAAACTGAGGCAATTAAACCATATAGTTCCCACTCATGATCCATATTTCCATTTACAGACAGATTATAATAGCTAGATTCCATTTCATTTCCTGAGATAATATAGTATTAGCTATGTTAATAGTTCTATTTTGACAAGATCAGTATTAATGCTGGTTTTCTCCTGGGCTCTGGGAGTGAGGTTAGATAATTGAGGTATCACTGGACTAGCTGTTAAGATTTCTCTTGGTGTGAGTAATCAAGAAAGTAGAAATAATGGAGGATAGTCACCTGATTACATTTTTCCTTTTGAAAACATAACATTGTAAGATTATTTCCAGGCTTGATGTTTGGCTTATGTTCACATAGGTGGCTGCATTGCTTGTCAGAAATACAGAAATACTTCAATAGAAATTAAATTGGTCAATAGTTACTACCTCAGGCTCCTTGAATGCCCTTCTAGAACCTTAATGGACTCAGAGCCTCTCCTGGACCCTCCCTTGACCAAATTCTTCACTATAGTAGATTTTTTAGTAAAAATGGTCACAATCACTTTGTTCTCTATGCCCACAGCCCTTTGCAATAGGACTTTGGGTTTTCCCATCAAGAGGTAAAGTCTCTTTTTTCACTTCTTGAATTTGGACTGGTCTTGGGACAGGATTTCACCAACAAAATGCAATATAAATGATATTGTACAAATTATAAATCTAGGCCTAAACAGATCTTGTGCACATCTGGTCTCTCAGAAACATACTCTGGAGTCATAAGAACAAGCCCAAAATACTCTGGCGAAAGATGAGAAGCCACATGGAACAGAGAGGAAGCCATCTCAGATCAGTCTGAAATGGCAGTTAACCTTGCATCTGGGAGTTAGCTTGGGTAAGAGCAGAAGAATAATCCAGCTGAACATAGCCCAAATTACTGACCCTCAGATATGTGAACTAAATAGATGGTCATAATTATCTTAAGCCACTAGGCTTAAATGTTATGTGGGAACATATATTGAAAATTTATAAGATTACATATAATTTATAATATTATCTACACAGAAATAGGT
This sequence comes from Felis catus, assembly GCF_018350175.1. NCBI lineage: Eukaryota > Metazoa > Chordata > Mammalia > Carnivora > Felidae > Felis > Felis catus. Next base: position 126,105,902 of record NC_058368.1, read on the forward strand.
AAATAATATACCAACAGTCCAATATATAGGGAGTAAGAAATAGGGAATAGCAGGAATAGCAGAAATTTGCCATGCCAAGACCATTCTCTGTTTTGATTCATTGATATCAATCGTGTAGCAATAATTTTATTAGGAAAGTATGAGATTTTCCATTTTTTAAATTCTATATGGAATCTACAAAGGCCAGTAAGTAACAATTATACTTCAGGCTATACAATATAAAAAGATGTGTCACATTCTACCAGAGTCTGAGAGGATCCTCTTGCTATAATACTTACAGACCTAGCTGTCACTGATTTAATTTATTAATTGTAATTAGACACTGATACAAAAAGAAATCATTTGATACTTTAGAGCATTTTTAAGTTTAAATTATTCATTAATATTTATTTTTAGTAGTCACTGTTTTTCTTACCAAGATTAAACAGAAAGGCTTTTCACTCACGTTAAAAATTTCTTTTTCAGTAAAACTGAGTAAAAAGACAAACAACCCACTTTTTAAATGGATAAAAGCACAATGAGCTGAAAACTTACGTGCACACAAAAATCTTCACATAGCTGTTTATAGCAGGTTTATTCATAATTATCAAAATGTAGAAGTAACCAAGATATTCTTCAGTAGTTGAATGAACTACTACAAACAAGCTACATTATATCCACATAGTGGAATATTATTCAGCATTGAAAAGAAATTGGTTGTCAAGTTCTGAAAAGGCACAGAGGAAACTTAAATGGGTATTATTAAATGAAAAAAGCCAATCTGAAATAGATACATATGTTCCATTTGGTTAGAACTCTATGACATTCTGGAAAGGGCAAACCTATGGAGACAGTAAAATGACCAGTAGTTTTCAGATGTTTGTGGGGAGAGAAAGTTGAATAGATGGAACCCTGGAGGTTTTTAGGGAAGTGAGAATTTTTTGTGTGAACATGAAGAATGAAACCTAATGTAAACTATGGACTTTAGTTGATAGTAATATCACAGTGTAATACCGCAATCATTAATTGTAACAAGTGAACCACACTGGTGTTGGATGGTGGGGGGGGCTGTGTGTAGGAAGAGGTAGTATATAGAAACTTTCTGTTCTATTTTTCTGTGAGCCTAAAAGCTACTCTAAAAAATAAAGTCTATATTTTTAAAAAATTGGATTAAAAAACTTGGATACTTAATAATGAACGGTCAATAAGCACATGAAAAAAATCATCAACAGTATTAGTCATCAGGGATACATTTTTTTTAATGTTTATTTCTGAGGGAGAGAGAAAGAGACAGAGTGCAAGTGGGAGGAGGGGCAGAGAGACAGGGAGACACAGAATCCGAAGCAGGCTCCAGGCTCTGAGGGGTCAGCGCAGAGCCTGATGTGGGGCTTGAACCCATGAGCTGTGAGATCATGACCTGAGCCGAAGTCAGACGCTTAACTGACTGAGCCACCCAGGTGCCCTGATCAGGGATGCAAATTTAAACTACAGTGACACATCACTACACCCACTAGAAGAACTAATATTAAAAAGACTATCAATATCCATTGTTGGCAAGGATACAGATCACCTAGAATTTTTACACATTCCTAATGGGAGTGTAAAATTGTACAACTACAATTTTTTATAAAGTTAAAACATTCATTCACCCAGAAATTCTACTCTTTAGTATTTACCCAGAAGAACTGAAACGTAAATAAAAAGTTGATAAAAAGATATGTGCATAACTGTTCATACCAACTTTATCCATAATAATCCCAAACTGGAAACAACCCAAATGTATACCAACTGGTGAATGGATAAATTAATTATGCTATATTCTTACAATAACTTTTCTTAAGCAATAATGTAAAATGAACTAAGTCAGGCCATGATGTGAATGAATCCTAATCATTATGCTGAGCAAAAGAAGCCAAACACAAAACAGTACAGATTTCTGATTGCATTTATATGAAATTCTCTAACAGGCAAAACTAATCTGTAGCGATGGAAAAGAGGTCAGTGGTCATTTGGGGAATGGATGAGAAGGAGAGATAAGAGACTGAATGCAAAGGGTGGATCTGAAAAAATGTACACCCTTCCTGATGTCAGATATCACTTCTAGGGATGGTAAAATATATCCCATGCTCATGGTAATTATTGCTTATCAATTCTAGTACATTTTGCAACTTTTTAGGCATTCAGAGACAATGCTGTGAACCATCAAAGCTGGCCTAGTCCTTGAAAGTTTTGACTGTTCCAGACCAAGACCACCCCAGGCTATACCTACCAGATACATCTGTGCCCCAGAGCACACAGCAGGACTGGTTCTATTGACATGTGATATGCTCACTCACACAAAGCACTCTTGTTCACAAGGGCCCCATACTTGGCTTAATGCTCTCCTGTCACCATCCTGAAGTTATTAATAGATTTTTAATAAGAGACCCCTCACTTCATGTTGTACTGGCCCTCCAAACTGCATAGCCTCTCCTGGCAGCAAGCCTGTGAGTCATGAAGCCCCTGAAGTCGGTTCAACTTTAGTTTTTAGTCTGTAGTTTTTTCAAGATACAAAGATACGTGTTTTTAATGCTGTTCTTTTGCAGTATCAGGCTTTCGTCTTCAAGGCCAAAGCAGATAGGTGGAAGAATCTTTTGAGGAATAGACATTAGATTCTCTTTTGAGTGAGAAAGCAGTAATTACTACTTTGAATGGGTTTGATTTCTAAGTCTTCCTTTAGACTCTTGTTTTCCCATGGGGCTTCTTGTAATGAGGCCATGACCTTCAACTACCTAGAAGTTTTTAAATATAGGATGAGGCATTTCCCTGGTGAACTCAGTTCACATTCTTCCTTTTGAATCCTGTCTCTTTCATATCTTTAACACTTGGATTAGCATAAAGTAAAATAAAAAATCTCTCTGTCCTGATGTTATGGGCTGAACTACATCCTCCAAAAATATGTCACAATCCTGAAGGTTACTTCAGGACCTGTGAATGTGACCTGATTTGCAGTTGACTCGATCAAGACACAGGGAGCAAAATCTCTGCAAGAAAAGAAATGCCTGAGGCTACCAGAAGCTAAGAGACAGACATAGAATGTTCCTTCAGTGCCCTCAGAAGGAACCAACCCTACCAACACCTTGATCTCAGAAGTGTAGCCTCCAGAACTGAGAGACAGCACATTCCTGTTATTGAAGCCACCCAATCTGTGGTACTTTGCATGGCAACCCCAGCAAACTAAAGCAGCAATGAAATTGAAGGGCAGGAATGCATGATAATAGAAATCCCGGGTAAATTATAAGGTTTTCATTTAATTTCTCCATTATTTGCTCTTCTTACACTCTTCTCCTTCTTACACCCGTCAGCATCCTTAGCACATTTTCCTTAGGTGATCACAAAGTTGTCTTCCGGCCAGAATCTCATGATGTAACCATCAAAATGTGGTCCACCTTCTGTCTACACTGAAGTCGCAAGGTATGCTTGTTTAAAACATAGGTTTCTAAGTCCCAGACCAGAACTACGGAATTAGATTCTTTGAGAAAGCCTGGCCCAGGAGACTTCATTTTCTGAAAGCTCTCCAGGTGATTCTGAAATAAACTAAAATTTGGTTAGTGAACTAAATGGTAACTGAAGAAATCTTTGGCTGGATGGCTAGTATCACGTGAAGGAATAATTCACAGACACTGACACCCTGACCCTCCCCTTTTCAAGAGCTAAGTCGGGGAGACTCCTTAGGGCCAAAAAGCACTGCTACACCAGATCAGAAGGTGATTGCTAGCTGTTTTAAACCCCAGTAAGACCTGTGTTGGACAGACTAGAAGATTCAAGGCTCCAAACCATTCTTTGTATTTGTTTCCCTCTTGCAAGAGTCCTCTTGTTTACACATTAAGTTCATAAGATGTAAGGCAAATAACGGTGCCTTAAGAGTAAGGGTTCAAACCCAAGATAGAAAGAGGCACTTAAAGAAAGGAGCAGAGGCTATGGAATTACAAACGCTTTGCGCAGAATTTGGAAATCCCTAGGCAAACATGGAGTTCCCAGAAGTTTCTACTGGAAAGTGGTCGTAGTGCCTCCTTGCCTTTTATCTTATCTGTGAGACAAAAGATGGTGCTAGAATTCCACCCCAGGGCTATCTCCAGCAGTTCTTTCTGAACAACGTCTTTGTCTTCCTGTGGATCAGCTACTACCATCTTTGGAGCGTGGTGTGTTAGGGTATTTGTTCTCCCTTACAATCTGTTACTTGCCTGAGGAAGGGGAGTTTTAGAGTCTCTGTCTGAGGGATGTTTATTAGCATGTGACATAGGATTTTAATTTGACACCCCAAGGAAAAAGAATCTTAGGTTGGAAACGCTAAGCCTCTTCTTATAAAACCATTTCCTAATACAAAGATAGCATCTCCTCTGCTTCTTTGCTGATTTTTAGATAAAAAGTTAAGTGTAAAATATAGATGCCTTCAAGTCTGACTCCATTTTCATCTTAGCGCAGCACTGATTTTCCTGGCTTGAGCAAATTGGACCACTGGGTTACTCTTGACTGTTAGTCCCAGACCCCAAATCATAAAATGTAGTTTCCCTTACACCTTTCTCCTTTGACTCAAATTTCTCTTTAATTAACATAATGAATTTCTAATCATACTTTCAGTGCACAAGTTCAAGAGGCAGATGTTTGCAAAATGCAGTATTGCCACTGTTTCAGAAGCTCCCTGGTGGTGTTGCTTCCCTCCTCAACCCTCTGGTGACATGTGGATGCAACCTTGTGGTGTGCGCATGCACCCCATACACTTGTGTGCGTGCACGTGTGCATGTGTGCAACAACAAGTGGCAAAACTGGAAGCTGCCAAATAAAATGTGTGGGTGTATTTGGGGTCTTGGGGATGGCCGTCCTAGAGATACAGATTTGACTGAAACGGAAAGCATGACCCAGAGAAACAAAGGTTAGAGTTTTTAAAGAGGAGAGAGGGAATTTGCATAAGTTGTTTTGAGTGAAATGGGATTGGTGCTGGTATAGGTACAGTAACACTGATCTGTATGCAATTTTTGCTAGTAATAGGACAAGCCATTTATGACCACTTAACATATAGCAGATTCCTTGGCTTTTAGCTGAGTTCAACACAAATTCTGAGAATTTGAGATAGAAGCAGAACATAAGCCCCACTTCCTCTGTGTCCTCCCAGCTCCATTTGAAATAACACTCTTAGCAATCAATACTTATTCCATTTTATTCTCTCCCATATCATGCGTGCATATGCTAGTGCCCCTGTGTGTGTGTGTGTGTGTGTGTGTGTGTGTGTGTGTGTGTGTCTGGGGCTTGAGGAGTAAAGGGCTACTATTTGTTTCCCAGAGCAATATCAGTTCTTAAGTTTATGCAATATCTATTTTCCTTTCTCAATTTAGTTATTTCATTATTTGGACTTGTAAAATAATTTTAATATTTACTCAAAGCATATGACTTATCACTAGCCCTTACATACTTGAGAAATAGGGGTGATTATGAAGGAAAGGAAGGGAACAAAAGCTATCAGATTTTAAGCTCAAGGTCAAGATAAATTCAGAAAAGACAGGTAAACATCAAGGAACTTTCCCACCAAAGAGGCCAATATTGTTGAGCATATCAAATTTCATAAGGCTTCTTATTTCATAAAATAAATAAATATTATTTATTAGAAACAATAATTTAAGATGAGATTTTGCTCTTAAATATCATAATTTCATCTTTAAAAAATTTCTCCAAAAGTGTCAGCTATTTTATAAATTGATATATAGTTTTTCATTTTTTAAAATTCCAATTTATTTGGTTTTAAAAAATAAATCCTCCACACCCATGGTAACCTGTCTTTTATCACCATCAAATATAAGGACTCATTATTTTACAGTGGAGAAATTTAGAGCATTTTGCAGCATTTTACTATACTATTCTTGGGCTGACCAAACTATAGAGTAGGTCTTTGTATATAGACACATTCCGGTAAGAAAGACAACTGAAAAGTAGAGGAAAAGAAATGCTAGGTATAAAGCTTAGCTACATTTTAAAAAATTGTATCAGGATGCCTGGAGGCTCAGTTGGTTAAGCATCCGACTTTGGCTCAGGTCATGATCTCGCAGTTTGTGAGTTTGAGCCCCGCGTTGGGGCTGTCTGCTGTCAGCACAAAGCCTGCTTCAGATCCTCTATATTCCTCTCTCTCTCTGTTCCTCCCCTGCTCCTGCTCTATCTCTGTCTCTCTCAAAAATAAATAAAACATTAAAAAAATTGTATCAAAACTCACCAAACCTAATAGAATTTGAAAGAAAGTGTTGAAAGTTGCTGCCCACATGAACTAAAAGAAGTATTGTCTTAGGAACATCCCCAGGTCAGTAGCTGATCTTAACATTGAGGCAAAAACGGGGGGCTTAGTCACCATTCACTAGGTAGTGAGAGGAGACTATTACTGTATTAAAAAAGAAAACTAGATTAAATGTGAACCAGTAGCCCCTAAATGAGTACTATATTCCCTATCCCTAAAAGAAATGGCCATATGTTGCATTCTTGCAAATAATTTGCCTTTCCAGAAAAAGATATTCCAACCTTGCTTAAAATAACAAGCAGATGAACATACAGAATAACAAAATAATAACAACAAAACTTTTCAATGATGAAAGTAGTTCATAACAGAAATATAGCTAGAAACTCTAAAAAATTGCCTTGTGTACAGTGACAGCATTAATGGCCTTGGTGCTAGGTGCTTTGTACACTCTCTTCAATGCAACATAAGTTTCTTTTTGGCAGTCAGGTATCAAGGTCTGAAGTGCAGTGAACATATAATGTGGCTTGTTCATGAAAGCCATAAGAGTAGCCAGTGTCCTTTTTCACATCTGTTGTCTGAATATTACTGTTGTGAATTACATGGACAGTAGACTTTTCTTAATATGGAATTTCCTGTTAATGAATTTTGGTGAATAGCGACTTAGAATATTTATTTATTTATTTATTTATTTATTTATTTATTTATTTATTTATTTTAGAGAGAGAGCACAGGAGAGCAAGGGGTAGAGAGAGAGGAGACAGAGAATCCCAAGCAGGCTAAGAACTGTCAGTGCAGAGCTCCATGGCAGACTAGAGAGACTAGGAGATCATGAACTGAGTCAAAATCAAGAGGCCGAAGCTTAACCCACTGAGCCACCCAGGTATCCCTAGAATGAGTCTTAATTCACCTCCTTGGATGTTGGTGGAACAAAAATATATTTCAGTCACCCCTGTTTTGACAAATCCAGGACATCTTTTATATTATCTATACCCATTTAATGTGGCAGAGATTTAAAACAGAGTAAGTTCTTGATGTATTTAAAAACTATTTTTATTTTCTAGATTCTAGAATCACAAATCCCTATTTTATTTCATTGTTTTAGTGTTACTTGCTATTGTATTTGTCCACCTTTCTGTTGATGTTGACACTCAGATTTTTAATGAATTTACTAAAGCCAAATCCTTTCTCACACTTGGGATATTTTCAAAAGATTCTCATTTATAATTCAAAAAGAAACTTATTATGCTTTAAACCTTTAAACCTGTTTGTTTTAAACCTGTAAGACATCCTGAGTCAAGTGAGGCTGGCATTTTACAGTTATGATATTGTAGAATTTATATTTTCATTTGTAAATTAAGCAATATTTTGGCTCTAAAATTATGCCCAGTATACTTAATCCAAAATAGATATTTTTGTACTTCTTTCTCTTATACTGTGTATTTATTGTATATATTATACTTATATTACAAATAAGTGTTCAATTAATGATAAACTCAGAATTAAAATCACGGAGAATACTTGATACATAACTTGAAATTGATAACATCATGAAAGAAGTTGTACCCCTAACATAGTTCTTCCACTTTAAAATAAATTGTATTCTGAAAGAAAATTATTAGGTCATTTTATGACCACCACATTATGAGTATATGAGGTTATTGCAAGGAAAAAGTATATAATGGGTGAATACATAAAGTATATTTTAATTATTTCCTAAGTACTGATTACTGGGTTTGCTTAAGTCTTGCATTTAATTTTTCAATTGTGCAATCTATTTGTTTATTAAGTTATAATTGACATATTATTATGTTAGTTTCAGGTATACAACATAGTGATTTGATATTTATATACATTGCAAAATGATCTTCACAATAAATCTAGTTAAAATCTGTCACCATACAAAGTTATGAAATTTTTTTTCTTGTGCTGAAGATTTACTCTTAGCAACTTTGAGATGTGCAATACAGTATTATTAACTATCATTATTATATCCCTATGACTTTAATTTTATAACTGAAATTTTATACCTTTTGACCCCTTTCACCTCCCCACCCCACCCTGCCCTCTGGCAACCAGCAATCTGATCTGCATACCTATGAGCTTGATTGTTTTGTTGTTTTGTTTGTTCTGTTTTTTTAGATTTCACACATAAGTGAGACCATGTGGTATTTGTTTTTCCCTGTCTGGCTTATTTCACTTAGGATAATGCCCTCAATTTCCATCTGTGTTGTCACAAATACCAAGATTTCATTCTTTTTTATGGCTGAATAGTATCCCAATTTAAAACTTTTGATATGTAAATCAGTTTTCCATAGGGTGGAAATCTTTTCAAAGCACCAGGCTTTGTAAAACACACTCCTTGTATATAACTCACAACATGTTCCATTTTAAGTTGTATTCTATATTTATCTAGAGACACTCTGTATTTAATTTAAAATTGCATTCTATATTTTTCTCAAAACATTCTGAATGTGTTGGATAGTAATTGCACAGAAAGAACTATCCTTGGAATTATATCATTTTTTATTTATTTTTCACTTTTGTTTGCCCATCATGAAGTGTGCACCAGCAGACTCTGGTGTTTTTTGCTCTGAAGAAAAAATTCTATAAATCTGTATGGTTTGTAGATCATCTGTCTTTGAGTTGAGGCTTATACTCCAGAATCTTCTTATGAAAGCAAAGCTCTTTTGCACCAAGGAGTAAACTCAAGATGTGAACTATTTGCTGTAGGGAAAAAAGATCTTTGTTCCCTGGCTGGATTAGGTGGTAGGATACCCCAACTGTGTTCTTGCTGGAAAAAGAACATAGCTGAGAAACAATTCTACTTTTGTCTCTTTCACAAATAAAGATTTCTCCTGTTTCATATCAACTTTGTGGATCAGCTCCCTCAACTTTATACAGAAGTGACAAAGATTTAACTACCTACGGAATTTTATCAATCTCTTCTCAAAGGAATATGTGGGGGAAAAAAGGATTAAGAAGCTCTGCTTTCTTATTCACTACAAATCTTTATTGAATCTTAATAATGGACGAATAGCCATTTTCAAGGAACTTTTTAGGAGAGAAGCACTAATCTTAGAAGTCTTAGAATCTGTTTTTAGTCCTATCTCATCTAGAACCTCAGACTCAAAATGTCTCATTCCTAAACTTGTATCTTCTTCCCTATTTGGCCCTTCCTTGAACTGCCACCCAGCTCCTGAGCTAGACATCTGGTTCATTCTTAACTCCTTCCTCTTCGGATTTAGCACATCTCTGCAGTGATATTCCCTGTCAGTTTTACCTTTTAATTAATTCTCTGGTCCACCTGCACCTTTTCATATGAACAACCATCAACCTAACCACGACTCTTATTTCTCTACTAGACTGTTGAAGACATGTGTGAATTGATTTCCTCTCTTCAGCCTTGGTTCCCTCATGTCTATCTTCAACACAGCCAACAGAATGCTATGTCTAAAACTGGGTATTTGTAAACACCACTTTTGTACTGAGAACCCAGCAGTATTCCCTTACCATCCATTATCTGATAATCTCTACACTCTTCCATTTTCCTTCAAAGATCATCATGGTATAGCATTTACTTTCTTTTCTAGGCTTTAACACTTCATGTTTCTTGTTAACCATGTTTGTTGCTCATTCTCTTTTCTCTACCCCCACTGGTCCTAGCCATGATCCTTTTACACCTAATTCCTAAGCATGCCCTTTAGGCCTCAACTTAAATGTAACATTTACTAGGAAGCTTTCTGTTACTCTCACTCCCACTTCTGGATTACTCTAAGTATCCTCCTCTGAGTTTCCAAAGTATTCCTTGAATATTGCTAATATTGTACTGCTACTTTGAATTATAATTTGTTTATATATTTGTCTCCTCCATTTGAAAGAAAGCTGGAGCTAAGACATTAATCCTTGTCCTTACAGAATTCCTGGTGCAAGGTAAATGCTCACTCAATGTTGGTTAATTAAATTTGGTCTTTAACCAGTCATGGAGCTTAACTAGAAAAATATAAGGCCTCAAGATATGTTACTTAGGGAAACCATGGCATTATCTATTTCATCAATAACAAAGGTGATAATAATTTCTAAATTTCAGAGCCCCTGTGAAGATTAAATAAAGTAGAAGGTAAAGTTTAACTTTTATTTTTAAAATGCATCCCTTCTGCGGTGCCTATCATCTCAGTAAATGAGCCGTGCATCTACCCTTCTACTAAAATGTTGATATAATTTATATCTTCCTCTTCCTCACTCCCATGAATTGAAATTCGTATTGCTTCTATCTCAAAAAATATTATCTGGAATCCTTCTACTTCTGGATGTTACCACTACCACCATCCTTCAGACACCTTGGCAGTATCCTAACTTTGTACTCCTACTTCTTGTCCCTTTTCAACCTTTTCTTATTTTAGAATTCAGAACATCTCTTAAAAATAAAAATCTTATCATAACTTCTTATTACTTTAAACCTCATAAAGACTTTACTCTTAGACAGAGTGTGAGCGGGGGAGGGGTGGAGAGAGGTAGACACAGAATTTGAAGCAGGCTTTAGTCTTTGAGCTGTCAGCACAGAGCCTGACGCGGGGCTCAAAGTCATGAACTGCGAGATCATTACCTGAGCTAAAGTTGGACGCTTTACTGACTGAGCCAGCCCCAAGATTAATGTAATTTAAAAGTACTTTTTGAGTACTCACTACATGCAAAACACTATAGAAATATAGAGGCAAACTGGAGATTTCTGTCCCTGCTTTAAATGTGTTTGATTTCTAACAGTGGAGCAAAACAGTAAACAAATAATTTAAAAAGTAACAGCCTCATATATTTAAGTAAAGAAAAAGTAGGCAGCGCCTTATATATGAAGTGGTAACTAGTCTAAAGAGGGAGGGAAATTTCTTTATTATAGGTATCGTTAATAATGAGTGCTCATCTAATTTCCACTGGTAAACTACAAACCTCTAAGGGGTGAGGCCTGTGGGTTAAATGTCTATAGTGCCTGCAGAGCCATCTGTCCCCTTGCATAGAGATACTTGCATCGATAAATCAGAAATTCAATTGCTGTTAAGCCAGCCCTTCTCCCAAAATTCTCCTATCATGATCAGTTTCTCAGTGAGTAGGTCTTTGGTGTATATGAGGAAACTACCTACATCTATACATGTAAAGTTACCATAAAGTAACTCACATATCTTATATTTACAAAGTGCAGCCAGGCTGGAGGCCAATTTTCTTGTATTGCTTCTGGATTAATTATCTTCATAACAGTAATAATATGCAGTTATTAAGTTATTGAATATAGGTGCAACTATAAGTTGTAACTGAGTAGTTACAGAATTAGTTAAAGGATTTCTTATTAATAAGAAAAGCTAAAATGCTGTCTTCAGGGAATGATAAAATAGTTCTAGGATCCATTGACGAGAGGAAATCCCTACCCAGGAGAGGAAAGTAACAACTATTTGGTTCAGCAAACTAGAAGTCTGTTGTTACTCACATAGGTAGTACAGGCGAAGCTTGTGTGGACAGTTGTTTCAGAAGTTTAAGAGAAATAGAGTCTAAGAATAATTTAACTATAAGAGCTTCTGAAGAGGGAATAAACAAAAATATTAGAGAATACAGCTAAAGATTCCACAGGCAAGGATGTGTGGATCAGGAAAAGGCTGAGTTAGAGTACCTGAATGAACATATCTAGAATTTCTAGAACTCAATTATGTTGGATTTTGGCAAGAGGGTGGAGGAAGGAAGTAATATAATATATCTTTATCTGTCTCTACCAAATTCTGAATCAATGTAGAAGGAGACAAGGTCAGATAGATTTTTTTAAGTCACTTTTACTAGTGATACTGTTTGCTGCAGAATAAGAACAAGGTATGGATCTTTCGTCAAAACAGGCTAGCTACTTCTTTCCCCAAAATGTTAAAAGCTTCCCACTGTGTGTACAGGAGGCAAATGAGAGCATCCTAGGGAGAGGCCACTTTTAAAAAGACTCTATAAGGGGCTTAGCCACATATGCTAGGTTCCTTCTTCCCATCTCAACAATCAGAAAGACCCTTTCTCCCATGGGAGACGTATGGAGAGAAAGGCAATGCTGCCATTATCTCCTCAAAAGAGAAAGCCCCCTTTTCTCTGGGATCAAGGAGGAAAACTACTGGGAGGAGGGGTGAATTCTTATAAAACATATATCTTATGTTGAACTCCTCTATGATCCAGATACCTGTTATTTGCCTGTCAGTATTCATTTTGCCTTCATAGGTCATTACCTATAGTGGAGTAGCCATTATTTCACTAAGGAAGGAAACCTCCTCAAGTTATCTAATTTTCATCAGAATTGTCCTAATTTGAATAAGTTGTTTTAGTATCTATAATCGAATTGATGCAGGAAGATTTTTTTTTCACTCAAATCCATAATCTCAGAGTTGCTGTGGTCCAGGTTACTCTTCAATTATCAAAGTTGGATAATACTATAAATCTCTTATGACAAAGTTTCTATGCTCTATCAAATTTAGTTTGTGCTCATATAAACTAAGATGTAGGTGATGCATATTTAATGAGGGAAGGAAATTTTTCTTAGTTTAGTATGCATACCTAATGCATATATTCATTATAATATATAATGCCCTTAAATATGGTCTAATTTATAGTCATTGGATAGTTTTTCATGTGTCTGTTATATTAACTTAAAATCCAAAGAGTGGCCTCTCCTGCCATTTCCTGCTTCTGTTTGAGTGTTTTGAACTTCATCTGTGTCTGTATGATGCCAACTGATGAAGTCAGCAAACACTAACCAGTCCTGTTGTTAGTATCCTGTAGAACAAGTAGTCGGTTGCTGGAGACTATAGTTCTTGTTGTCATCTGGTTCTGATCAGGTCATATGGTTTTGCTCAATTGTTTTCCTTAGTTTATTATGTTTACCAATCAAACTCTAAAGTGGTGTGGAATAAGAAGTTCATTTTTAAAATATACTAAGGAAAGGGAGTGGGTAGTCTGCCTGCCCCAGAGTGTGTCCTGTCATTACACAAAGTTCAGTGATGACATTAGCCGATAAATCTTTTGTAGACTTGGGTTACCTAAATGAATTAACTTTCCTGATTTGTAAAATATAAAATCAATGATGCTTAAGCCATATGTGACTTTATGGATGAAAATTTTCAAGTTGACTCAAATTGGGGACAAGGTATTTATTTTCCAGTATTCACTAGAAGTTCTCTGCTTGCCCACCATTCTTAAGATCAGAAAAAAAAAAAAAAAAGAAAAAAGAAAGAAAAGCAAAACATAAATGTAAATATCAAAGAAAGAGCCCACATTTAAACGAAATGCTAATTCATCATTTTCTGATATTTTTTCCTCTTGCTATAGTAATGTCTATGGTAGTGTCTATATAATCAAACAATCCAAATAGTCCTATTCAAGTCCTGTTTGAATCAAGGTGATTGAATAGCCAGTGATTAGCTTCATTTATATATAGGGACTATCTTAAGGATTCAACTGATAGCTGATAACGTAGTCTAATAAATATATTATTAAGCTTTCTGAAGTAGTTAGCTTTAGATCAATTCAGTGCTGTCAGTTTCTCCCTAACCAAAGCAAATCTATCAAAAATTTAAAAAAAAAAAAAAAAGAAAGAAAGTTTCAAGACAAAATTGCCCAAATGCTCAAAGACTACAAATTGATATTTTGAGAATTAGGTAAATGTGCTCTCATGGTTTCACACCCCCATCCTTCAAAATGTCTTCCTCAAAGAGAAATTATAGCAGCTTATTTTATGTAAATAAAAACGTAATGGTATTGGTATGTAAATAGGGGTTTGGGAACAGGAGTGTTCATAAGAATCCCTTGAGTGGTTATGAAAAAATGCAACTCCCTGGCCTCATCCCAGAGATTGTGATTTAGGAACAGATATTTTTAAAAACTTTTGTCAAGTGGTTCTGAGGGAGGTAGTCCAGGAAAATCTCTTTGACAGCACGGCTATAAGCAATTAATAAATATATCACAGCTCTACTTCCGTATGTACCTAGTGATGACCCCAGGTGTGCTTTGACTTTCAGCATTGGAATTCCACATACTGATTGGTGGCTGTGTGGCCTTCCTCTTCCACTTTTCTGGGTCCAAAGAAAGAAAGGTTGATTATGGAGCTAATATTACAGTTTTGTTTTGTTTTATACTTGATAACTTAGAGGGCCTTCCTATCCTCTTTTAACTTGAGAAAGGGGGTCATTTTCTCTCTGCTTTTCCTCCGGAAGCCAGTGTCTGGAGAGCCAGGATAATGGCACCTGGCAAGGCAGCACTGTTCCCTCCTCTTTGAGGACAGGCTGATGGCTGGCAGAGGTGGGGGGGGGGGGCGGTGCGGAGTGGCAGGCAGGGCTCTTCTGGAACCTGACCAGAAAAGTCCTTCACACTTAAACTTCTTAAAGGACAAATATCTTCCGGCTCCACAAATACCCATCATCTAAAAGATATAACTTGTCAGTAAACATGAGGCAGAAAAAGGAAAACTAATAAGCAGTCTAAGAGATTTCCTCCTGGCTCTACCATGACAGATGTTGTTTTCAACTACATGGTAATGAGCAATCAGCAAGTAGCTCACCTACAAAATGCTGAAACCATTTTCCAGGGAAGCCTAAGTTTCCATTTTAGAGAATTCTGACTATTTGTGTTTCTTTATCTATAATCTCTTAACAGACTTCCTTGGGAGCCAAATCTCTTATTTAGTTTATATCAAAGAGAGAAGTTTTCCTTGTAGTTAGAGGGAAAAGAAGGGAAGGTGAGGACAGACAAGTAAACTAGAAACAGGATTTTCCTCAGGAGGAGAAGCCATTAATTTTGAGAAGTAGAGACCCACAGAATATTCTCAGATATAAAGCTGAGAACTTTGGTTGATTTTTTCCTAATGTTGTCTAGAAGATAATTAGCTTAATCTTTGATGCATGCTATGTACTCCTAATCCTTGGAGATACAAGAGTAGGAAATGTAAAATTAGCCTCACTTTGCTCAAGTTGGGAGGAAATGTGAGTCCTCTATGATTTGAGAAGAAAGAGGGAACAAATCACAGCTTTTGCTTGATTCTTCATCTGGAAAATGCTCACATGTCTTTAAATCACCTGCGGTCCAAATATCCAATCTCTAAATCCACAGATTCTTAGGAAAGAGTACAGACCCAGCCTCTTAGGGACACATTCAAATGCCACATAATTACTAACAATTGGTCAAGCACTTGTGTGTATTCAACCACTAACTTCCGCCATCACGTAACCCTGTGTTCCTCAGGAGTTCCAGCATGTGACTGCCGGTAGCACAAAGGACCAGCTCCTGCCCTCTTCCCCTTTGGTGTCCAGACTCCAGCTAAGTTGTAGTTTCTGTGTATTTGTTTTGGATCTGCCTAGATCCGCTGTGGCTGTGAAGACTTGCCAGAAGGCAGCTTGGATAAATGCTAGCTCTATGACTGTAGTGATGTCATAGTTGGGGGCAGCAAACAGCACTATTCAATTAACTACATAGGCCAGGTACTAGCCTCCAAGTGGAGCTGAAACCATTGAAACACTGACACTATTAAGCAAACACTTTAAATTAAAACTCCTAATCTAAGTCACTAAAAAACTTAATGCAACTAATTGGATAACTTTAAGTGCATGGAAACAAGAACATTATTTTTATTATTATCACCTTTGAAAAAGAATGCAATCTTTCCTTTAATATGAAAGACTGTGTAGTAGTGTGGACAGACTATTTATGTGTTGTGGTCACACTTGATACGTGTATACTTCCTTGTGTAAAAAAGTACAGCCAGGAAACCAAGTTGATTTGAATGCTATTTCAGATAAGAGGTAAGAACCTAGCAAATAAACTGCCCAGGACTGATGATAAGTGTTGTGTCTGTCCAGTCCTCCCCCTCACCATTATTGCTACTTGGAACTGAAGATGAATAAATATTGTCTGTTTTAGGCTTTGAGTGTTAAGGATTCCAGAGAGAATACTCTATATTTTGCTTGAGTACTTTTCAGATATGCCACTGTAAAACTTCGGCTCCATACTTTGAATATTTGTTAATTCATAATTGATTAACCACCTGCTATGTGCCAAGTCTGTAATAGACATTGTAATTAGAAAGTCACAGAGGAAGACCCTATCCACCTTTGGGAATCTTACAGTTCAGTGGGAGGTTCACAGATGAACACTGATCATTTCATTACTGGATTTGCAAGTTAACCGAGAAGTAAGAAAGGGTACTGCTGGAGCCCTTGAAAATTTCACGGAGGCTACCAGTGAAGTCCTCTGGTAGGTGGTGACTATCAAGTAAGAATTTGTTGTGCAATTTGTGGAAAAAGGGGAGGATAATTTTGTCTAAGGAAGAACATGGCCAAGGCACTTTGGAGAATTTGGAACAGGTAAAAAGCTAAAAATACAATAGTTTAGTTAGACTAAGTGAGAGAATAATATGAGCTGAGTCCAGGGTTTGGATTTTATCCTGAGGATAATGGGCAGACATTGAAAGATTCTAATGGGAGGTGACATGATCAGATTGGCAGTTTGGAAAATTCATTCCGGCAGCCTTAGGGAGGATAAATTGAAGAGAGATAATCTTGGAGGCAGAACAAGGTAGTTAGCAGGCAATTACAGTGAAGAAAAACCATGGAAAGGAACTGAATAAATTTGGGTTAGCTGAGAAACATAAGCACATACATTATGCAGTCATGGAGCATGAACAACCTATGTACAAAGTGCAACGAGAGGTTGCACAAATTATCATCATACACTTTTTGAGGAGACGGGTCTACACTAATAGACATGATTTATTCATTTACACGCACCTTTTCTTTCTCCATGTACATCTCTCAGCCAGGTGTTAGTGTGTAATTCCATGCAGAGCTTGATAATTTGTTGCTATATCATCATTTTCCATAAAACTGGGTTTGGGAGAAAGAGATTAACGAAGGTCTTCTTCCCCCCACTTGTCTACTCAGAACCTGGTTTATGAGCTTGAAAGATAAACAGAGATAAGTGAACTTGAAATTAATGGTAACTCTCCCACGCAGATTTTATGTTTACCGTCTTTGCTTGAAATCATGCCAACCAAGTAATTAAATG
Source organism: Felis catus (assembly GCF_018350175.1). Taxonomy (NCBI): domain Eukaryota; kingdom Metazoa; phylum Chordata; class Mammalia; order Carnivora; family Felidae; genus Felis; species Felis catus. The sequence continues at coordinate 126,123,201 of NC_058368.1, forward strand.
CTATAAAAATGGCAATGCCGTGAGTTGGGATCCATTGGACTTGTCAATGATTTACAGAATATTGATGCAACTCTAAAAGTATTTTAGATATGGCTGGACTTTGTGGGGGGGATTCCCTTTTATGTTTAATGACTTGGTAAAGTTAGTAAGTCAGTGGTGGAGAACAAGAAGACAAATGCAGATACTGAGTAAAATATTTGGATTACCAGATCCCAGAATAAGAAAGATACTTCTGCATAAAACCAAATCAACTATGCCACACACTTAGTAATGGCTAAAGAAACAAAATATCTTGAGCACCTTTTATGCTTCAAGCACTATGCAATGTATATATGCACATGTATTATTTGTATGGATGTTTTATTTTCTCATTTAAGGCCTCATTTACTTCAAGTTAAAGCAGCCTCTAAAAGTTAGGAATCAGGATTCATCCCCAGATGTCTGACATCAAATGCTAAGCTCTTTCCTCTCTCCTGTTTATTCTACCATGCCTGCTGTTTCCGAAATAGGCACTCATTTCCTTATTTCAGGAGAAAGGAACATTTCCACGTCATATGTAGCCTTTTAGGCATTTAACCAGTATCGTGCCTCATTGCTTAACAAAATTTTTACCTTAACTGTCTGAATATTTCACATGGTCTTTGTTGTTAGTCACAGATGTACGGAGGAGAGTAAACTTATAATTTCCTCAATTATGTGGAAGTAACAACTGTAAGATAGGACATTTTAAGCTGAGCTCTTTATATATGGAGATTTGGGGCTAAGCATATTCCATTATTTGGTTTAAGCTTTACCCTAATATGTATGAGACAGGTCTATGCCAATTTCATCTATAAGGAAATTGATTGAAAAGCTTGAGCAGTTCATTCAGGGTCCTTTTACTACTGAGTTGCTAGACCAGGCAGGATTCAAACTCAGGTTTGCCTGCCTCCAGAATCCTACAGGTTAAGCATCACACTGGAGTGTCTTGTACTTAAAAATCTATTAGAGCACTGACGCTCAAAGTAGGCAGTCCATAAACAGTAACTGATCCCTAAGGAGACAAAAAAAACTTATCCCAGGGGGCACCTGGGTGGCTCAGTCAGTTGAACATCTGACGTCGGCTCAGGTCATAATCTCGTGGATCATGAATTCAAGCCCCACGTGGGGCTGGCTGCTGTCAGCCTGTCATCGCAGAACTCGCTTCCAATCCTCTGTTCCCTTATCTCTGTCCCTCCCCCACTTGCGCTCTCTGGAAAATAAATAAGCATTAAAAAAATAAATCAACCTTGTCCCAGAATGGAAATTAGTACACATCTTCCTTCTTTGGGAAAGTTACACTATTTTTTAAAAAGTGCCGGCTTCCTGATGTAGTTGGCTTACATTCCCATTAAGTTTCTGCTTATCTTGTTGCAGCCCAGTAAAGGAGTCCTATATGAAGGGCACTGATTGACAGACCACATTTGACTATCAATGCATGATAATTGTGGGCCCACCAAATTCATTAGGTGAGAAATATCCCAAAGAAGCTGTAAGGAAACATTTCTGAAGCCCATAAATGTCTCATAGTTAACAAATACTCCACCAAGGAAAAAAGAAGTTTTCATAGATATATTTCAAAATTTTAAATGAGATACATAAATCTTCTTTTTAAAAATTTACCATTGGAAGTTGTATTCCACAGGCGCCTGGGTGGTTCTGTCAGTTAAGTGGCTGGCTTTACCTCAGGTCATGATCTTGCAGTTAGTGAGTTAGAGTCCTGCACTGGGCTCGTGCTGATAGCTCAGAACCTGGAGACTGCTTCAGATTCTGTTATCTCCCTCTCTCTCTGACCCTCCCTGACCCCTGCTTTGTCTCTCTTGGTCTCAAAAATAAATAAACATTAAAAAAAAGAAGTTGCATTCCAAAATGTATTTAGGATGTCTGAGGTATGCACAGTTGTGTAATTATATTCAGATTTTAAGTACTATACTTGAAAGAGTTACAGTAATGACATTGTTCAATGATTTGGGCATGTGATATGTTTAGTTCATGTTAACATTTTTGATACTACCTTTAAAATTATGAATAAAGTGCTTCCCAGAAATTCCATAGAAATATACACAAATCAAATGAAAATAACAGAAAGGTGGTAGAGAATCAAATGAACAATTAGTTAATTTTTTCAAAACTACCATCTTTACTCTGGTTTCCCTGAGATTGTTACAAAGGTTTTAAAAAGCATGATTGCCAAATATAATACAGTTCTGAGGTCAACAATGTTTATGTCAAAGCCTTTAACTAGTAAAAGGACATTTACCATTCCTGTTTCAGGAAAGCTTTCTTTCCAATATCTCTAATGTTTACTTTTTTTTTTTTTTTTGCTTTTTCTTTCCTTTCTTCTTTCCTTCTTTCTTCCAGTGTCTCTCTCATTTTCTCTCTCCTCTTATTAAGAAAACTTGTCTATTCAAAACAAAGTTCATTGCCTCTGTAAATTCTAAGAAGGCAAGGAAACCATTAAGTTCATCTTTATTGTTTAGCAAGGAGCAATTTCAAACTCAGTACAGTTCTGTGTATTTGTTGCACAGTATATTGAGACTTCCTACATAATCTCAGAAACTGCCATGTATATACTAATGTCCATTAGTCTTAGAACACACAAGTTTGCAAATTTGAATGATGCAAAAGTTTAGAGTTGTGTTTTTGCCTATTATCTGTTGGATGTTTGATCAGGAATGCAACATGAATCTATCAAACTATTTATACAGGGTTTAAGCTTTTAATCCAAAAAATGTTTACAGAGCACCAGTTATGCGCAAGTAATTAGAAAAAGTCTTGGCCCTTTCTCTGAGAGGTGCTGGTAAACAACGCCATTTTTTCCTTTTAGGCTATAATTCTGTTCAGAACTGAAAGAGCAAAGGTTCTCAATGCCCCCCCCCCCGCCCTTTTTTTTTTCCCTTCCTGAGAATCAATAGGCAATTACCCTGACCTGGGAGGCAAAATAAATTCACTCTAATATGTGAGTTTACCATTGAGAGGACAACATATACTTTTACATGCCCATTTAAACACATGCTCCTCCAGTCATTTCTGAACTCCTGGGAGAAGAGTTTCTTTATATGTCATGAAAAAGTATTACCCCTAACTGACAGAGTAAAGGCTTTTAAATATTCAAATAATTCTTTCAAAAGATGATCACTTATTTCCAGTCTTTTTTTTTTTTTTTTTTTTTGCAAGGATGATATTGAGGTTTACTAAAATTTTTGTTGTTGTTGGTCTCTGGTACCTGGAATAATCTTCCTATCACGTCTTTGGTGATATAACTTCAGTCATAATCTTTTACTACTACAGATAATGATGCACTTTGGCTAAGCGGCTTAATAACAACCATACTTTACATTTCTGTGGCCTTTGCCTGTTCCAGTGTAGGATTATTATTCTCCTTATACCTTGGAGAAAACTGAAGCTCACAGGGCTGACCAGCTGTGAAGCACAGACTTACACTTGTCTGTCTGGGTTTAAATCCTGGCTCGTCAAATATGTGACTGGGGGCAAGTTACTTCACTTATTAGGCTTCATTGTCTCCATCAGGAAAGTGGGGGTAATGACAGCACCTGCCTTACTGGTTGTTGTGACAACTTGAATCAGTTAATATATGTTAGATACTTAGTGCCTGGCACGTAGTAATACTACATCTAGGTCAGCAGTTGGACCTAGATTTTTAGGTTGCACCTGGTACCAGTTCCTTTCATCACGGTTGTGCTTCACTTATGTCTCATCTCACCCCTTCCTATGGTGGTGCTAGAAGAATGGGATACTAGACCAGAGGGAAAAGAAGCATGTTCTTATGATGTAACTTCTACAGCTTCTTAAATTGAAAACCATCTAGGTGATAACAATGTCAGTGGCAACAATTTATTTAGTAAGGCATCCAACGGGCCAGGCTCAGTACCACCTGCTTTACATGCACCTTTCTACTCAATCCTCATAGCAGATATATTTATCCTCATTTTACAAATGGGGAAATGGAGACAGCAAGAGATTGTGCCTCTAATCAGAGGACAGTGATAGGTATCAAAAGGAAGTTTCACATCTGACTTAATAATGGTATCCTTGGAATGAAACAGGAATGTGCTTAATCACATCAAGTGATCTGATACTCAGAGCTCATGTTCATCCATTACCTATGATTTATGTTCTGGAGCTCATGTACTTATTCAGAAGTAGTGGCAGGTAGCATGGGGGTGATGGAGGGATCAGGATTACAGGATGTAGGTAATGACAGTAGCAAGCAGGTTGTGGGATGACATGACAGCACAGGAGGAAGGAGGAGAAATTTTAAAAGCATACCTAATAACTTAAAAACATTCCACTCTCTGACATTTCAGAGAAGGAAAGGTAGCCCTACACACCTCAATAGTCCCTTAAAGCTTCAATGTCTGCTTTTACTGAAGTCATGAATGTTCATAACAGTGGCAGGATTTCATCCAGAAAATGTGAGATTCTGCTTTGTGTCTTCTTTCTATTATACTTTTTGGAAAGTGTTTACCCCCAAATGGTAAATAACCATTTTGGTGTTAAAGGGGTAAGCTACAATTATTTGGAATGTTTCCATACTTAAAAATTTTTTGTTTTTGTTTTTAAGTAGGCTTCATGCCCAGCACAGAGCCCAGTATGGGCCTTGGCCTTGAACTCACAACCGTGTGATCAAGACCTGAACTAAGAGCAAGAGTCAGATGCCTAACCAAGGTGCCCAAGAACCCCAACCACACTCTATTTGAAATCTACCCTTTGGAGCAGTAAGGATGACTGAATTCAGAAGTCTGGTGAGCCTGAGGGTTCAGCATGACTAATAATTTGGATCAAACAACAGCATTTTAGAAGTATCTTGAACATTTTTTTTTTGTCTCAATGACATCAATGGATCAATAGATCAGCTCCTGTTCAGTGTTCTTCTTTGAAAAATCATCAATGTCTTCTCAGCTCATCATTATTAAGTACATTTGCAATTTGTTTGTGAAATATAACCCTGTGTTATAGGCTTTTCCCTTCTTTGCCCAATTGAGTTATTTCAATGTGATTATAGCCACTGATCCCTTCCAGGCTGGGTAATCAAGTTCTTTACCATCACGGGCAAGTTGTGTTTTGTTGTGTTAGTAAGTGACTGAAGGCTGTTCACAGGGCAGGGTGGAATCAGGGTTAGCTCAGTTTTCCTACTCCTTAAATGTCAGTGCTTGCCATCTTCATTAAGTATCATGAGAAAATATCTTAATACACACCAACAATCAACAGAACCACTGGATTCTATTCCTGAAGTTGATAGAGTTTGGACAAGTCACAATCTCTGCATTATGACTTCATCCCTTTTAAAGTAGAATTCTATCATTGCAGTTCCCCTCCTGTCACTAGGGATGCAGTAAAGATAAATGAGGTGATCTATGCTGAATATGTGGAAGTCCTTGAAAGAGGCTGTATCAACTGGTGGTGATTATTTCCTTGTTGTTGTCATTGTCTCCCATGCCCTTCTCCATTAGCGGTCAATATTGTGCTCTAATGGACTGGTGTGGGAGTGAAGCTCTGACAGTCAGTGAGGTTTACACAAGGAGTCAAAAAGCAACAGGATTAGATGGACCAATTCAGTCCATAGAAATCAGAAGGGGTGGGGGGGGCGTCTTTCTGAGAGACGACATCAACCAATTATGAGCAGGTGTCACAGTATAATTTTAAAGCCATATTTAACATTTTCTTCTCCTTATCTCCCTCCACCAGGCATCTTCCGTTCCCTTTCACCTTTAATGTCAGGGCACAGTCATGATGAGCTAGGGGTAAATTCAGTAGCAGGGAGGACTTTGAGGTCACACCTATATTTTAAGGGCATAATATTTTAGTCAGCGCTAGCCCACCACTGGGTGGAGTCAGCATCTTCCCATGAGGATGAGATGCAAAGAGGCATACATGTGGTTCTCTCCCCCACAATCAACCCTACACATTCCAAAATTATATTTTACAGTCACTCTTAGACATAAAGCCATATTTCCAGAAAGTCTATGAATATATAAACTCATTAAATTAAAGGACATAAGTGGATAGTTGATGTAGTTCCTAGCACATGGTTGATTAACATGAACCCCTTCCCTTACTCTCCTTCATTAGCAATCAGTATCATGTCTGATGGACTGATGTATTAGGACCTGGTAAAAAGAACATAGTGTGGGTGTGGATGAAAAGTAGGGAGAGTCAGGCAATGCAGAAGGTAATGAAGAAGTCTCCCAGAGGAGGCATTAAATATGAAACTCTGGGGCTTTAGGGAGTTTTCATGAGAACTTCGGGGGAACTAGAGCTTAGGGACCTGAGCACTACAATGTGGGCAATCTTCAGGTGTTATGATCATGCTGTACTTCTAGAGAAGGATCATTGCTTTTCAGTGATCTAGTCTTTCAGTGTCTTTGAGGTCAGTGGAAGATAAAAAGAGAATTGATGAGCTGAAATGACAAGGTTTTGATACAGTGAATTGGGTAGGGTAGACTTGTTCTTAAGGGACCTTGGAGAACATTGTCTCAATTTTTTTCTAGGGAGAGCAGAAGTGGGAGACTTCACCATTAAATCATAGGGACAGACTCTTATTCCACAATAAAATTTGCAAACAATTTCTCATAAATCTCTGCCAAAGGGTAGCACTTAGCATTTCTCTTTAGACACTGGAAATCTATCAGTGACTTAGGCACCTCTTACTCTGGAACTCATGTTTTCTTCCCCTGCATTTTTTCATAGCACAATATGCATGAATGTGACCTCTGGGACAGATTCAGTCATCACAGAGTCAGCATCTACTTTGGGTTCATCATCTGTTTCTTGTGCCACTTATGGTATCTTGTTATCTCCCACACCAACCCTTTGAAGTATGGATTATTACTATCCATTCATGGATGAAGAAATTGAAGGTCAAAGGATATAAATGACAAACTTAGCACACTACAGGAATATGTGGTGGAGACCGTCTATAGGAACCAAGATCTTTCACAAGTTTATTTTCTACACAGGAGCCGCTTTCTATCAAATGTTCTGTAAGGAAGGTCACTGGGATTAAGAGTGAGAGAAGGCTCCTGAAGCTAAAAGGATGATCCTCTACTATGATCCTCTACTACTCTCTGTTTTATAGTCTTGTTTTTTTAATAGAATTGGAAAGAAAAGTAAAGCTTCTCTCTTTCTTAGGTAAAAATGACCAGAAATGTGCAAGGGAAGAAATGGTTACAGCTTAGCTAGGTTGACGCAATAAAATGGCTATAATACTTTTAAAATAAAATATTTATACCCCATCAATAAAAATGTATATCTTTCTCTCTTTTTCTAAAAAAAATGTTGATTTATTTATTTTGAGAGAGAGAGAGAGAGAGAGAGAGAGAGAGAGAGAGAGAGAGAACACATGGGGGAGAGGCAGAGAGAAAACGAGAGAGAGAGAGAATCCCAAGCAGGCTCCATACTCTCAGCACAGAGCCCGACACAGGGCTCAAATTCACACATCATGAGATCATGACCTGAGCTGAAATCGAGTCAGATACTTAACTGACTAAGCCACCCAGATGCCCCATTTTCCCTCTATTTTTAAGACAATAATTTAGAATGGATGGTAACTTCAACTGGAGTAAAATTATTTTTGCTACTTTTGGTTTTTTTAATTCATCTCCATAGAATATTAACAGTTTTGGGGCACCTGGGTGGCTCAGTCGGTTGAGCAGCTGACTTCGGCTCAGGTCATGATCTCGCGGTCCGTGAGTTCGAGCCCCGCGTCGGGCTCTGTGCTGACAGCTCAGAGCCTGGAGCTTGTTTCAGATTCTGTGTCTCCCTCTCTCTGACCCTCCCCCGTTCATGCTCTGTCTCTCTCTGTCTCAAAAATAAATAAACGTTAAAAAAAATTTAAAAAAACAGTTTTAAATTACAGAGGTCATGAACTCCAGTGTATCCATTTTTCAGCAAGGAAGCTGAGTGCAGATATGCCATATGAGTTACCCAGGAGAGGAGTTATGAATGTCTAATAGCTAAGCTGAAAATCCGGGTCTGTTCCTTCCCAGACTTCTCATCTCCTCTCTGCCAATCTACTTCATCACTTCCTTCAGATTTGAATACACTTCTGTTTAAGGAGGTCTTTCCTAACTAATTCTTATCCATGACCACTATCTTATCCAACATTGCTTCAACATTTAGGCATTACAGATATACTATAAATTCTAAAACCAGATGTCAAACAGATCTATTTCATTAGGTAGCTCCGCTTTTTAGAAGCTTAAGTGTTGTTCCTCCCAACTAAACATCAAGTCTTTCAAGTCTACAAGTACTTTGTAATAATAGCTCCATTTTATTTGGCGAAAGGGCATGCTAACAGAATTCTATATAGTGAATGGGAAAATGAAAATTTACCATTAGAAAATTTTTCCAGGTTTAAGATGTGAATACTAAAGCATTTCCCCTACAATTTAGTGTGACTGATAATGGCTGTTGATAGTAGGATTTTTGTTATGTTTCACTCTGTTATCAGTCCATCACATGTTAAGCTTATTTCTGCAGGCATTTCTTTTGTAATAAATAAGAGTTTGCATCTTAACTCGAACATTGTTTCCTAGTAAATTAAAAGAATGCAAGGCATTAATCCTATGGAAAAGTGATGCAGCTATAGCCTCGGTGTAGTATAAAAGTCAATCAAAATGAGACAAACAGTTAATGAGACAACTTACTAAGAATAAACAGTTACTCTATTTATTTGTTGCAGTGGAGATTGGCAAGATGGGTTAACTAAAGCCCTATTGAAGTGTAGTAGGTCTGAACAGAGCTGAGGATGTTGAAGGATGTTTAAAGGGGTTACACAGGAAATGTCCTAGTGCACCCTCATGCATTCTGTGTGCCAAGGAACAGGCTCTGCATGCAACTAGTGAGTCAGAACACAGCAGGCAAAGAAAACATCATACGTACATTGTGACATTCAAGAAAAGATAAAAATGTCATTCTCAAGCAAGTAGAGAAGGATGCAGCATTTTGCAGAATATGTTGAAGGTAAGCGTAGTCTCCATAAAGACTATTTACAAGAAGGATTTTGGGTGTGTGCTGAACTAAAAACTAAAAGCTATCTGCAAATAGTAATGGGGCCTTAAAATGAGCCAGATGCATTCCATCATAGAACCGCATAGGACAAGGAACCTCTGTGGCTCACACAGAAGGAGCTTAACAGAATTGGGTAAGACACCAGATTCAATTAGGGAGAATTACCGGATCTTTACTGAAAGTTTATCTTGTTATCTCCAATGTTTAAAAATATAAATGTGTAAGTTAATGCACTGAAAATGATTCCCTGCCAGAGATCCACAGCTTAGCACCAACAAGATGGGGATTTAAATACACGATAATGTCTGCGCTCCTACCTCCTCTGTTGCAGGGGGTTTTAGAATAATGATGTTCATGCTGTCTATAGGATACAGAAATCTTGATATTTTTATTAAGCCAATAACCAGCCTCTATAGTCATAAATCCTATAGTTTTACCCTAAAAGGAGAGGGCATATGTTATAGACTTAATGTGTTTGTCCCCTCAAAATTCATATTTAGAAGTGGGGCCTTTGGGAGGAAATTAGGTCATGAGTATGTAGCCATCATAAATGGAATTCATACTCTTTTAAAAGAGACCTTAGGGAGCTTCCTTGCCCATTCTATCTTGTAATGACGCTGCAAGAAGACAGCTTTCTATGAACCAAGTAGTGAGCTCTCACCAGATAGCGAATATCACCTTGGTCTTGGACTTCCCAGCTTCTAGAACTATAAGACATAAATTTATCTTGTTTATAAACCCTCCAGGCTGTGGTGTTCTGTTATGATACCATAATGCCCAAATGGACTAGGACATTATATCTAGAATTTGGGGACACCTGGAGTCCTACCAAAATCTGTCAGTTTCTTAGGGTTCCCTTAACAAAGTACCACAAACAGAGTGACTTAACAGCTGAAATTTATTCTCTCACATTCTTTAGGCTAGATGTCCAAAATCAAGGGTTGGCAGGGCCATGCTCTCTCTGAAGGCCTTAGGGAAGGATTCTTCTTTGTCTCTTATAGCTTCGGATGGTTGCACGCAATCCTTGTCATGTTGCCTTCTAGTAATCTTGACTGAACTGACTAACTATACTAGATTGGTTCCTCCCAGTTCTGCAGTGAGGCCACCATGCATTTTTTTCATCCACAACTTTGGTTTACCTTGCCCTGGGTTTTGTCTTGCATCTGATAAATTTTGAGAATAAATCTATAAGACGTTAAGGCAGAGCACACCAGGGTCAGAATAAATTCCTTCCAGCAGTAATTTACCCACCAGCTGGTTAACAGGGAAACCTGCCCAACTAAACAATTTCTGTTGTCTGACACAAAGGATTTCTGTCTCCTCCCGGTCTCTCTCTTCTCTGTTTTCTGATACAGTGTTTGTGAAACTGGAAATAGTGCAGTTGTCCCTCCCTTTCAAGTTAGACACTGAAAAATCTTTGAGAGTGTATCTTTTTTTTCTCAGAGAGACCAACAGTTTGCCATTAGGCTTTCCTGGCTGATGAAAAGTGGATGCTTCAGAAGTGACATCCATGAGGTCTGCTCAGCTTCCAGCCTGAGATTCTAGGGCTGCTGAGGAAGCAGTCCTTCAAGGAGACTGAGTCTGGATGTGCATCTCAGGCAGCTCCATTGTGAGTCTGCAGTCTCAAATTCCTTTTAATTGACCAAAATATCCCTAGGAAACTTCACTTACCATCCTTCCCAGCCTTTATCTCCTGCTTCCTCCTACGTCCACCTAGAAGACATTGTTCTTCCATGACTGAGGGCATTAGTCTTGTGCCTCCTGTCAGCAGTATGCCTTGTGCTTTACACGAAGGAAGTATTGTCTCCGCTTCACATGAAGAAACAGAGGATCAGAGGAGTTAGTGATGTGTCTGACATCACACAGGAACAAGTAGCTAAACTGGGTTTTTTAATTCAATATGGCTGATTCTCAAATCCCTCAACTTCTACTTCACCATTACGTGTCATGATGACCTTCTTCCTTAAAATTTTTTGAAGGCAGGGGGAACTTGGGTGGCTCAGTCGCTTGGGTCTCTGACTTCGGCTCAGGTCATGATCTCGTGGTTCATGAGTTCGAGCCCCGCATCTGGGGGACTCTGTTCTGACACCTAAGAGCCTGGAGCCTGCTGCGGATTCTGTATCTCCCTCCTTCTCTGTCCCCTCCCCTACTCTCACTCTGTCGTTCTCTGTCTCTCAAAAATGAATAAACGTTAAAACATTTTTAAAATTTTTTTTGAGGGTAAGTATTTAGTTCAAAGTTCATAAGTAATACATGCTCAAACACACAAGTTGAAAAAACTAAAGTCCCAAATCTCCCTGGCACTTCCCTTCCACTCATCCTCTCCTTAGTTCACCAACACAGGGGTACATAGAGCTTCTCACTATTAACAATTCAGGGTTTATCCTTCCCTATTTTTCTCTATGTATTTCAATATGTATACAAATATATATATATATTTTCTTATATGTGAGTGTTGCTTTTTTCCTCCCTAAAAAATGGATAATGTTAGGCATAGTATCTTCAACTTGATCTTTTAATTTAATCTACCTAGATATCTCTCCAGATATATGCTTGCAGAAGTAGTTTGTTCTTTTCATGGTAACATGATTTTCCACAGAATGAATAAAATAGAAAATTTTCAATCATTCATTCATTGATAAGAAACTGCATTTTCCCTATGCTTTCTTGATTTGTTTGGTTGCTTTGGGTCATTATAAAGCATGCTAAAATAAATGTGTTTGTGTTATGAATCCTAGTCCTTTTATTTCTGCAGATAGACTCCCCACAGCAAAAGTATGGTAGTGTTTTTACTTAATAGAAACTTAGAGTTAGCCTTCCAAAAGTTTGGTAGCACCTCATTTCCGCATCAACAGTGTATCAGGGTACCCATTTCCCTATACCATTATAAAAACTGGATATTATCAATTTTTATTTTTGGCAAAGCTGGGGGTGAAAATGGCCTCCATTTATTTTTGCAAAGCTATTTTAAGTTAAAGCACAAGAGTGACCTCCACAACAAATCCTTGTTTTGCATTAAAAAAAAAAAAATGTGTGTGTGTGTGTGTGTGTGTGTGCATGTGTCTGTGTGCACATGTGTGTGTGTGTGCATAAGTGCCCTTTCAAAAAGATACATTTCTGGAAGGTAAAGGAGACAAATGGCTACTTAAATTCAAGGAAAGCAACATAGGTGATGGCTGAACAGCCAGGGGTTGACATTGGATCCTTGTCTCTGCAATCAGAAGCATAATACCTCACTCTTAGCTACTAAAAGGAGAGTAGGAAGATCCATGAGTTCATATCTTCAGCACATTTGCACATCCTTGGGAAGAATTCTTTGGATATGCAAGGATGTTTTATCTTTGTTCCACAGATTACAGAATACAATTTCTTTTTTTTAAGTTTTTTTTTTAACATTTATTTATTTTTAAGACAGAGAGAGACAGAGCATGAATAGGGGAGGGTCAGAGTGAGAGGGAGACACAGAATCCGAAGCAGGCTCCAGGCTCTGAGCTATCAGCACAGAGCCTGACGCGGGCTCAAACTCACAGACAGTGAGATCATGACCTGAGCCGAAGTCAGACGCTTACCCGACTGAGCCACCTAGGTGCCCCCAGAATGCAATTTCAAAGTAGACACTACCTCTTTTTTAGGGAACTCCACAAATTTCATGTTGTACATAAAAACAATAGCATTAAAAATCTATTGCACTTATTATGGAAGAGGCATATCATAACTAGATGCTTGTCAGTTTTATTCTCATTGCAAGGGGCTGCTGACGTCTTCAAGCTTACTTATTTCTGATTCTCATTGTCTAACTTTAATTCTGATGTTCTTTAGGAGACACTGCAGTCTAGGCACTGAGAGGAAAAAGAGGAAGAGAGATAGCTAAAAGGTCAAAGATATTTAGAAAGTGGGTTTCTATGGGTATGTGGAGCTGTACAGTTTGGTGTAAAAATTCCCCTCGGGTAAGGCTTGTCCAGCAGGGTATTTCTAGTTGTACTGAATAATGTGTATATTGTGAACAATACTTTTTTTGCAAGCAAGATGCAATGTTGCTAGTTTCAGGTAAAAGTTGCTGGAATTGGTCTCTACATAAAAAATAAACTTTTGATTCACAGAGAGCAATTATAAAAGATGTCACTTCAAACATTCAGCCTGGAGTGGGAGCCTGGAGAGGGTTGGCCTGAGAGCAAATTAGCTGAACTGACTTCTGCAATGCCTTCCAGCTGGTTAAGTGAAAATGACTCTCAGTGAAGATGTTTGGTTTTTTAGAGACCTACTTAAGCCCTGCTTACCATTTACCATTTAATGAGTATTCTAGGAAAACAACCCAAGTCATACCACACATGCAATGTGATTGTGGGTTATACCTCTCAGACTCTGTTTTCCAATATGTCTCATCGTGCTTATGAATATTATGCTATAGCAAAGGAAATGTATATTTACATCTGTGAGTATAGTTTGCAGCTGGACAATTATCTCATCAAACTGCATCTGGTTGATGGTTGTAAGAGAAAGGAATGGTCTCTACAAGGATGAAAGTGCGGTGGTTTATGGAATGCCACAGCCAGGATCAACAAAAAGAGGATGGGTTTTAAAGGCAGAAAACTTTGAATTAGAGCTTGAGGTCACTGCCTATTCCCTGCACCAGGAATTCTCTGTCTGCAGGTATCCATGTAGCTAATTCCCTCACCTCAATCCAGATTTTGCTCAATTGTCTCCTTTTCAATGAGACCTACCCTGTCTACTTAATTTAAATTATGTGGCGTCTGGGTAGCTCATTTGGTTAAGCGTCCAACTTCGGCTAAGGTCATGATCTCACTGCCTGTGAGTTCGAGCCCCGCGTCAGGCTCTGTGCTAACAGCTCAGAGCCTGGAACCTGCTTCAGATTCACTCCCCATCTCTCTGCACCTCCCCTGCTTGCTCTCTTTCTCAAATATAAAATTAAAAAAACATAATAAATAAATAAATTGCAACCATGTCCTACCTAGAATTCTAGATTTCCCTCTTGTTTTTATTTTTTATATATTATGTAGCATCTTCTAAGATCTTTTATCAGATATTTATTTTACTTTAATCTTTATCATCCTTTTTTTTTTCTTTCAAGTATATGAAATTTCCTCCACAATAGCAGGAAATTGTGATATGTTTCATTCCCTGATGTATCTTAATATGTAGAACTGTGTCTGGAAAATAGTGAGTGTTCAAAAATGTATTTGGTGAATGAACAAATGGACCACTTACTAGACTTTCTGGTACATAACAGGCTCTCAAGCATATTACCTGACTTTCCTTCTCTTCCCTTCAAATAACTAAATCTAAATAACAGATTCTTGTTCAGGCCTTTCTTACTATTACAATACCATGTGTATAAATCAAGTTATTGGATTTGATGCAGCTGAGTCCTGCTTATGCAATTTTATAAAAGAGGTACACTCATCTATAAGAACTTTAAAAAATAAAAATAACATGGGGCACCTGGGTGGCTCAGTCAGTCGAGTACCCAACTCTTGATTTTGTCTCAGGTCATGATCCCAGGGTCATGATATTAAGCCCCATGTCCAGCTCTGCACTGAGTGTGGAGCCTGCCTAAGATTCTCTTTCTGTTTTTTTTTCCTCTCTCTCCCTTTGTTCCTTCCCCTGCTCACACACTCTCACCCTACAATAAACATAATAAAATAAAATAAAAAATAAAAATAACAGCGTCTATAGTAAGGATTTTGAAAATTACATCTACCTCAATGTAATACATAATCTATCCTTAAAAAAAACTTTATTTATTTATTTTGAGAGACTGCAAGAGAGAGATCGAGCCAAGAGGGGTAGAGAGAGAGGAAGAGAGAGAATCCCAAGCAGGCTCCATGTTGTCAGCCTGTGGCCTGACATGGGGCTCAGTCTCACAAACCATGAGATCATGACCTGAACCAAAAACCAAAGTCGGATGCTTAACGGACTTAGGCACCCAGGCATACAGATAATCTCTCCTTAAAAAAAAAATAATAGCTAGAGAAGGAAATTCCATCATCCCTTCAAGTATTTATTCAGTGTCTAACAAACCTTACATTTCTTTCATGCATCCAATTTTTTTTCTTATTTTTACTGATTGTATTTTTGTCTGGTTGATTCCCAACGACATGCTTGGAGGAGTCCTCTTCTTGTCCAGTCCTGCTGTAGAAAGGGTCTTTCCAGTCCAACTTTTCTGTTTACTAACCTAATGTAGATTCTTTGCTTTCAGTCCAGAGGTTGACATTTTCTAGAACTCTCTTTTGAATTAGGGAATCTGTTGCAGGTTGGGTTCTCCAGAAGACAGACACAGAGATGAAGTTAAGAAAGGAAAAGGTAGTAACACCTGAGAAAGGAGAAGGGATGGAGGCTGACTGGGCAGAAGGAGCTGTGAGACTAGAATGAACCTGAGAAAGCTTCTACCATGAGGGGTGTGGAGCAGAGATCACTTGTCATAGAAGTCCTAGGTTAGGAAGAATGGACAGGCCCTTGCACCACCGCCTTACTCAGTCATTAGGTGGAATTATCCCAAGAAGAGCACTGCCTCACCTCTAAACCTGAGGAGGACCCAGAAGCCATTAACCATAGGAGTCCTTCAGCTAAGCATCTTGAAGGAAGCAGCTATCTCCTGTTCTGAAGGAGAATCTGAGCAGCACATATTCCTGTCTTTCACAGTATTACAGCGTCTGCTGTCATAACCCTGCCCCTGTCTCCTCAGCGCTCACCCTCCCTGTGCCTGCTGATGACTCCCTTGTGCAGACACTTGTGACCTGTCACCGCAGGATTTCTCTGATGTGCTTGGCTGGTGTGCACAGCAGGCCATAGGTGCTGGGGAGTGTTGTCTCAAGAACATTGCTCTGCCAGTGAAGGAAGAGAATTGGAGGAGAATATAACCCACCTTCCTCTCTGCTTAGATGGGAAAACGCTGACATATGTTCTATCCAGTCTTCCAGATGTCCCCCAATGGAATGAGCTTCAGCTGTCTGCAGTGGTAACCTGCTTGATAATGTACCCTATATTGACTTCTTGTCCTTCCCTCATTTCTTATCGCCCTATCCCCCTATCAGCACATTTTAGGATCACTTTCCAAATAAATTACTTAGTCTCATGTCCTGCCTCAGGTCTACTTTCTCAGGGAATCCAGCTTAAGATTGGTGTCTTGCTCTGTATGTGGTTTATAGCATTCTATTCACTGAATAGAGATGAGACTGGGAGTCAGGAAGCCTGGAGGATGTTGGATATTGGATGTTCTTCAGTCCCTCTAATCCCAGGAAGGTCAAATAACTTGGCAAAAATTATGCAATAAATTACTGGGAATGTTAGAAATGGAACAAATGGTCCATCATTGATTTAGGTTTAGTTGAATTCTGATTTTATAATAAGGGACCGATGAGTATTTAAAAACAGACAAAGTACACACACCCCAATATTTATAGCTGCATAATCTGCAATAGCTAAACAATGGAAACAGCCCAAATGGCCATCAACTGATGAATGGATAAAGAAGCCGTGACACATGTACACACACACATGCACACACACACGTGTGCGTGCGCGCACACACACAGATTATTACTCAGCCATCAAAAAGAATGATATCTTGCCATCCAGAAAAACATGTATGGAGCTACAGAGTATTAGGCTAAGCAAAGTGAGTCAGAGAAAAACAAATGCCATGTGACTTTACTCATATGTGGAATTTAGGAAACAAACAAAAAGCGGGTGAAAAAAGAGAGACAAACTCAGAAACAGACTCTTAACTGTCAAGAACAAACTGATGGTTACCAGAGGGGAGGTGGGTGGGAGGACGGGTGAAATAGGTGATGGGGATTAAGGAGTGCGCTTGTTATGATGAATACCAAGTGCTGTATGGAAGTGTTGAATCACTAAATTACACACCTGAAACTAATACTACACTGTATGTTAACTAATTGAAATTTAAATAAAAACTTAAGAAAATAAAAATAAGCAAGGGATGTTGGTCCTTCACCTCTATCTCTTGTCTGTTTCCTCTGAACAGGATACATCATTTCCTGCCGAGGCACTACAATTATGCTGTTTAATGTTTTTATGGCTTTGAGTTTTAATAATGCTCTCATTTATTTTATCCCATTCAAAATGTTTATTTATTAATTTTGAGAGAGAGATAACAAGAGGGAGAAGGGCAGAGAGAGAGGGGGAGAGAGAATCCTATTCAGGCTCCGTGCTGTTAGCACAGAGCCAGATGTGGGGCTCTAACCCACAAACCGTTCAGATCATGACCTGAGCTGAAATCGAGTTAGACACTCAACCCACTGAGCCACCCAGGTGCTCCCCCATTTTTTCCCGAAGTAACCTGGTCATACAGCTAGAGATTTGAGAAGGGTCCATTTTACTTTGAGAAAACTCAGGTGTAGAGAATGTAAATGTCTTCTTTTGTCCATAATTAAATTGTTAGCAATTGGAGGAGGTGATACTCAGGCCCAGATTTTTGTGCTCCACAGAGTCAGCTTGTCACGTTATCTTGTTGGTTTCTCTCAAATCTATACACAGGCACAAAGCATAGTTTTACCTTCTTTCCCCTTTATTCCAGCTAGCATCATCAAAATATGTGTTCAATGTATATACATTTTTATACTGCCATATTTGCATTCTGCTGGAATTCTGGGTGGAATTAATACATTGATAAATAGAAGAGAACTCCCAAGTTATACAAAATCTCAACTTCATTATTAGCTTTGCTGTTGCCTATCAAAACTTTCTGCAATGCTGGTGACAGAAAAGTGAATGAATCCTTTGCTACTAGATTACCCTCACCTTCTTAGCAAGTGAGAGGTCAAGAAAAAATAATGAATGAAAATCTAATCAGAGGAGTGAAGAAAAGCCACTTGAATAATCTATACACTGGAAAAAAGAATCCTTGCAAAGTCTTTATACTTTAGATCCATATAGAGAAAAGCTACAATTATTCAATGTGTACCGTAACCCCTGATGGGAATTTTGAAGAGTTTTCTCAACCGGCAATCTTTTCACCTCATCTCCAACTCCAGTTATTTAGCTGTATAGAATTCGCTGCCTGCAGTGTATGCAAATGGAGTGGGGAGGGGGGCAAAAATGACGAACATGAAATTCTATTTTGATAGGGAAGATATTGAACTTCAAGTTGTTGCGGTGGAAATTAATGCAAGTTGTTTTCTTCAGGACCAACAGAAATATGAGCAGCAATGAGTAGTGGAAATATGAATACAAAGTGAGGGCTACTGATGAGACAAGTCAGTCACTTACTTCCTTATTAGTGAGACAATTACACCTGACTATGGGAGGGTCTGTTTAGAATCCTTATGGTGCCAATTCTAGCCAGAGCTGCGTGGTTGGGACCTGGGCTTAGAGGCTGAGACCACAACTGAGGGGAAATCTCCCTTGACTTCCCCTACTCCTTATCCTGGGAGTTAAGAACCCCGAACTCCTAAGCTAAAGTCCTTCCAGAGAATATGATCTTTCTCCTAGATAGAGACCAAGGAAACCTGTGGGAATGAGAATATTCCATTCCTCTTAAGAAACTCAGGTCTGCATCAACTGATCTCCATCATATAAGACCAGCAGTGGAGCTCAGGGAAATGATCAGTAGGGCACATCTAAGCTGATCAGGATAAAAAGGACCAGCGCTCCTCCAGAGCACTTCTTGTCTCCTGGCTGACCCTGATAAAAGCTCTCCTGAGTCCCTGCTCAAATTCAAAGTTGCTGATTTTGGATCCCTGACCTATAGCCTTGTCTCTGTCTTTAATAAATCTCAAATAGAGCAAGTCCTGTCAAACCCTTCTTGTGTGGTATCTGCCTACTGTTACCTTGTTACCTAATGGACTAGGAAGTCTTTCCATACTCCTCTGGGCATTTCAGGATCTGACACAAAAAGGAACCATGCTCAAAATCCCAAAGGATCACTCACCTTACTAGAATAGGGAAGTTTATATGTCTCCTCATCTTAAGTGCACCATTCAATTTTATAGGCCAAAGACATTTTCCCTTGAGTTGGTCTGGTCAGAGAAGATGTAAAGATTTTTCAGTGTTAGAAATATTAGGCCAAATCCTGCTCTATGAACACACTTCTCTTTGGGAAGTGATACTTTGTAGAAGGTAGACTTCTGCATGAAAAAGTTAGTGTATCTGCTAAAGGCTGAGTTTATGTCCAGAGGTAACTCTAATCCAAGAGTGGCAGCCAGAAAAAGGGGAGCAGATCACCTGGACAGCTCAGTAGGTTAAGCATCCAACTTTGGCTCAGGTCATAATCTCACGGTGTGTGGGTTTGAGCCCTGCATTGGGCTCTGTGCTGACAATGTGGGACCTGCTTGGGATTCTCTCTCTCTCTCTCTCTCTCTCTCTCTCTCTTTCTCTCTCCCTGTCCCTTTCCCCACTCTTTCCCTCTCTTTCTCTCAAAATAAATAATAAACTTAAAAAAAATTCTAAAACTTGATGATAGCCTTCAGACAAAGCAGGTCTTACCTATATAAGTATCCAAGTAACAACAATCTGGAATCTGGCCTCTTCACACGTATCCATAGAGCCTATCCCTGGGGATTAGCTATCGCCCAAGTCAGTCCTCTGTTTCATCATAGTTTTACTTTTTTTTTTTAAATTGAAGTATAGTTCACACACAGTGTTACATTAATTTCAGGTGTATGACACAATAATTTGACAACTCTTTATATTATGCTATGCTCACCACAAGGGAAGCTACCATGCATCCCTATACAGCACTATCGTAATACTACTGACTATATTCTCTCTGCTGTACCATTCATCCCAGTGACTTATTCATTCCATAACTGGAAGCTTTTATCTTTGACTCCTCTGTACCCATTTTGCTCATACCCTCCACCTGGAAACTACCAGTATGTCCTCTGATTTATGGCCTTGTTTCTGCTTTCTGTTTTTGTTGTTGTTGTTGTTACTCCACATATGAGCATATGAGTGAAGTCATATGGTGTTTGTCTTTCTCTGCTTTATTTCACTTAGCATAATTCCCTCTGGGTCCATTCATGTTGTTGTCAATGGCAAGATTTCAGCATTTTTGATGCCTGAGTAATATTCCATTGTGTGTACACACACACACACACACACACACACACACACACACTGCATCTTGTTTCTCCATTCATCCATTGATAGACACTTAGCTTTCTTCCATATCTTGGCTGTTGTAAATAATGCTTCAATAAACATAAGAGTACATATACCTTTTTGAGTTAGTGTTTCCATATTCTTTGGATAAATATCTAGTAGTGGAATTACTGGATTGAATGTACTGTTTTCCACAGTGGCTGCACCAATTTGCATTCCTACAACAGTGTATGAGGGTTCCTTTTTCTCCAAATCCTCACCTATTCTTATTATTTCTTGTCTTTTGGTACCAGCCCTTCTGACAGGTGTAAGGTGATATCACACTGTGGTTTTGATTTGAATTTCCCTGATTACTGGTGATAATGAGTATCCCTTCATATATCTGTTGCCCATACACATATTTTCCTGAGAAAAATATTGGTTCAGGTCCTTTTCCCATTTTTAACTGAACTATTCATGTGGTGTGTAGTTGTGTTTTTTGGGTTTTGTTGTTTTTTTTGTATATTTTGATTCTTAGCCTCTTATCAGATATATTTTTGCAAATATCTTCTCTCATTCCATATATAGATTGCCTGTTCATTTTTGTTGATGGTTTCCTTCACCATGCAAAAATCTCAGTAGTTTACTTTTAGCATAGCTTTATTTTTAAATGATAGTTTTTGAGAGTCTTCTACGTGCTCTCACATACCTTACCATTATTTCACCTCTACTTTATTAGGTAAACATGCCAGGAACAATTTTAACCATTGTAAAGAATAGAAGGATCATATTAGTTAAATAATTTACCCTACATCACAGTTAATTAGATAGCAGTGCTGAAATTTAAGCCAACATTTGAACTAACTCCAAAATTTACTTTCTAGAAATCCGAGGTTCAAATTTTGAAAAATAATTCACATCAGAGCTCAGTCTAGAAACCAAGATTTCCAATTCTTAAGGATTATTTGTGTTTCACATCAGACTCTCAATGTATTTCTGTAGTTTTAAGTTTGGGGACATTTAAAGTTTTGGGTTATCATAAATGAGTAGCTGGTCATCAATGTACTGTTCACAGAATTTACACAATTCAATTATTAAAGAGAAATAAAGCATAACAGGTGGCATAATTATACGGTTTCAATGTGATAATCATTGAGCTATATTCCTGACTTGGAGGAAAAGTGATCACTAGTTTGTCACAGCTTGATGAAAATATTCTCAAAGGTGATAACATTTTTTACCATGAGAGTTTTAGCTCACAAAATAACCCTCTCTTATCAAATAGGTTTTCCAGGATTTGGGGATATAGAAGGAGATGCTAAAGGATGACTAAAACTTCTTCCCTTTTCTCTGCCTCTTTTTTTTCTGTGCTTACAATTTTCTGTAAGGGTTTCTTTATATGAACAAAATCTTACAAATCAGACATAACCTCACCAAGGGAATTCAGCCACACAATACAAAATTCCCATGATGGGATGGTACTTCTGACAGAAACTCAGCCTATGAAATAGTATGATTTTGTGTTTTATCAACTCTCCCTAGATAAAAAAATTGTCTGATTAATTCTGCTTAGATCCATGGAGTTACCGCTTATCTTCTAAAGCAGGCCAGCCCTTGCCTTCTTTCTCCTAGTGAGAACTGGTTTTTATTTTTAGTTTCGAGGCAATATTTCCTAGTGTTTTTAGACTTACATTGGTTAATATTGCTGTTGTTCTGTTTTGAATGAGTCTCTGTTAACTATCACCTTCATTTGCCAGCAGAAATGTTCCAAGAGACCAAAACAATTTATGATGAATTTTCTTTTATAGCACAGTAAATGATGGAAACTCAGCTGCCAGACTACCAAAGGAAAGAGTTTTAACTGTTTAGCTCTGGCTAACATGTTATAGGAAACATTGACGAATCAGCAGAAGCTTTATATAGCCCAACAGGAAAAAACACTAATATTTGGACTTCTTGTCATATTTAATTTTAGTTTCCGAACACGTGGACAACTTTGCTTTATTTCTTAACTCTCAGCAAAGAGACAAGCAGTTACCTTAGTCAAAAGTTGTTTTTGTGAAAGGTTATTTTCATGGCCCTGATGAAACCATTAAAAATAATCTTGCTTTCAGAAGTGGAAAAGGAAAAGGGCCTTATCAAACATAGAAAACAGTTGCATTACTAAATCAGAATTTGAGTACAATGTGAGATCTTTGGAAATTCTAGATAAAAATCCTGCTTGAAAGAGAAAAGAAAAACAAAGAACAACCCCAAATGGACAATAAACTTATACTCTTCATGAAGTTAAGGAAAACTAATATCAATTAACCACATGTTTTTAATAATGTTTCCTATTAAAAATGTCCATGGGAGTACCTGGGTAGCTCAGTTGGTTAAGTGTCTGACTCTTGATTTTGGCTCGGGTCATGGTCTTTCTCTCTCAAAATAAATAAACTTGAATGAATGAATGAATGAATGAATGAATGAAATGTCCCTGAATTTCAGAGACCTTTTTATATTACTGGAGTCTCTATTGGTTTGTCCCTAATATGGTTGAAATCCACTTGCTGACTTAGTTTGTTTCTCTGGCTACTGAGATTTCTATTCCTCCAAATGACATCTCCTAGTCACAAATATGGGATTTAACAGAAATGAAGTAAAAAGTTTTATTTCAAGAAAAACGAAAACTTATATTCACACAAAGACTTGTACACAAATGTTTATAACAGCTCTATCCACAAATATCCTTGAACAGCTGAGTGTGAAGACAAACTGGTAATGGAATATTCAGCAATAAAAAGGAACAAAATACTGATGCATGCAACATCATGGGGGAATCACAAAGTCATTATGCTGCGTGAAAGTTGTTAACCTCAAAAGATGACGTTAAATACGATTCCATTTAAACGACTTTCTCAAGTAAAAACTGTGGTGATAGAAAGCAGATCAGGGGTTGTCAGGAGTTACAGCTGGGAGTAGGCTTGTTGCAAAGGGGATTTTTTTTTGTGGTGGAAAACAGTTCTCTCTTCTGATTGTGGTGGTGGTTACATAAATCTGCACATGTATCAACATTAATAAAACTATATAACAAAAAAAGTCAATTTTACTCTGATGATTTAAAAAATACAATTTATTATAAAAAGTAATGAACAAGAATTTTAAAAAAATGATTTCACTACTTTTCCTTCTTCTGGAATCCCATAGAAAGAATGTTGCTATTGGAAGCTGACAAAAAACTATTTTTCTTTGCAATATCTTGGGCCTCTCCCAACTGAAACTGGCTTTTTCTTCATAAGGGCAAACCTGGTGGTGATGATGGTAATGATACCTTCATCATGTATTTAATCTGTGCCAAGCATCACTCTAAGTCCTGTACATGCATCTCTGCATACTTATAACAGTCCTGAGGAAGTTGGTCTTATTCGGGCCTCCATTGTACGATGGAAAAAACTGAGGCATGGGAATGTTAAATAATTTGCCCAAGATCCCTCATCTAGCAAGTGGCTGACTTTGTGTTCAAATTGAGGCACTCTGACTACAGGGGCCTTTGCCCTCAGCTATGATGCTTACTACTTCTTTCTAAATTCCGCTGAGTAAACCTTACGAATACAGAGTCTCTATTCAAACTACTTGGTTTGACTTTGTACATCCAAGTTCTTGTAAAGCATCAAGGGTTTTCTTTCCCCCTTTAGTCCCACTTTCTTTTCTTTCTTTTTCTGAAGGTGTATGAGTAGAACACAACCATTTTAAAAGTTTGTAGTTAACTTATCTGAGCATAGAGTCTAGATCTAAAAAAAGAGTCCATCTGCCATCTTCCTATTGCTAACGTAGGTTAGATCTTAAAGCACCTGGCCCAAGAAACACAGACAAATTGCTTTTTGTGTCATTTTTTTTTTGTGAGGAAACATCATGTATCATTGTGAGAGGTTCATGTAAATGGAACTTGTTCTAAGCTGGCAGAATTAACTAATATTTTCTCCTCAGCATTTGGATAAACACAAGACAGTTTTGGATCTGTTCAAATTCCATCAGCCTATTATTACCACTGTGTATTTAACTGAAGGAGGATGTTTAATATCTAAAGAGAAAACACTGCATCATAGAAAAAGCATCATTTATTTTAGATATTAGCATTTCCTCCCCCCAATTTTTTACTGATACTTAAATCATTTCATTTTATCATTATCCTACTGGTCAAAACAACTACTCTCACTTTGCCTCACATTCCAGAAATAATAAAGAGGAGTACCAAAGGTAAAGTCATTACCAAGAATAAATCTGTTGTTCAGTCCGAAAAAGAAAAAATGTATGGTTGCACATTTCCACCACAATGACGCATAGCTTGTATCTTGCTGAGGGTCCAAAAAAAAAAAAAAAAAAAAGGAGCCAAGCAGCTCCTCTGAAATAATATAGAAAACACTCAAGCAATGATAGCAATTTGAACTTTGGGGTGTGGTAGAAAACCATGGAGGCAGGAAGAAATAAAAGGAACAGATGTCACAGAAATGAACAATAGGGAAAGGCAAGAGGACAGATAGTGGCAGCTAAATGACAAATTGACAAAGCCCAACAAAGACCCCTCTGAACAGGCTCTATCATTGAAAGGTCTACTTTTGTAGATATTACTTTTGTAGATGGAGAAGTAATACAATGACTATAACCCATTTGATCAGCTTAAGTCACCCTATGTATAGTTTAGTAAGCTACCATGGGAAGTTCTGAGAGGTCTGGCTGCCTCGTGATTCTGGACTGATAAGGGTGGGAGACATTCAGTATTTCTATCAGCCCAGAAGAAAGGGACAATAGAGACATACTTGAGCAAAAACACATGATGTTATTCCCGTGCCTGCAACCTTTTCCTTGATTCTCATCCCACTTAGAATAAGACCCAAATAAAACAGGTGGTCTAGCTGGCCAAGATCAGAAATGAGATAGTCTATTGTAGAAAAGCATTTCTAGAGAGACAAGAAAGAAAGAGAATGTGGAAACAATTGCCTTTGACAGGCCTACTTCTAACTGATTTTCAGCCCAGCAATGTGGTATTGGAGAATTGTTAAAATAAGGGTACTTACTGTATCAAAACTAAAGTATTAAAATGATTAGCCCACTATTTAATTTTATAATATTTATTCATCAGGATTCTCAAAGAAGAATGAAAATTTGCAAGCACATGCTTCTACTAACAGCTCCCAGATTTTGTCATTATATCAGAAATGTATTCCTGCCAACAGTGTAATACATTTCCATTTCTTTTTTTAATTTAGCCTTTTGAATTTATACATATTTTTTCACAGGGTACTGACAAGGAATGTTGGCAGAATAGAGAATCCAGCTCCTGTTTATTTATTTCCTCATTTTATAAAGTATCAGAGAGTGCTTCTCTCAAGTCCTTAAATCCTGAGGCAGAGGAAGAGATTTTCTATCCCCTTGACCTTCTCATACAGCTTTTGAGTATTGAGACCCACTTAGCAGGAGGGAGATTATTTTCTCATGCTGAGTTTCACAAACACTGGGGGACTCCTCTACTTCCTCCTGGATCCACATCAAACCCTAGTGAAGCCTTTTCCAAGCTGTAAACATTTGCCATACAACATTAGCATGCCACACATGACCTGAAACACTGCTCCCCACAAAAGCAGAGGCAGGAAGGAAGGTTCACATCTGTGATTCATAAAGGGCCACAGAATAGTCTCGACTTCTCTGAGACATTTTTTTTTCCTTCTGAAATCTACCCTAACTCCATAGACTCTATATTCTGTCATGAGCCAACAGAAGTAAATGCATGACATGATGAAGGCTGAATCGAAAAGGAAGCCTCCCACACTTGTTCACTATTGGTGGGAGAATAAACTGATATATCCTTTCTTGAGGGCAACTTTGTAACTTACATCCAAAGCCCTTAAAAATAGCATATATTAACCAGAGAGTCTCACTTCCGGAAATATATCCTAAGGAGATAATCAGGCAGTTGAAAAGATGGGTCTTTTAGGACATTCACTCCAAGGTTATTTATAAAAACAAAATAGAAACAGTCAAGTGAATGCCCAACAATTAACACTTCTTAAATTCACGGTACTCCTGCAAAGGATATACATTTGTAGCCAAGTAAACACTTGATGCAGATCTATTTTTACTGTCATGTAAAGATGCTCATAACATACCATCATATTTTAAAAATTATTAAATAGTGGGGAGCCTGGGTGGCTCAATTGGTTAAGCGTCCGGCTTCCGCTCAGGTCACACGATGTGGCAGTTCATGGGTTCGAGCCCCACATCAGGGTCTGTGCTGACAGCTTGGAGCCTAGAGCCTGCTTCCCATTCTGTGTCTCCCTCTCTCTCTGCCCCTCCCCCACCCATGCTTTGTCTCTCTCAAAAATAAATGAACATTAAAATTTTTTTGAATTATTAGATAGAAATAATAGTTTGTTGCCATTAAAGATTTTAAATTATGTAAACATAATATAATTGCACAGAAAAACCTGAAAAAGGCAAGATGTAACAAAATGTTATGTGTACCAAAATATGGTTATTATTAGGCCCTAGGATCATGAATTTTTGTTTTTTCTTAATTTTTATAACAGAAATATTTATGTCCTGTGATGAGAAAAGTGATATCTATTTCTGTTTTGAAGAAAAATAACTGGGAGAAAAATAGGAGTGATTGCTTTTTCTGATTCACAATGACAGGCAGTCCCGTTCTTAGACACTGAGACACAGATAAATCATCAGATTCTGTTACTTCCTGTCAATAAGATGGCTCTGGGAAGCCTTCAGAAAGGTTAGGCCACAAGCAAAAAGGCCCAAGTGATATGAAGTTGGAAAAAAATCTGGATTAGTGAGTGGCTCCTTAGGGGTTTGAAGCATTTGTGCCTGTTCCAAAAGCTGTTGCTTAGAGCCAGTGGTCATTAGCGTGTGGAGTGGCATGGGGGTGGCGAACTTCCTGGGTGCATGAATGGCATGTTAGAGGGCTTCAGAGGCAGGCTGGGCACTGGTGAGCCATCACGCCCTCATCGGCATGCGCTTTTCCTTACAGATCCTTAAGCTCCTTCCCATGGGACTTCCCAGCCTTCACACTATACATACACACAAGTGCACTCATAGAATTTCAGTTGTCAATTGTGTCTAATACTAAAGGGAGGTGATAATGACTCTTTCTCTGTGTCTATTTTAGAAATGGGATTATGAAACAGACTGATAATTTTTTTTTGCATAAAAACCCTTTGTATGTATCAAAACAGATGAGTGACCATTTCATAGCCACTTAATCAAATATAAGGTTAAAATAAGTAGGTGTTTAGCTATTTGACTTACTTTGATGTATTTTATCCTAACATTGCTTCAGAGGTAACTGTGTAAAACTTTAAGGAGGAAAATTAGGAATATTCATATAAAAGCAATTTATTACCTTTCAAGACCTTTGAGGAGGCATCCCATAAAGTCCACTCCAGTCATTTCTTAAGAGTCAAATTCAACTTAGAAATATCTATCTCAGTTTTTCTCTTCTGAAAGTAAAGTTTATGAAATATATGTCTGTTCCAAAAAAATTAACTTGGCAGCTTTTTTTTTTGCCTTCAGAGATATAAAACTTAACATTCTTAGGTATAGCAAGTATTTTTATAGCATTGTATAGTTTAGGATTAAATAAGACTTCTCATTCCTCCCTCTTACCACATACCCTAAAACCAATATAAGGTTGAAACATGAAAATGCCAATATTTGGCTAAAGCAACTGGGAAAATCATAACTTTCTGACAGAGTCAGTGTTTATGTTTAGAAATATCTTTGAAGGGACGTATAACATAACCAGGATTACTTTTGGTTAGAATAATATATTTTATACTACATTCATAACCTGTGTTTTTAACCATTTCAATACCCACAAAGGATATAGTCTAGCCTCAGTTGCAAGTGTGAGTATTTTGGGGGAGGGGGTGAGAGTAAGAACATGGCTGGTCCTGTATTTGAGATGATTTCTATATCAGGTAGAAGGCAGAGAAACACCTCCCATTACAGGAAAGAGATTTGCATGTGACTTTACATCCACAACTGGAATTTCAGAAAAACATTCATTTTGCCTACAAGAGTAAACAGAACCATGCCTAGGGAAGTGTGACCTGAGCAAAATTCCACAGTGAGGTTCTCAGAGCCTTTCCTTGCATGGGTGGTAACAACATTCTCCCTCTACCTTTTCACTTTTTCCCGGACACACACATACCCACATATCCATGTGTCACAGAGCAGTAGAACGGGGCTTCACACAATCCATCAGTTATAGTTCTGAATAAGAAGAAATAATTAGGTTGTGACAATAGTCTCCTCATCAACAGGCATTCTTTACAGTAAAGCTTGTTTCCAGCCTGTATATTCTGTACTGTAACTATATATTCGGTACTGTATCTATAAGTCACTGTGTTGTCCCTGTCTGAAATGAGATTGCAGAGTGACTCACAGATAACTGAATGTATTAAGTTGAGTGAAATAATGTCACTGGAACCAAGAAACTGGACAGGAGACCAGCTTTCAGCTTCAAGTCCCTAGTTCTTCAATCTTTCATTGTTTTGTTTTCATTTTTGTTTTTTGTTTTGTTTTGTTTTGTTTTGTTTTACAAAGTGTTTAACATTATCCTAATGTCAGGTTTTCCTGGAGTTCAGGAAGAGTCTGGTTCAATTCTCAAGCACTTCGGGTCAATGCTGGACAAGGAACCCAGCCGCAATGGCTGCGGCTTCTATGTATCTTTAGGAATAAAAGATAAGCCCCTTATTGTGTGGCTCATCTTCTGCTTGGGTGCAGAAGGCAGGTGATCCAGGCCCTGCTGTGACAGAGTATGCTAGGCCCCAGGGGACAGACTTCTCACCATTTCCAGGGACAAATCTGTTGGTGAGACTTGGGGATCCTGCTGAATTCAGTGCAGCTACCCTTGGGGAGCAAATATCACCAGAACTGTGCCTCAGAACTTTACATAGATGCTCCTTCAAGTAGGGCAGAAGGACTTTCTGTTTCTTTTTCTTCTCTTTACAGGAGGACTTTTTTATCACATGGATAAAAGAGGAAACATCAAAAGTCTCCAGGTCACTTTGCCATTGTACAAATCTCAAAATTTCACAAGCCTACCCTCGTCATTTATGGAAAATTTGGGAGAAAAGGTAACATTCACAGTATATTGCTCAAAAATGTTCTCTTACTATCTGCTCATGTACTTGCCCTTGCTCGAAATCCTACATTACTTTCCCATCACACTCAAACTCCTTACTGTGACCAAACTTGTTCCTGTTCTGGGATTTGGGTCCTTGCTGTGGGTCCCTCGGCTTAGAGCTTTATAGGCTGCCCTTGCACATGCATTGCTTCCTGAGTCTAATCAAGTTTGCTTAGATGTCTCCTCTTCTTCACAAAGTCCTTCTATGACTACCTGACTACCATGACCCATCAATTCTTCCCCTTTTACTTTGTTTCTTGCTAGCTTAAACGTTGTTCATTGTATTTATTTGATGTTTGGTCTTTGTTCTCTGCCCTGAAATGTGAACTCCACGAGGGTAGATTCTTTGCCTCTTTTGCTCATTACCTGTATCAACATTGTCTGGAAGAGTACTGGAATATAATCAGCGCTACTCAACAAATACGTGCTGAGTGAATGGTGAATATCTATAGCCCATAGTTAGGTACATGAATATGTGACTTTGCTATATTCAGAAAAATTTAAGTGGTTGTTCTTAGTTCTCTTAGACTTTATGGACAAATGACAGTATTTCTAATATTATCTGAACAGTGAACACTGAATGGTGAGTTAGCTAGTGCTTAGATTTCCAATGTACTTTTTACCACCAAGAGGAGGTCAGAATGTGCTCAGTTTAAGAGTAGCTATAGTTTGGTTCTACTACTAGAATAATAATTAACTGAAAATTTCACATGAATATTCTAATTGAATAGAAACCTTTATTAATTTCAAACTGATGAAAATTATTCTAGTCTATTGTACATTTGAAAGATTAATGATTTGGGAATCTAAAGCTGTGGGTTCTGACCTGGTTCAGGAGGAACTTAAACAATGCATTGGACCACTGCATGTCTCATGTCTATAAAATAGGACATACAACTAAATGATCTATAAGATGTTGAGGGAATATGTGGAATTTGGTAGAAAATCTCCTCATTCTCAGACAATGCAGGACGTGTCTCGGACTTCAGAGGCACTCGTGAATTCATCACTATGGTGTAGTTCTAGAAATTGGTCTGAATATAATGCCAAAGATGAGAAATAATCCACAGGACTTTTTTACTTTGCTTTAGTGAAGCTGTAATAGTTATCTTTTATTTTATGTCTCTCTCTATAAATTTCCATTAATTACTCTCATTTTAATGATGTGATCTAAATCAATGGTTCTCAGCCAGTGGCTATTTTGGCTCCCAGTGGACATTTGACAATACCTGGGGACATTTTTGATTGTCACAACTTGGGGAGGGGAGTGGGGGTGCTCCTGGCATCTAGTAGGTAGAAGCCAGGGATGCTATTAACCAGCCCACAGTGCACAGCACAGCCTCACATCACAGCACATTACCCAGCCCACAATGTCAATGGTGCTGAGGCAGAGAGGGTGAACTAAATAAAAACACCTTGACCTGTGTATTCTTCCCATTTTGCACTTTTCCTACATGTAGAACATCAATTAAAATTTCAGGTACTTAAGGGATCCATTTAAATGAAAGTAAAAAATAATCTTGTAGAAATAAATAATCAATGAGGACCTAAAAGCAAATAAGTAAGCAAACAAAACAAAAAACTGTAAAATCTGGGTAAACTCTTTCAAGCCATTGATTGGAACATACATTATACAGATATTGTACAGTGACACAGATAAAATTCATCTGCTTTCCCAGCTAGCCTCTTAGTTCTTTCTCTAAAATGTCCCTTAACCATGTCTGTGTCATATCCTGAAAACTAACCTAAATTTTGGCGTTCGTTGTTAGCAAATATTTAGTAAAGAATAGTAACTCCTGAGTTTTGAAAAACAGAGACCTTTCAGCAAACAACTCCAATGGAAACAACTGAAGAGCTAATTTTTATTGCTAATTAAACAATGATTTCCTGTATATCGTCAGCTATGTTCCCAGGACTAAATGAAATGTTCACAACCCCACTTTGCACGTGGTTATCTCTACTGGGCTAAGCCCAGGACTTCTCAGCAGTCCTTGCCCAACCTTTCTGCTTGTAGGCGTGCACTTCCTCGAACTTCCTCGTGCTTGTCCCCTGCTCTTGTGACATAAATTCATCTTTGTCAGTCTCAGCTGAAATATGCAAACCTCTTGCTGATGTCATCTGGGAAATAGATGACCTTGTGGCTAAATATATACTGCATGGCTTTGCAAACTGTCAATTTTCAGATTTAAGACTTCGTCTTTGGCACATTGGGCTGGTCAGTGTCACAATTTTAAAAGGAAATGTTTCCAGGACAACAGCCTTGCCTTCTGATGACCACATGATGTTGGCCATTTCAGTAAAGACTTGACTTGGTTTTGTGCGTTTGAAAATTCACAAGTAACAAAGCACAAAAGTCTGCCACTATTTTGCATCTTTTCAGAGCAGCTTTTCTCTTGTCTTTGTTTTAGGCATAGATATTATTTTAAGTAGGTTCAGTCTGATAGATGATGACTTGATTGTCTTTTCTTCAGGAACATTCAGATTTGTGTGAAAATGTCAGCAAAATTGTGTAAGTCAAACAGAACACATTTCTTAGTCATGTAGGAATACTTTCTAATGTTGGAATTAATGTCATATTTTTTCTTTTGTTCTTTTGCCTTAATTTTCCTGTTACTGTTTCCCATCTTAGTTCTACCCAAACTTTCTAAGCTTTTGAATTATTTTTTTTTTTTTACAGCAGGGAACATGGTAATATAGGCTCTCTAAAATGTCACAGACATTTAACATTTACTTGGTGTTAAAATGTATTGAAATGTAATGATGGTCAAAACTGAACCCTATTAATTTAAAGAGAAAACTTTCCTGATAGAATGAAGATTGAAGAAATAGATTGAGCATCTGAGAATTTACTGACAACCAAGAATTAGCACAGCACTGAGAAGGGTACATGTGTTTAAAAGGGGATGAGACAACTTGATATTATTATGTCAACTATGTTAGAAGTTAAAACAGGTTAGGACACCCTGGTATGCTCCCTTGGTAATATTTTTTTAATCAAATAATTCCTACTGGATATCTATGTTGCACTAAACAGTATGCCAATCACTGCAGATAGACGAAGGAATCGGGCATCTTCCCTACCTTCTGTGGTTCTCAAGGTAGACCTTCAACATGCAGGTGCCTGAGGACTAGAGGTGATAAGACAGAGCATGTATTGAGTTTGTTGTGATCAAAGAAGCTGTAGGTTTTTCTCCTGGACAGTTAAATGCTAGAGAAGTGTGACTAGGAAGTAGTGACATATGGAAATAAATGAAATAGGAAGTATGGAAATATAGAGAAGGTCATTTTGTGTACCAAAAAAAAGTATATAATATATGCATATTAATTATAACTATGAAAAATATTTTTAAGCCTATGCACAGAGTTCTGATATTTACTTGGTCTTTTTTTTTTTTTTCCTTGTAAAGTTGCCTGCATTTGTTAGATTTTAATTACTAGTGAGAAAGAAAGCCACTTGTATTCCCTTTAATCATTTTTTAGTCCTTAAAATAATCCTGTCTTACATATAATGTTTTCTATGGTGGAGAGGAAACAGAACTTTTTGAGAGGGACCATGCTCTGAGCTTTATACATTTATGTCAACTCATTCAATCCTTCCTTCAATTCTGTGATTAAAAAAATAGTTATAGAAATAAGGAAACTGAAGCAGAGAAGGATTATGTAATATACGCAAGAAAGAGGAGTCGGATGGACTCTGAAGGCTACTTCCTCCACATGTGCTCATTTCTTAGAAAATGAAAACATCCAGCAAAATAAGGAAATTATATTTTAGCAATATTATAGTTCAAATTTTCAAAGTCTATTGTATGCCTAATAAACTGCTGGATATTTAACTGTATGTTTTTGGTTCTGTTTCTCATCTCCCTTTCTTGCTCTGTAAAGTGAAGAGGTTGTAGAGGGGACTAGGGCTGAGATTCTATGCCTTTATGGTTTAGGGTGGTATATTATTCAGAACTGTCAACACTATCCATCTCAGAAGCAAATGCCATCGTGCCAGATATCAGAAATTTAACAATCCCCCAAGAAAATCTGCTCCAAATCACTTGGAGGTGGGATGGTGGATAATTAAATTAAATGGAGAGAGGCATTTAAAATATTTTACTTCCTCTTAACGTTGGTGACACACTCATTTGACTTCTCTTAGTTTGTGCATGTATAATATGCAAAAGCAAAATAAACACGAGTAAAAATAAAGCCACTGGCTACTGCACTGGGTTTTGGTTTTTTTGTTTTTGTTTTTCAAATTTTATGTTTGGCATTGTAAATCTGACTCATTTAAAATAAGGATTAGCTTTCCTAAGATGAAATTTTATGAATGATAATTTTTAAGGATCCAGAAAGTATTTTTCTGTATATGTCATTATGTCACTAGCTATATTTAGTTCCACAGGATTTATTGAGCACTTTGATGAGCTCTGTGCATGTGATCTTCACATTATTTGCCATAGGGCCATAAGTGCAAATAACCTATACTATAATTTCTTTAATATTTTTAGTTAATGTTGACTTGGAGTTTTAACAGAAATAAATTGATTTGGAAAGAAAAGTTGATAAATGCTGATTGCTTGCCATAACTGCAAACTAAAAGTAGCGGCAAAATACATCACTCTTTTTTTTTTTTTAATATCTGCTACCTAAATATGTGCTGCATAAAGCTGTATCAAATTCCCAAATTCCACCACCAGCGTTGTGCCTGAAACATTTGCATACTAGGATTCTGGGAACAAGTTCTTGTCAACATCGGTAATCAAATTAGCTCTTACCACAATGCCTCTGCCACTTGTTCTCACTATGCACTCAACAAATAGGCATTTTTTTTAAAGACTATAAAACAGATGATTTCTCAGGACAAATAAATTGGTTATAACCTTACACATGTCACGGCAACTTTATTTATTTGATTTATTTAGGGTTCTGGTAAATAAATCAAAAGTAAATCCAGAAAGGCATCCACGAAAAATTGGCCTTGAGCTAAATTATAAACCTAGCAAGAGGCCTTTGTGAGCCCCCATTTCAAGCACCTGTTCTATTGTTGCCACCCTAATTCCAACTCAGGTCATGTTTTTCCTTTCGTGTGTCCTCCCTCCTCGCTTGACCTTCTCTGGATCCTTTTTGCTTTTCATGGCCTTCAGGAAAGAATTTGAAACTCATTCACACTAAACTGATAAGAGCTTAAAGGTTTGTGTCTCCCATGGATCACTGCCTTCTGCCTTCAAGAAAGAAGAAAGTCAGCAGTATGCTTGGATTTGCATCCGGCCTTCCTCACAATCCTCTCTCCACACTATCATCCCAAGACACTTAACAGCTACGTGATGCTGAGCAAGTTGTATCACTTCTCTAAGCTTGTTTCCTTATTGGCAAAGAACGAATGATATTTCCTTCCTCATAGATTTGTTATGAGACTTTAATGAGGTAATGTAAAGTGCTTAACATAGTGCCTGGCTCACAGTGTGAACTTCCTCAACAATAACTGCTATTATTCTTATACAGCGGTTTCCACCAAAGAGGAAACTTTGGCCCTACCCCTGAGTAAAATTCAAAACATTCTGTAAGCTATAGGTAGAGCCTGATAGCATTATACTGTTAGCAAGTGTTTGTTTACAACTAGCTTCGTAATTTGTCAATTTATTACTCTCTTTCCTGAAAAAAAGTGATATGATTAATAGAAATGATTCAACAATGTTGGGAGAGTACTAATTAGAAGGAAAACACTTTGAATCTGTTTTACTCAAACAGCAAAGTCACGATAACAAGTTTTGATAAACAAAGAGCTATCCTTCTCCCGCCTCTAAGCACTTCTGCCCAACATCAGTCTTAAAGTTTGACTAGGAAAAATGCCTTGCTTTCTCTTCTGCTCTCCTATAAGTGCTGAGCCCACCTTTCCAATTATTTTTATTATAATACATGTAATTACAATGGTTATTTTGGCAGATGTGGCTGACCTAAAAGCTTTGTTCTTTCTCTGCTTAAGCTATGGGAGTGCAACCCTGAAAATCTGGAAAACTTGGAAGAGTTCAGCTTTGAAAGTTCCTTGAACAGGAATGGAGAAAAAGGTTGTGATCAGCACATGATGTGCATTATTTCCTGAATGAGAAGGTTTTTATTTGGATTCCTTCCATAGGGTTCTGTTCCAGGGTTATCAACTGAGAAAATCATCTCCAACTGTTTTTGTTCTTGTTTGGAGGGATTCTCCACCCCCGTGCCCCAGCTAACTCTTTTGAAAGCACCTGCTTGGTGACATGGGGAAAAGGTCATGAGAGAGTCAGCAGTGTGGCAGCCATTTCCTGAGCCATCCTGATCTTATCCTAGAAGATGGATCACATTCTCTAGATGAACTTGTTATAAATAGCAGTTATCAGGAGCTAATGGTAGTAAGAAGACTTATCAGACACAGCATAGGATTGACAGTTTTGATCTGTCCTATTGGCTCTGTCTAAAAGCTGATTTCTATCTTGGACATGGATGGATTTGAATACTATTGCACACCCGTACCTCCAACTCTAGTCTATCTTTTGCCTCCCCAACCCGCTAAGATTCTTTTAAGTTTGACTTTCTGTACTTTGTATTGCAGAAAACAATAGATAAATAGGTTTTGTATTTTATTTAATACAATTTTTCAAATTATACTCAACGTTATTTGATATAGTACCCAAATTATGTGCATCCTTCATTGTCTGGCTATACCTGTTAGAGATTCACTGGCTCAGAGGTTTTAGACTGGCCTCAAGGGTATGATTCTTTCATTCTATAGGTCAAAAGGCCAAGTTTGTTTAAGAGAACTATTTCCATCCCAGATTTAGCATAAAAGGATCTGAATATTCAGGATGAAAAACAAACCTGTATGCAGCTTTCTGTGGTCATCATAACATTTCCTGTCAATGCAAAGGACCACCAGCCATCACAGATGCATGACCAACCACAGAAGAATCAGCATAGACTAGAAGTTTCTATCTGAAAACTCCACTAGGTATTAGCTTCCAGAAAATGTTAAAAGATTGCTTTTAAAGTAGTATTTGATAATGTAGACATGATATTTTCTTCCTTCAGTTTTGTGCCTCAAGAACATCTCTAATGTTTAGCTCATAGAAGTATCAGAATTTTGCAGGAATTAGAGAAGGTATGGCTAAATCTTATTTGACAAGAATTTTTGAACACATACCATGTGCTATGTAGTGTTCAAAAGAGCAAAATGTCTTCCTTTTTTAGAGGTTCAGTGTAGTGGAGAACTTCTTTACTAAAGAAAATAATAATGGACCAAGAAGAATCCTGAGGTCCTTACTGATATTTTTAAAAGTAAAATAATTGCTGTGTGGTTATAGAAACCTTTTATTTTATTTTATTATATAGAAACCTGTTTTTTTTTTAACACTTACTTATTTTTGAGAGACAGAGGCAGAGTGCAGGTGGGGGAGGGGCAGAGAGAGAGGGAGACACAGAATCTGAAGCAGACTCCAAGCTCTGAGCTGTCAGCACAGAGCCCGACGTGGGGCTCTAACCCACGAGTGGTGAGATTATGACCTGAGCCTAAGTTGGACGCTCAACTGACTGAGCCACCCAGGTGCCCTGGAACCTTTCATTTTATTGGCAATAGATATAAATTTACTAGAATGAGCTTCATTTATATTAAAATCCTATTAGAACTTTAGTACCTGGAAAATATCTCTGAGCCTTAGTTTCATCATCTAAAAATAAGGTGTTAGATGAACTCCGAGCTTCCTTCCAGCTCTGTTATTCTAGATCCATCCTTGTGTATTTCTAAAATTGGTAGACCAAAGTGCATTATTTGACTAGAAAACATCTGTTATTCCTCTAAAACCTACACATGCATGCATATTATGGTGATATATATATACATATTTGTCAGGGGAGTCCTAGTTGTGAAGATGACATCTTGTCCTTATTCCTATTATATAGATTCTGAGCTAATTCAGTGCAACCATCAACAACAAACATATGTTGAGCACCCAACATGTACATGGCATTTGAACAGAAGCAGGTTCAGATCATGGTATTAAGGAGAGCAAAAACTGGCCCTGTATCTCAGACCTTCCAACACTGCTGTTCCTTCTTATAAGAGCACAGTTTGCCCCCAGTCCTGCCTCTGCCCAGCCAGTGCAGGATGGTGAGGGGGACCCCACCCTCTGACCTTATCAGCTGCCTTCAACCTGGGAGAATGGTTATTCCCAGTCACATTGTTTCTAACTTCCTGATCCTACTTGCTCCCTCTGAGTCACTGAACATGAAATCATAGCTAAGGAAGCTTCAAAGGGACCATGGAAAGCCCTAGACACACACAGTCTAAATGATAAAATGGTATCGGCCGCAAGACTATAAAGAAAATCATGGGTTTATCACGACAGTTGTCCTAGGTAGAGTCCTACCCCCCTAAATAAAGCTGGGATTACTTAGGCTGCTTCCCAAAGCCTTCTCAATCTAAACCCACCCACTTCTTCCGTATGCACCAACATGATGCTCCAACAATACTGCATTCCTTATAGTTCTCTGTATGTGACACACTTGTTTCTAACTTTTTCCTTTGAATTTATACTATCATATGCCTAACCTTCTTCATCTCCTCTTCCACCTGATAAAACCTTCTTCTCCCATGAAACCAGCTGGAATGGTGAGTGTTCTGTGAAGTCTTTCCTGATAACCCTGGATTATGTTAGTCATGCCCTCTCACCTATCTGTTCACATTCCCATCAAAACCTCTATTGTGATTCTCTGTTGATATGTTTCTCTCTGGTCCAGATTTCAGGCTCTTTTGTGGGATCACCTTTTTTTTTTATTTATCTCTGGATCCCTAGAAATTTCCAGTCCCTGAGGCTCAAAGTTTGTTGAATAAGTGAACAAATTCTAGCTTCTGCCTCAAAGCAGAGACATGTTTAGTAGGAGTGTGTGTAATTGAGTGAAGGATGGTGGGTAGTAAGCCTGAGCAGTACTTCGAGCCAAACTAGAAAGGCTTAGGGAACACTTATCTGCACCTTGTTAGTGAGAGATGCCAAGAAGCAGACCCCAAACCATCGCTTTTTCCATTAGTGGAGCTCATAAAAACTAAATAATATAGGAGTGGAAGTTAATACACTATGTTTTGTTTCATACACTGTGTTTTGTTTCTCTGGCAAATGTTGAGAGAAGAGTTGCAGGTAACTGGAGGGGTCTCCCAGGCCGATTTGAGAGAACACAGGTATTTAATCTTCTAATAGGCCACAACTAAACTTTAACATTAAAGCACAATGTAAAACAAAAACAAAAACCCTTGGTCTTCTTCATTCACTTAGTCCATCTCAAGAATAAGACAAGAATATATGGGAAAACAATTAGAATAATTCTTTTAGGGGTGCCTTGTTGGCTCATTTGGTTAAGCTTCTGCCTCTTGATTTCTGCTCAGGTCATGATCTCATGGTGCTTGGGTTCAAGCCCCATGTTGGGATCCATGCTGACAGTGCAGAGCCTGCTTGAGATTCTCTGTCTCCCTCTCTCTCTGTCCCTCCCTTCCTCATGTACGAGCTCACTCTTTCCATCTCTCTCTCAAGAATAAAAAATAATAATAATAATAAGGAGAAGGAGGAGGAGGAAGAGGAGAATTCCTGTCTAATGATCTATAGGTAACTTTTTGGGTTGCAGAACTTCAGTGGAAAAGGTGAGGAAGAAGAGAAGGTATATTATTTAAAGTAATGAATACTGGTTGCTGTAAGAAGCATCCCCTAAATCTCAATAGCTTCCCATAGATTTCTGTTTCCTCTAACATCAAGTAGGGAGAAGTGGGCAGCTCTGCTCCAAGTTAATGTCCAGCTAGTAGCACGTGACTAATGATGGGAAAGTTTTTAGACTACAGGCCTAGAAATGCTGCATATTAGTTTCCTCACATTCCACTGTCCAGAAAGCGATAAAAAGGCTCCCTCCATCAGCAAGGGTGGGGTGGTTTAGCTGTTTATAAAAAGAGGAGGACCCAGAATTCTCTCAAAGAGGAAAGTAAAAAGTCAGGGAGAAGAAAGGAAGGGGAAAATCCAAATAAAAGGAGAGGTTCAGAAAGCACTCAGGGAGAAGTTTGCCCTCTTTGGGTCTCTCTTATAAAAAACATTTCTTACCTTAGATTATCACCCAGCTGAAGAGTAGAATCTATATAAATATGGAGCATATAGATGTTCCATTTCAGCTGTGTGTGAGAATGTGTGTGGTGTAGTGTGTGTGTACACATATGACACATTTGGGATCCAGAGTGTGAACAAGGACAGGAAATATTGAAAAGTGCAATAGGTATATTTTATTGTTTTTTTAGTGTTTGATTATTTTTGAGAGGGAGAGAGAGACAGAATATGAGGAGGAGAGGTTTACAGGGAGAGGGAGACACAGGATGTGAAGCAGGTTCCAGGCTCTGAGCTGTCATCACAGAGCCCGACATGGGGCTTG
Organism: Felis catus; assembly: GCF_018350175.1. NCBI lineage: Eukaryota > Metazoa > Chordata > Mammalia > Carnivora > Felidae > Felis > Felis catus. The sequence continues at coordinate 126,162,901 of NC_058368.1, forward strand.
AACTCACAAACCATGAGATCTTGACCTGAGCTGAAGGTGGATGCTTAACTGACTGAGCTACCCAGGCGCCCCTGAAAAGTATATATTGAAGTGTACTTATATCAGCCGTATGCTTTTAGTAAACCCTCATTTCTTATTATATTCAAATTATTTGGGCCCCATACAAGCCATCTTCTTTCCTGGCCTATTAGTTTCAGGCACACATTGTTTACCCTGTCTATTCCAGCCAGAAAAAAATTAGTGATTAATTCTCACCTGCTTTCATCTCTCTGCCTTCTTCCCCTTATCTTTCAGCCAAATGTTGCTACCTATTTTTTAATAAATTTTTTTTAATGTTTATTTTCGAGAGAGAGAGAGGGAGGGAGGAGGACACAGAATCCAAGGCAGGCTCCAGGCTCTGAGCTGTCAGCACAGAGCCCGACAGGGGGCTTGAACACGTAAGCTGTGAGATCATGACCTGAGCTGATGTGGGATGCTTAATCAACTGAGCCACCCAGGCACCCCCAAATGCTAATGCTTTTAAAAGATATGGGGACGCCTGGGTGGCTCAGGCAGTTAAGTGCCCTACTTCGGTTCAGGTCATGATCTCACATGGTTTGTGAGTTCAAGCCCCACATCGGACTCTGTGCTGACCGCTCAAAGCCTGGAGCCTGCTTCAGATTCTGTGTCTCCTTCTCTCTCTGTTCCTCTCCTGCTTGTGCACTCTCTCCCTCTCTCTCTCTCTCTCTCTCTCTCTCTCTCTCTCTCAAAAACAAATAAAGACTAAAAAAATTTTTTTAAAAAGATATGGCAGAATTTCTCAGAAACTTGTATTAATTTCTGCTGTAGCACTTGCTGAATAACTGTTTTGCTTGTGTACTTGATTACCTTCTAAAACTGTGAGTTTCCCTGAGACCTGCTCTTCTCACATTCCCAACACCTCACAGAGCTCCAGGCACATAAGTTAACATGACCATATAAATTACTGAGCAGACATAGATATTTTTGAGTGAAAGGGTGAAGTGCTAATAGTTATGTGAGACAGCAGGAGTAAACGCAGGCTACATCTGGAAAATAGGGACATCGATGCTCTATAAATATGTCTTGAATAAGAATATAAGCCTTATTCCGACCATCATCTTTTTGACTGCCATTGTTTTATCTTGTATATCTGTGACTTAGAACCATGCCTGCTGTGTAGTCCATGTGTGATATAGATTTGTTGAATATTTGAAGGACTGGGAGAAAACAAAATATGTGGCAGTTTTACAAGATGCTAGTCTTGCTCAAGCAGAGAGCTTTGTCTAAAACCCTTTGACTACTTGTCTTCTCACTTTTCTATCTAGTATGTTCTTTCAACAGTTTTGTCAAACATGGTGGACCTCCCAGAGCATCTTTCCATAACTCTGCTCGGCCATTAAGTTTCCCTAATGATGCAACATGACGTAAATCTGTGATCCTTAAAATAGGAAACTAACCTGCTGCAGAGACCAAACTATTTTGATTCAAGGGTTTTTCCAGTGATTCATAAACATCATGTTAGATCTGAGTCCTCAGCCCTAGAGGCTTCTTTAAACTGTCCTAGACTTAGGCACAGTGAAGCAGCAGGGGAGCAGTGGGAGGCAGAATTATTCTGTCTGTTCCACTTTGACCGCTGTCACCCAGAAGCAGCTGCTGCTAGGGAGGAATGACAAGCTGAGGGATGTTTAAGGCCATTACAATTAGAGGAAGCAGGGGGATAATGGAGCTAGGAAGGACTGCGATGAATTCACTGAGTCATCACCCAAAAGAATTCAACGTCAGAAACAAGAGATTGTGCGTTTGGGAAACAGGTGATGATGAGGGTGAAGGCACACTATCGTAGATTCTTTTGGAAGCATCATAGAGGAATTTGGGGAAGCCACCCTGTGTGGACTGGATTATATCTGAAGTCAAGGTCAGTAAGATCCCAGAAGTCAAGGCTACTGGCCCAAGCAGGAAACCCCTCCTGAGAAGCGCACATCCTCCTCTTTCTGGGCAGGTTGTGATGCGGAAGCACAATCTTCCATGCCCTAATTAGCACTCTTGGTTTGACAAGGGTGGCTCCCATTCTGAAGTTTCCTCTCTGTGTTGTTTTACAGAAGATTTCACGGGAAAGGACCACAAACTCAGTTCCTCTCAATTTTGTCGAAGAATGTCAGCAAATTACAATTGTTCAGAATCAGAATTTCATAAGCTTGGCTGTAGCATATTTATGATGCAAAAACAATTGCAAAAGGCTTTGCTGCACCGCTTTATTGACACAGCCTTCCTGTCCCCACATCTTGCTTCCTCTCAGGAAAGTGGGACGTGTTGGATGATTTCCCAGCTTCTATTTGGAGAGGAAGTCGACAGGTTTTCCACCATCCAGCCCCCGCCAATCTGCGCTAGCTGAGAAACACCTGCAGCCAAAGGCTATGCCCATTCTCCCTTGTGCATTTGCAGCTATCAAAATAAATGAGCCATCTTGGATGGGAAAATTATATCTTTTTTCAGAGTAACCTCACTCTCCACATGTGCACGACGACGCATACGGCCTGATGTTATGAACACTGCCTCTGACTAGAATTACAATCAGGCATTTGGCATTCAAAACCAATGTCAATAATTGTCTCAAAAGAAAGAGCTTTCAAAAGACCTCATGCCCTGGCAGCTTTTCCCTGGTACTGCCCACTTATTTTGCACACAGTAAATTCTTAAACCCACATGATAATGCAAAACAAGGGAACTGCCTGCCTCCTCTGCCCAGATGTCTCACTTTTCCAATATTAATAATTCTTTCTGGACATAAGTCCTTTCTCTCACCCACTCATTCACTCCCATCCCTAACATCTGTCTCAGAAGTCATTATTCTACAAAGAAACCACAACTGCTCCATTCCTCAGCCAACTGCCTATCCATCCAGACTTTCAAGTTGGTTCAGACACCCTGGGAGCTTATGACAGCTTTATGCTCAGCCTAAGGCTTGACATAGGGATAGAGGGTGTACCATTTGCTCAGATGGATTTTCCTCTATTGCTTATCATGTGTAACTGTGGCTTTCCGAATGGAAATAGTAGTTTGAAATGCTTTTGATAGAAAAAGAGCAAAAACTCATAAGTCTGTAGGCAAAAACAAATCAAAACAAAACAAAACAAACAACAAACAAAAACACCTGATCAGTGGTCCAAGGAGCCCTAGTGGTTCATGAGATCTGTAACTTGTCTGTTATGTGGCATCCATAGCTGTGTGCATGATGGTGGTGTGAGGATGTAAGTGTGGTGTCTAAGTGTGGTATACAAAGTTCTGTGTACAAGAAGATAGATTGGGGGCACCTGGGTGGCTCAGTCGGTTAAGCGTCCGACTTCGGCTCAGGTCACAATCTCGTGGTTCGTGAGTTCAAGCCCTGAGTCCGGCTCTGGGCTGATGGCTCGGAGCCTGCTTCCGATTCTGTGTGTCCCTCTTTCTCTGCCCCTCCCCCGTTCATGCTCCGTCTCTCTCTGTCTCAAAAATAAATAAATGTTAAAAAAAAAAAAAGAAGATAGATTGCTCAGTGGTACAGAGCCCATCTCCACTCTGGAATTTGCTCAGTCAACATGGCTGGGTTGATGAGGACCAAGAATGTAATCCTTTTCCAGACTTTCTGACACACTCAAAGGGACCCCAAACCCAAGTGACTGTATCCTGCTTCATCAGTCTCTCCAGGGACTGGTCACTTCCTTTAAAATGACTCAGTGCCAGGAAATCAGAAATTTCAGATAACACCATTCTTAAAGGCCCCTTTCTGACCAGATTGTCTTCATGGAAATATCCACCCCAGTGTCCATCTCCTCCGAATCCCTCTGAAGTTTTTAGTCTTCTTGCAAACTTCTCTATTCTCATGCCTTTACTATAGTTTTCCAGTTAATCCAATAATATCCTACTCAGAAAATATCACATCTTATATTGATTTTTGCTGTCTGTCCCCAGCTCACCTCCTTTCTGCTTGTTTGAAGCCTATCAATTCTTTAAAGTCCCGACAAAAGTCTTTCTTCAAGAAGAAAGTCTACACTAGTTTTCCTCTCCACAAAATCCCAGGAGTCCATACTGCTTGCTGGACATATATGACAACAGTCATGTTCTTCTTTCCATTGCCAGTCACTTGGCATATCTTGGCACCAGCTAGATTGGAAGACTCCCTAAGGGTCAATGATTTATCTTGCAACAATTGTTATTTCTAATGGCATCTAGCACGTGCTAAGTTTTCCATTAGTGTATCTTGATGCTAGATCAATGGGAATATCCATGACTGACCAGTAAACTTACCTTCTATATCAGTTAAAAGGAATTGTGGCCATTAGGCATGACTTCCTTCAACCTGATTTCCCTTCTCTCATACTTACAAACATCAATAACCATTCCCTTCCTTTTTCCTGTACTTAGTCATAAGAACATGAAGTATCTCATGCACAAAGCTGATCCCTTTACATGTTTTATTAATTCTGTTTCTTTCACCTTCCTGTCATTGATCATTTGCTCTCCCATGATTCTTGGTTTCTCTTTAGTCTCTAAAATTGCCCTCCCTTGACCTCAAATCTCGCTTATTCAGTTACTTTACTTCCCACTCCTTTCATCTTCTCAAAAGATTAGTCTATTTTTGCTATTTTCATTTTTAATCCTTTTATTCTCAACTCTCTGCCACCTGGTTTCAGCCCTGCCACTCCATCAAATTTGCTTTAAATCCATCGATTATCTCCTCCTTGTACAATACAGTCAGCATTTTTGTATTGCTAACTTACTGCCCCTCTGCTATACTGGATCTTGTTAATTATCTTCATACTGAAAGATATAAAGTATATCTTTATACTGATCTTTATACTGAACTCCTGTGGCTTTTCTCCTATTTCTCTAATATTTTTCTGCTTCAAATCTTGCATGGTCTCTTCTTCCTTGAAACACTTTAAATACTAATTTTTCACAGCATTCTATGTTCAAGCAACTTCCCTTTGGTCATGGGTAACCACTTCACTCTGAATGCATGAGATTGTTACTGCAGTAATAATAATATGAACAATATTTACAGAGTTCCTTATTTCAATTATTGTTCTAAGGACTTTTACATGTATTAACTCAGTCTTCATACACATTGTATTTTACAAAAAAAACATTTTATACATGGGAAAAATAAACTGGAGAGGTTAAATACCTTGCTTATAGTCAAAAGAGTAGAGTTGGGATTTTAATCTGCAAAAATCTGGCCCTAGAGCCTATGCTCAGGTGCAAATTTGAGGTTGCATGTAAGAGATTTGGTGCTTAACTTTTCTAGAACAACAGTTAGTGGCTCCATCCTCTAGCCATCCCTCAACCTAGAACTCATGGAATCATTCTTAACTCCCTCATGCCTCACCTCCCACAGCACATCACTTATTGGCTCCTGATGATTTCATTTCCAATATATGTCTTCAACCTGGGCTCCTTTTTCCCCACAGGCCTTTCACCACTGTCTGGATGTGGGCCATCATTGTGTTTCACTGGACGACTTAAATAGCCTCTTAGCTGATTTCTTTGTTTCCATTGCCATCTTCCTCAAACCCATAGTCACCATGTGGCAACAGAAAGTTTTAAATAAGACACAAATCTGAGCATGTCAGTTCCCTACTTTAAAACCTTTTAATAGTTCCTGATTCCCTATGATTAAAGTCCACCTTCTGAATAAGGGAACATAAAGCATTCACTTAGTCTTGCTGATTCTTCAGCTTTATCTGCAACATAAAATTACTTGTTGTTTCCTACACATAGGACTTTTGTCCCTTATTGCTTCTGTTCCCTTGGCCTATTCAGTCTACCTGGATAATTTCTGTATTTCTTTACATCTCATCAAAGGCTACACATCCTGTCCTTGCATTTAGTGTCATTGTATTTTTTTGTATTTTTTTTACAAGATATAAATAACCTGTGTATGTCTCTGTCTTCTCTACTAGGTTATTAGTTCCTAAACGTAAAGACTTTGTCATGTTTTTCTTTGATTTTGCAATGCTTTCTATAGTGGCTAATATAAAATAGGCACTTTATGAATGTTTGTTTTAATGAATACATTAATGAACAAATGAAAGAATGAATATAAACCGCTGTTTTTCTTTTACTGTGAGTTATTTTTCAATAGAGCACACACACGCACATACAAATTTAAGTAAGAGAATGTTCCTGTTTACACTGCTGGACATTTTCTGTCCCTAGGTATTAATTATAACATGTTTATTTTCCTTAAAGACAAACATTATAGGAAAACCCTACTAAATTCCATAGCACTGCCCCTTGTTTTTTTGTCTTCCCTTACCAAAATTGCCATCTATATTTTCCTAATGCAAAATGCAAATTGCATATTCAGTCATTATATATGCTCATTAGTAGTGGTACGATTTATGTTAGGATTAGCTTCTTGTTATAGAGAAACCCAAAATACTAGTGGCTTAAGAACAATAGAATTTTTTTTATATCACATTCAAGAACTCCTAAGGAGGCAGTCGAGGGCTGATACACAGTTCCATGTTCATGAAGAATTCACATTCCTCCTATTTTGTTGCTTCTTCACGCATTTCCTCATAATCCAAATTGGCTTTTGGAAATTTAGCTATCATATGTGCATTTCAGATGGCAGGAAGAAGGAAGACAAGAAAATGTGTTTGCTCCTCCCTTTTAAGAATGCTTCTTGGAAATCCCATACAACATGTCCACTTACATGCCACAGTAGCGGTCAGGAAAATGACAGATGACAGTTTTTGTTCCTTTGCTTGTTGTATTTTTTTAGCTGGTGGTAGTGTGAGAAGCAAAAATTGAGGTTTTATTCTTAGGGAGAAGGAAGAGTGTATGTTCACGTAGGTAACCAGTAGTCTCTACTACAGTTTAGTCTGAATGTAAAGAGTTTATGGAAATCTCAGAAGTATTATACTGGTGAGCAACCTATGATCAGCTGAAAGGTGACCTGGAGGTGATTACTGCCTAGCTGCCGAGCCTGCAAATAAAACCAAGAGCAAATATGAGGCATCTGGGTGGCTCAGTCGGTTAGGCGTCCAACTTCGGCTCAGGTCACGATCTCATGGCTCCTGAGTTTGAGCCCTGCATCAGGCTCTGTGCCAACAGCTCAGAGCCTGGAGACTGCTTCATATTCTGTGTCTCCCTCTCCCCCACTCATGCTCTCTCTCTCTCTCTCTCTCTCAAAAATAAATAGACATTAAAGAAAATTTTTTAATAAAAAAAAAAGCAAATAAACATAGTTAAGTTGTACACCTGGCCTCATAGAACTGAAGACTGAGGGTTATGGATTCACTTCACTGAATCAAGAAAATGCATTGTGGTCTTTCTGCCATTATTTAAGTTCACTATAACAAACACCAATGAAGCAGATGATATGCATATTCTGATTTTATATACTGCTGTGTAATGTTGGTATTATAACAATAAGATTTATTTACATGGTTCATTATTTTAGACCAGCACTTCTGAAACTTATCTGTGTTAGGAATTACCTGATGCCTCACTAAAATGCAGATTGTAATTCAATAGGTCTCAGGTGAAGTCAAAGTTCTGTTGTACTTTGGGTTGCAAGGCTTTTGGAGCCTCAGCACATGTCAATCTATGTGTTAGTTTAGTTTTCCAGAGTATAGATGCCAAGTGGGTAGAGATATCCAAGTAATTTTTCAAGAAGCCTGTGGAGAACAGAAGGGAGGGAGAGAGAGAAAGGGGAGAGCTTTCAGACTGCAATGAAGGCTTACCAGATAGGAGAGAGAAGGAAAGGAAGAGTATGTTGAAGGAGTATCATTTTATAGATGGACCAGTAGGGAACCTGAGCCAAAGATGCCCATCAGAGTCCTACAGACCATAGGAATGGGCCTGCAATGATACTCCTGCCATGGTTAGTCATTGGCTGGGAGCAGCTCATGGGAAGCATAGCTTTGGCATTAACAGGGTGATAGACCCACAGGGGCAGCTAGGGCCATTATTCAATTATTCAATTACACTTCATTCAGCAGAAGACCTGAGTGGTATCTTCTAATAGCTGCTACAATCCATATTCTTGCCTTTGTAAGTACACTACACTGAATATGATTTAATTTTTATTTGAAGTCCTTGCAGTGTCTGGGTGTTTATTGAAAATATTCATTTTTCAACATGGATTTACAGCGCATGGCCCAGAGTGCCTTCAGTAAATATTTGCTTTTGAATAAACAAAATTGAAGAGGAAGGAATTACAGCAATAATGAATGAATTAGTATAGGGCCCAAGACACACCATTGAATTTGCATGGGCAGGAAGGATAAATTATTTCTAACCTAGTGTCTTGGTATTTGCCTCTTTCTCATAAAAGCTGATCCAGCAACTATTATCCAATTTTAGGTTCCAGCTAGTTGATGTTTGATTGTAATTAGTTTAACAATTTGAGTTCATTTCCTCTAAGGAGACCATGAAAAAAATAATTTAATGGAAACAAATCAGCCATTATGGAATTTATATAACTCAACCATATGCATTTTGAACACCAAATATAATTACGTAATAATTTTGCCTCAAAATTAAATCATTTGGCACACTTTTGTAGGATGAAATTAGCAAAGTCCAATTTAATTTGTGTAAGGCACCAACATTACTGACTTTTGGAAATAAAAGGCCTTGGGAGATAAAAATTCCATTGGAACTATTATGTTTTCATTCAGATTCATTTTCAATATGTTACACTTCATAAAATTACAAGTCAGAAACTACTATTTCTGAATTTATAAAATGTACAAACCTTGACAGAAAAGGACCTTTTATGAATTTGGGGTTCAGATTTTCTCCATTTTTTTCTTTCTTCTTATCAGAATCATAGGTCAAATGACTTACATCTTTATTATCACATAAGTGGTGATATAACTTGTTACTTCTTATCTACAAACAAGTGGCAGAATTCATAGGAAAATCTACCAAATATTACAGAGGAAAAGATTATACTGATAAAATCTGGGGGGAGGGATTTCTCTGAACACCAAAGTAGAATCAACAGTCTATTGATCGTGTCATTTTCATCATCATTATTACACCAAAAGGCATAATTCTTTGGTTCATTCAGTGAATCCGTACTGAATAGGCTAAGGACAAGTCACTGTGACAAGTTCTATTGTGAATTCAAGAATGACTTAGGGGTACAATATACCTGTAAAATACTTTGGAGCATATAAAGATGAGAGCATTTGGATAAATTACTCTATGTCACTCTCTCTGTGACCCCTTGAAGCACGTTTATTATCCCAAGTAAGTGAATGAATGAAAATGATGGAATGGGCATCCAAGACTAAGGGAATGACAAGTCAAAGAGACAAAGAAGAAAAAACAGCCTGTCTTCCATAAATAATTAGTATTCTGGATGGTTTAGAATGTAAGAAAGTAGTAAGTAGGAGTGACTAGATCTGAATCAAAGTTAATAGGGCTTGGAATAACATGCTGAGGTACTTGAACAGAAATCTCATAGTCAGTGGGGAAATATTTCAGTTTTTTAAAGAGGGTGCTAATATTACTTTTTAAGAAAGATGATCTGGTAATAGTATGTGGTATTTACTACATGAGGTAAAAAGTGTGAATTTGTTACTTTTTAGGAAATAAAGCTTTTCAGTGGTTATTGTGGAGAATCAATGAGCTAACTCACAACTGACAAGAAAGATTTCTAAGTAATAGAGGGGGAAATAGCTAATTACTAAATATGCATTGGACTACGTCTGCGTGTTTCTCAATAAAATAGGAAGTGGAAGTTGAAAAACAAGAACGTTGAGGTGATACCATATTGGAAGATGGCACAGTAGACATGGAGATGGTCAGAGGAACAAGGAACTCTGGAGTCTGTTGTCAATGAAGACAGCATGGAAGTGACTGATCACTTCTCTGTCGTGTCTCTTTGAATTCTTTTCTCTCTTTTCCTAGATCTACAGACATGCTGGACAGTTTGCCCAGGGGTTAGGAACAAGAATTTTGGAGTCACTCTTACCTGAACATGAGTCCCAGCTATGTCAGATCCTCGCTAGCTATGTTATCTTGGGCAAATTACTTTACTGCTCTGACCGTCACTTCCATGACAAGTAATATGGAGGCAACAAAAATAACCTGTCTAATAGAATTATGGGACTTAAATGAGAAAATGCACATAATTAACTTAAAAGAATGTCTCCTATGTTCTAAGTAGCCATTTTATTATCATTAATTATAATTTATTATTATTATTATTAGAACTATTGTTTCAAAGGTAACCGGTAAGCACAAATAAGCAGAGGCAGTGACCTATGCTCTACCTGCAACCTCTTTGATGGCTATCTTTCTCCATTGAGCACCCACCCTATCACAACTCCCCTTTCTTTGACATACTCTCTAGGATGTACCCTTATCTCCCTGGCTGCTGTTTACCTAACTTCTTTCTGGCTTGTCTTCCAGGTCATTGTGTAGGTATTTCCCAAGCTCTGCCTTTGGCTCCTCTTCTTTCTCCATGGTCACATCTTCTCCCAAAGCTTAGGCAATCCTTTCTAACTGATCCAATATGGAGGTAGCTTCCAAAATCTGAATCTCTAGTCTTGATTAATATCCTAAGTTCCAATACTGCATTTTGACACCCCCATCTAGATATCTTGTGTCACTATACACTCAACAAGTTCAAATCCAAATCCAATTTGTACCTAAACACAAACTTTCAACCTGCTCATTGCCATTAGTGACATTATTCTTTAACTAGGCAGCCAGAGGAGAGACTTCAAAGTAATCCTATAAACTCCATCAGCTTTCCCCCACTTCACTCTGATTAGGCAGTTGCCAAATCATATAAGCTGCACTACTCCATTGTCTCTCACAGCTGTTTCCAGGAGTTTCCCCTCTGTTTCAAGACATAATACCTCCTTGCCCAAATTACTGTTTCATGAAAGTCAAAGTGTTGTCTCTACCTCTAGTTTTGGTCCTTCCATACCTCTTAACAAGTGTTGCCACGTTACTGCCCTAAACACATTTCTGAGAAGGGTTCCTTCCTTCTCCAGCATTGTTGACTTTCATAGGCTAAAACTGTACTGCATTAATAATTTTATTATTAATAGCATACACTGACATGTTAATTATATACATAATGCATATATCTTGTCTATCCACTGAAATTGAGGTCATTAAAGTCAAATATCATGTTATAGAATTATATCCATTCATACTAGGGTCACTGCTTTAAACATAGCAGGTATATAATAAGTGCTTACTGAATTAAATTTGTTCTGAAGAATTGCATTTCCCTGCTCAAAAATCTTCAATGTTTCCACATTTCTTATCAAGTGAGATAAAAATTATTTAGCCTTAGGTTTGATACAATTTAACCCCAGTCTACCTCTCCCACTTCTCCAGTTTGTTTCTTTTTTGTGCCATGGAACGATGGACTGAAACGTATTGTTCACCCCCCTCTCCAAATCTGTATATTGAAGCCACAACTACCAATGTGATGGTATTTGGAAAAGAAGCCTTTGGGAGGTTATTAGAGTTAGATGAGATCATGAGGGTGAGGCTCTTTTGATGAGATCAGTGGCTTCATAAAAAGAGAGGCAGAGAGAGCATTCTCTCTCCCTCCCTCCCTCCCCCCCCCCCTCTCTCTCTCTCTCTCTCTCTCTCTCTGACCTGTGAGATGCAATAAAAAGGAAGCCACCTGCAAGACAGGAAGAGAGTCCTCACTGGGACCCAAATCAACTGGCACCTTGATCTTGCACTTCCCAGCCTCCAGAACTATGGAGGAAAATTAATTCCTGGTTTTTAAGCCACCTAGTTTTTGATAATTAGTTGTGGCAACCCATGCTGACTGATGCACATGGATTCCAGCAACACTAAAATACTGGTTTCCTGCACATTCCTTGCCTTTCTAGCTTTCCCATACTTCCTCAGTTTAGAATATCCTTTTCCCCCTCTTTGCATGATTATACCCTACCTAGCTTAAAATCCATCTTTTCATTTGAGCCTTCCCTGGTGTCTCCTTTAAAGTAATTTCTTTATCCTCTGGAATTCCTCACCACTTATTCCTGTCTTCTGGCACTTCACATACTCTGTGGATGTGAGCTTATCTTGTTTACTTGACTGTGAACTTGCTAACTAACCTCAATGACTTTGCCAGGTTCATGTTGTATCCCATGGTACTGACCACAGAGCCTGGACCATTAAAGGAATCTAATTCACATCATGCTTTTCCAGTTGAATAGATATCCAAGTACCATCAGAGGTTTTTCATAGGCAAGATGAAGCACATGAAAGATTAGAATCTGTGCTGGCATGAATGGAGAGTGGAGAGGTAATGGGTGAGAAATATCATGAAAGGAATAAAGAGGAAAAGCAGTGAAGTTGAGAAAAAAAAATCAAAAGTTTCAGCATGTGGCTTGGATGGAACAGATAAGTGGGATTTCTCCACTGAAGTCTTAGAGGAAGCTGGAAGCCGATCCTGGAAAGATACACAACAGAAGAGAGTTTTGGAAATGAAGAGTTATAAAGGTACAAATAGGGCTGATGGATCTCAAATGTAGAGCTTTTAGGTGATAGTTGTACCTCAGTGGTCTGAAAGAACAATGAAGGATGAGAAGCAGATGAACCCATGTTCTAGTTTTGATACAGGAAGTGGGAAGCAGTATACAACATAAATGATAAGACACTCTTAAGACATCCAGCTAAGAAAAATGAAGCCCATAATTAGATAGTCGTTGTGTAAAGAAGAATAGAAGAGAACAGCAAAAGACTGCACACGACAGAGTTGGGCACACTGTGGATGGGGAAAAAGAAAATCTGAATTAGATTGGGATCTAAAAGAGAGAGGAGCCCTAGGTTTGTGCTGAGGATAGCAGAAGTTTAGAATCAAGATGAAATAAGAGATTGGCAGGAATTATAGAGACACCTGGGCTGCAGCTCTGACTAGGTACCAGCCTGCCCCTGGATGTGAGGAAAAGCAGGCAGGCAGGGCCCTGCAAGGAGAGGGAGGTCCAGCCCCATTGCTACAGGCAGTGTTCTGGCCCTCACCCATCCCTTCCTCCTCACGGTGCTAAGCCCGTATCTGTGACTGCCTCTGAGCTCCAGTCCCAGTCTTCTAGCTCCCTTGGGCTTTGTCCACATGGATATTCTGCCAACACTTCAGGTTTAGTACACCCCAAACCAAACCCCTCCATTTCTGTCTCTGATCTAATCCCTGGTGAAAAAGATGGTCTGAAGGTAATCTTGGCTAAATTGAAAGGAAAAAAAAAAAAAAAGGAGTTTGTGGCCCTGGCCTGGTTTCATTTTTTTTTTTTCCATTAATGCCACTATTCTCCTAGTGATATGGCTTCAAAAATCTTGACATTTTTCCACAGTGTCGTAGGCTAAAAAATGGCTGGCTGTTGACGTCTTGATTTCAGACGTCTTGATTTCTGATTTATGGCCTGTGGAACTATGAGAGAATAAACTTCTGCTGTGTTAAGACATCACATCTGTGGTAATTTGTTATTGTGACAATAGGAAACTAGTACGAACAGCCTCCTTCCTCACACACAATTACAAAGTTCTACCTACCAGTTACTCAGGCTCCACCATTTACCCGCCACAGAACTGAGCAAGTTAATAAGCCTTTTAGAACTTGAGTCCCCATCTGTAATAACATAAGATTTGGGGGACTATATTGGGAACTGAGATAATCCACATAAGGCACTTATTGCAGTGTGTGTCTAAACTAAATGATCAATATGTATGTTATCACAATTGTCTACCAAAGGCGCTTTCAGTCCCTCACTCTTCTAATCCATTTTTCCCAGCACTTCATAATATTCATCCCAAATAGTGTTATGACCTTGAAACCCCTTCCTCAGCCTCCTTTCCTCAGTGAGGACAACCCCAGACTTGTTAGCATGGTATTTGAGTCGTTCCAGAGTGGACATTATTGAGGGGCCACCCTGATCCCCTGTGCAAGGCTGTGTGCACTTCCTCAGCTATGGGGAGTGTCACCTGCTGACTGTTGTCAGCTATTCCTTCTCCAGAGGATTGTTTTCAGATAAATGTGAAGTGGGCTCCCCACCTCTCAGGGCATCCCACAAACAAAGGTTGCAGGGGGGCAAAGGCTGCTCTTGCTTCAACGGGGGACCATGTCTGTGGTGCTGTTCCCGCGCTGAGCTCCTTGCAGTATCCAGCCTTTGCAGGACTCCAGCCAAAGCCGCATTCATGCTGAGCATCTTCCCTTGCTGAATCCTGCTGCCTTCGCTCCCTTTCTCCAGAAAGCACACGCATAATAACACCCATGGACCTGAATCCCTGCTTCAGACTTTACTTCCGGAAGCCTGACCGACGTCACCCTCTTAATGTGTCCCCAAATTTCCTCACTAGCCTTATCTTTTATTTCTTCTCCTGTGTAAACCCAAATCCCTAGTCACAAGAGCCCAATGTGCCTTTTGATCTCTTTATCTCATCTCTAATGCAACTTCCCTTCCTTGCCCTCTACTGGTCCAAATCATACACGTTTCCAGCTCTGCCTTGAGACCATCCTGGGCAACCCCACTCCAGTGACTTTTTCCTTCCTTCTGAACTTCTATAATGTGTATTTTCTGTAGCACTTATTTGGCAACAATTTAAATACTTGCATTCTTCTATCAAAAAAGGAGATGATACCTATCTGGCAGGTTTGTTGTGAGCATTTAAGTGAGATTGTGAAAAATTCAGAGCATGGTGACTGGCTCTGAGAAGGCTCATAAGTTACTGTTAATGATATTTGATGTCTAGAAGACATTCTCTTCCTCTCCCTCCTGCTTCTTTGTTCATTCTCAAGAATAGGCTAGAAACTGGAGTGCTAATTGGGATCTGTTTGCCTGTAGGAGAATCATTGGCCCCTGTGGTTTATCATTCTTCTCTTCCGTTATCCTCTCATGACCTACGGCTGTGCATCCACAATATGGGTATTTACAAGTCGAGAAGGGGGTGGACCACAGAGAGATCAAGACCTTCAAAGTCCAGCTTACTAAAAGACTTCTCTTTTGAGGCATGGAGATATCTCAGCTATCAGAAAAAAAAAATGGTAGGTAACTTTTGGAGAAGGAGGGGAGGTCTACTATTTGTCAAAATTATCCAGCATCCAATATAGCCAATAGATATGGCTGAGGAAAAAAGTGCTAATGAGCCTAAGACATGCACATTAAATTTCCATTGGGATGTACCTCATTCAAAAGATAAAGGGAAATACATTTTTGGCTAAATGCCCAGTCCAAGATTTTTGTAAAATATAATGAGATGTTTAAACAAGCTCCAAAGGACCATCAACTTCTGTCTGGTTTAGAATGGAAAGTCCCATAATTCATTTCCTGTCAGTCACCTGTTTAAAAATTATCCATAAATTTTGAGTTTCATTTCTACTAAATGAAAGCTTTTAAAGTCCTATCAACTACTTGAGTTCTGTGAAAATCAAGTAAATAGGTAGAAGGAGCAGACAAAAGATGGCGTGGGGGAATCATCTTTTTTCATAGCATATTGATTTTTTTTTATATTTTTAGTCATCTATTCCAAGGGGGATACCTGCTTAATATGTTTGAAATTCAATGACTCTCACATGAGAATTTCACATTAAGTTTATTGACATATTATGTAAGGACAGAATTGAGAAAGACATAAAAATTTCAGACATCATAATAAGCTAACAAACCAACATATGCCTACCATTTCATAATGTCCTTTATGTTTGTACTCCAAGTAAGTTAAAAGGAACATGCTGTTTTCCAAGAAGCTGTTAACCCATGCTGTATTTCAGAGTCTTTGCTTGTGGCTTTCTTCTGCCAGAAATATCTTTTCCCCCTCCTCAAAAGTAAGGGTCTGCCATCCTTCACAGCCTGATTCTCACATCTGTTTCTTTATTAAGACTTTCCTGATTCTCCCTAGCCCTAAGGGGTCTCCTTCCTCTCACCCTCCATTGGGCTTGACCAGTTCTTAATTGGAGGTGCCTTCTCAGATCTGCTGAATGACTTCCATGTGCTCTCAGCTCTTTTGTTTTTTGAGCCTCTTTCTCCATAACAAAATTTTAAAAATTGTATGTTATAACTGCATTGACATAAAGAAAAATGTAATCTGGGCTGAGCTCATAATTATATACCAACTATAATAATGATATTCCATTTTAAATCTGATTTTGTTAATTAAAAAAAAGCGTTTTCCCCAATCTCTAAATGTTATCATGGCACTCCACCTCCAATTAGTAATGGGTCATTTCCACTCAGACTTGTGTTGTAACTACTTTTGTCTATGCTCTCTTTCCTCCCAGAGAACAAGCACAAGGTGGGAAGATCGAGAACCCCTTTATATAGCAGTTATCTGAAAACATATGATCTTCTAAGGTCTCCAGAGAAAGAATATTCAAGAATCTATTTAGTCCTACATTTACTAAGGCAGGGTGACTACCCCTCTTTGGTGTGACTAATTATGATTCTTACTTTTTTCCAGTGATAAAGCTACATTATTATTGTTAGGCCATAATGTTCCTATTTTTGATGAAGTATTAAGGGAACAAAGTTAGAACAACCTAGTAATCGAGAACCCTGGAGACTTGTTTCCATTTTCAGAGTTTCCTTTGTTGATTAGTACTTTGTTTTTAGAAAAGGGTGTGTGTGTGCACGCGCATGCATGCATGCACGCACGTGTGTATGCTCACACATGTACAAAACAATCTGAAAGGAATCTGGAAAATAAGGCTTTTCTTAACTTGATCTACAACATGGGATGAACCAACTTAAAACTGTATTACCACCTAAAATGAAAAAACCCATGTCTGTAATTGGTTGTAAACCTGCTGTGTTGGGCATCTAGTGAAATCTTTATTTCCACTATTCAAGTCACCCCACTGCTCTGCCTCTAAAATCCTAAGTTTGAGTGACTTGAAAATGAAAATTGCCAAACTTACACCATTAACAGTGTTCTTGACCTACATGGGTTTTGATTCGAGCCATTTTACAGACTAAGTTGCTCTTCCTATAACTGGTCTCACAGTCAAGGTTGCAACCCGCATACACCACTCAGACTTCTGTTCTTGAAAGAGGAGGCACATAACCCGCTCACTTTTAAAATCTGTTTTTCCTGCCATGGCAGATGTCTGGCAGAAAGCACTTAATTCTGCCTGCGTTGTTACAGAGTTAAGCAAATAAAATTCCTTTAGTGCACAGTATCTCCTGAAACTTCCCAGAGTTCTCAAACAAGTGATTTTTATGGCAGTGTCAAATCACATTTCTTCCAGGCAAGGCCCTCCCTTTTGGATTTTCTAATGGTGTTTGCAGCAAAAATTTGGGGAAGTGGTGTTGTGGGGAATAGTCCAGAGGTTTGGAACGCTGGTCATGAGGGAGGGCTGCTGAACAAAACTCAGTCATTTTATCTCCTGTCAGTGGGAGCATCCAGGGTTGGCTTTGTGGAAGGGCGGCAGCCTTTCATCATTATGCTCCATTAAGATGTCACTCAATGCTGCCTCAAGTTTAAAAATAAAATAAAATTCTGGGGCGCCCGGGTGGGTCAGCTGGTTAAGCATCTGACTTCGGCTCAGGTTATGATCTCACAGTTTGTGGGTTCAAGCACCTCTGTCAGGTTCTCTGCTGACAGCTCAGAGCCTGGATCCTACTTGGATTCTGTGTCTCCCTCTTTCTCTGCTTGTGCATGTGTGCATGCATGTTCTCTCTCTCCCCCTCAAAAGTAAATAAATAAACATTAAATATATACATATATATGTGTTTATATATATGTATATATATGTATAGATATTATAAAACAATCGTCATGGGGGGGGTAATTCTCATTTTCTCACACTTATAGTATGTATAAAATCATCTTTGGAAACATTATTTTTATTGCTCTGTATCAGTTGAACTAAATAAATACAATATCCTTGCCATACATAGGCATGTCCAAAATCTGGGCCTCCAGGCACTCCCACAGATGGTTACCTGGACAGAAGCCCCTCCACTCCAACAGAGAGATAGGGTGCCTTCACTGCTTCTGATTGTCTTCTCAAAACACCAAGTGTTACTGACACCATACTTTCTTTTGGAGCATAAAATCAAACATAACTAAAATAAAAATCACACACACACACATAGACCAATCTTCTGATGTGGCTGGTCCTTTCGTTCAGGGTGGAAAAATAAACATAAAATAAAACAAAATCATAAGCTTCGGGAAGTAATAGAATGTGCTTGTAAATTATCCAGATAAGGTAGCAGCTAGTTTACCCTATGTTTGATTTCAAAGTGTTAGATTCCTTCAGAGGGACTTTCCCAAGTTCATATGGAAATCACACTAAGCTGTTGTAATTCCTTTGGAATGGAACACGTTTTAGTGACCCAGGTAGCTGTGCAGGCTACTTTCCAAGGGCATTTTGAGCTCTCCTTCTCTCTGAGGTTGAGGGAATACATTCGTGGCTGTTCATTGGCCAGTGATCTGCAGAGAGGAATGGAGTGCAAGCCCAGCGTGAGTCAGCAATATCGGCTATTAAAAAAGAAACTGACCTGATTGGGGTTATGAAGTATGAAGAAGTAGGAAGGAAAGAACAACAACCCAATGTGCCCAGCCTAGCTCGCACGCTTGCTGGATGCTTGCCCAATGCTGAGTTCCAAGTAAATTTGAGGCCATGTTGCCAAATAAAATACAGAACACCCAGTTACATTTGCCTTTCAGACAAACGAAAAGAACAATCAGACTTCTACCTTTCCAATATCCCTTTTCTCTGAACCCTCCGTGAATCCCTCCCCTCATAGTCCAAGAGTGAAGAATTACAGCAACAGCAGCACTTAAAACTTTCCAAAGCACTTTGCACATTCATTAGGTTTCTTTTTAGTTTTTTACCACATTCCAAAACGTTTGTTCTAATATGGCTATCGATTGATAAAACTTGAGGCTGACCTGAGATTAAGTTAATTACTCATTCAAGCGAATGTTGAGATTAGGATTTAAATCCCTAATATCAACTCCACCATCTCTCCAAAGCATTTTGTATTTGCATTTTCTTATGACAGAGTTTATTAAATTCTCTCATATACTCTGTTTATTCACCTTGATTTTACCTACATTTTGAGTTTTGTGAGAATGGGAGATTTGTTCCTATATAACTTTTAACCTCACAGAGCTCTAATGTCTATGGATTTGAATCGGGTCACAAACTCCTTTTTTTTTTTTCCTTTCAATTTAGCCAAGATTACCTTCAGACCATCTTTTTCGCCACATTTCTACAAAGTAGAAGACAATCACAATTAGGTTCTACATATTTGCTTAAGGGAACACAGTGGATTATTGCAAACAATGAAAATGGAATTTAGGGCTTCTTTTTCTCAGTTCATTGTGTGGTCCACCATCCTCAAATACCTTTTGTGATTTTATTATCATTACCTATTAGGAGCTCTGAGGACTTTCCATCTTCTGAAATACGTGTTCATGAGTCGATTTGTGTGCAAATCCACGAAAGGGTGTCTGGAAAAAAAGGTGCTTTTGAAGCTTGAATATTAATCTCTCAGCCTTGATTTGCTGAAACTGGTGATATGGGCAGGGTTTAAGTCTCTTAAAAGTCATGTGAAAAAATGCAATAAACATGAGTGAAATTGTCCTTGATGCCTTTGAGGTTACTGTATCTTGGTGCCCAATGGTTAAACCCCAAATCTCCATCAGAATGGGCAGAAATGATAAAATGTGCCTTTTACTTAGCATGGGATAGCTGGCTCTCCCAGCAGGCACTGACATAATTTGCTTAGAAAGTGACTGCATTCTAGCTTAACACAATGGAAGCAGGCTTTAACCAGCTGGAAATGGATCCCGGGCAAGTTCAGTTCCTGGCCCACTCCCGGATTTTCATCCTGCATTAGCACTATGGTCTCCATTCAGTAAGGCTGGCATTTCTTGCAACGAGCCATGATGCCAAAATTCTGTCCGGGTGCTTTTCTTCCTGTGTCATCATGTAACCACAGGTCCAGAGAGAGAGGAGCTCTTTTGAAATTGTTGGAGATTTTATATTATGTTCTTTTGACAAAGGCTTACTTTACTTAATAGCATAGCAGAATTATTAAAGAAATGCAGGGGTGTGGGAGGGAGGATAAAGTGGTTTCATATCCCATTTTAACTTTGTGAGATCTTGGACAAGTTACTTAATTCCTCAGATCTTCAATTATTTCTTCTGTGAAAATAGATCTGATGACCCTGACCTCATAGGATTTGGGGGAAGATTAAGTATAATGCCATTAATTGAAATCATGTGGCATAATGCCTAACATATAGAAAATCCTGGATAAGTGTGGAGATGGCTATTATTCTTAACTACTTGAAGTATTAAAATGTTACTGAAGTGTGTGTCTCTGTTTATGCATATATTCCAATATTTTGAGTTGGAACATAGGCATTAGTCATTTCTAAAAGCTCCCCAGGTGATTCTAATATGAATCAGACAGACTATGAAACAAGTGATATTAAGAATACTTAGGTGGGAGCCTGGGGGGGTCAGTTGGTTGAGCATCCAACTTCAGCTCAGGTCATGATCTGTTCAAACCCCACATAGGGCTAGGTGCTGTCAGTGCAGAGACCGCTTCATATTTTCTGTCCCCCTTTCTCTGCCCCTCCCCCCACCTGCACTCTTTCAAAAATAAATAAACATTAAAAAAAAAAAAACTTAGTTGCCCAGCAGGCACCCACCAATCAGAAAGAAAACCTGATTAATCAGAAAGTATTCTGACAGTAAACAACTAGCACAGCCCTCAGCCTCGCTCTCATGAAACTATGTTCCTTGATCAGATACGATTAGGAAATGCTGCTTATTAGAGATTGCACAGGATTATTAAAGGCTCTGAAAGACCTTGAATTAAAAATAAACTACCAGGGGCACCTGGGTAGCTCAGTCTCTTGAGCATCTGACTCTTGGTTTAGGCTCAGGTGATGATCCCAGGGTGGTGGTGATGATTGAGATCTGAGCTGAGTGTGGAGCCTACTTAAGATTCTCTCTCTCCCTCTGCCCCTCTCCCCTGCTGGCTCTCTCATAAAATAAAATATAAAATAAAATAAAATAAAATAAAATAAAATAAAATAAAATAAAATAAAATAAAATAAAATAAAATAAAGAAATAAAATACCAGATTACAAATTTTCCAAACCAATGGGTGCATGGAATGTTTTTGTTAACATCAAATAGCATCTTAGTAAAAATGCTGAGGGAAAGAGAAATACCCCAGTTTGAAAAAGTTTGGTTGTATTTATCTTTTTATGTCTCTGTATATCCTCAGCAATTCTGACTATTGGAAATTATACAGTCTAAGGCAGAATTCTAAGATGTTTCCCAAACATTCTGTCCTTGGAGTGCATGTTTCATAGAATTATCTTGAGTGTGGACATAAGCTGTGAATATAATGAGGTATCACTCCCATGGTTATTATGTTATATGACAAAAGGGGAAATATTTAAGGTGGGCCTGACCTACTCACTGAACTCTTGCAAAAAAGAACTTTTTCTCTAGCTCGTTGCTGAAGTCAAAGGATGTGCTTCTGGTGGCCTAGAGTTCCAAAACAGCTATGTTGTGAACTGCCTGAAGCAAGGAGTGGCCCCTAAGAGCTGAAAGCAGTCCCCAAGAAATAGCTAGCAGTTCTGTGATGTGAGGAACTGTATTCTGCCACTAATTTGAAGGAACATGGAAGAGAACTCCAAGCTTCAGATAGCACACAGGCTGTCTTTGCAGTATCTTAATGATTCCATCCAAAAGTATATCAGTGGATTGGATATGGAAAGTTAGAAAACTGGTTTGTAACATCAGAACTATTTCTACTGTAAGGGCTTCAGCTTTTAGGGAAAGGGGATGTCCTCTAGGGTTGGAATGAAGAGAAAAATTTAGATCTTGTGAACATAAAGTAGCATCCAGAAAGCACAATCTGTGACGTTCCATAAAGTTATTAACTCTGTAAATGCAGGATTACCCTTTATATTTGAAAGCAAATGTTGTATTGTGAGAAAAATATTAAAGAAGTAGAAACAAACTAAGAACTATCAGAGGCAGCTTATTAGAGTGAGGAAAGCACTAGAACAAAAAGAATTTTCAGGTCCTCTTTCCAGCTTTACTGCTACACAGTCATATAACATAGCTGCTCAATGACTCAACTAATGCCATTGTTTGATCTTTCATGTATAATTTATTGTGCATATTCTGGGCATCAGCACTATTCTGCAGTTAAGGATACAACCATGAACAGGGTATGCGAAGTCACTGCCTTCAAGGAGTTTACATTACAGTGTGGTGATGGTGATTCAGCCAGTCAATACGCAGCACCAATTTCAGAAGGTGAAGAGCTCCACAGAGAAACACAAGTGCCAATGAAGACATAGAATGGCTTGTGGGATGGGAGTCAGGGATGGCGTCGTTACAGATGGAATGAACGTTTTGAGCTGACACATGAATTTAGACTGGCTGATGGATTAGATGTCAGGCTGAGAGGGAAAAACAAGAGTCATGAATGGCCTCAGGACTCATGGCCTGAGCAATTGAGTATATGTTCCTGACATTTATTTGATTGGAAATAATTGTGGGAGGAGCAGGTTTGGGGGATTATAAGAGTTCATTTGGGGACATAAGACGTTTGACTTGCCTGATCAAAGAGGAAATGTAGGGGAGGCTGTTATATTTGAGACTGGAGCTCTTTGTCTCCTGTGTAAAATGCATGTGTTGAATTAGATCCTTTGTGAGACCCTTCCACTTCCAATATTCTGTGAGTCTGTGAACTAGAAATCAAAGAAAATGAAGGGAATTGTTGATTAAAGAAAAAAAAAAACACCAGAAAACCAAATGAAATTTTCATGGAAATGAACAACAGTGTTCATTTAGAAAGGAGGCAAAGTAATGGGCCAAGATGGGAGGAGAGACTAATTAAAATGGAAAAAGAACAGAATAGTTCTTATCTGATATGTACACCTTTTGTTTCCATGAAAGATAAAACAGACTTTCTCAAAGTGAATGATTGGTAGCAAATTTCTTATTCTCAAATGCCATTAAAGATAATGATCTCATGCATGATTGTTTTTCCAAGTGCTTTAGTTTACATAGAGTGTTTATTGAATGAATATTCCCAAGACAGATTTGTATCACACCAGGACTAAGTGGTTCAACAAGTACACACCTATTGGATATGTTTTGTGCATTTCTTCAATATTTTTATGAAAATCACAACCTGAATTTATCTCTGGATATGACACCTTCTCCTTAATAGCCCCAAGGCAACATGAGACATTAATAATTCATAATACACCACTGTTTTCCATTTTAAAATAATGAAGCAAGAAGTTGATAAAAAATTTAAAAAAACTAATCACAACAATTTCCATTTTAAATATCTAATAAAGTTTATTTCAGTATATCAGCAACCAAGAATCTGACAGGTATAGATAAATGGGAAAGATGCCCTCAAGTGAATAGACTTATATTTCTGCCTTCTGTAGTTTCCATGGCTACAAGCCCATCTGAATTGCATTAGTCACACATAGCACCAAGAAAGAACAAAAGGGAATGGAAGAATAAATGACATTAGAATGTCATATTAAGGGAAAAGTGATCACAAAGTTTTTTTTTAAAGGAACACAATATCTAGTATCTAGAATTCTTTCCTTTAGAGCCCTGCTGCTTCGGCAAGAAATGTTTCTATTCGGGTTTGGAAATTTTTTCAAAGTAGCCCAAGATTTCAAACCTGAAATTGGAGAGAATTGTTCTATGTTATGACCAAATCAATGTATCGGTGGGTACGTGGTAATTAGGGCACTCAGAATATTCTGACAGAGTCACAGAAATGCAAACTTGAGAGTGTCCAAAAGCGGAAAATAATCATTCCCCAATGTGAACTGATTTTGGTAGTTTTATTCAAGTTGTTTTAACGTATCAAAGTAATACAGGTAGGCTACTGGCTTTTATTCCAAATATATCAATAAATGGTACTATTTTAACTATCAAGATAAGTTCTTTTCCCAATTTACAAATAAGTACATTTCTGAAAAAAACAGAAATGAAACAGTTCTAAGCAAAACTTGCCATCTTCTGATAAAGTACAGACACAGAAATATAAGAATCAACCCAAGCCCCAAACTGAGGCCAAGATTCTCTTGTAGATGCTTAAGTTTTAATTATTTGATTAAATGCAGTGTCTACTACAAACTTTAGATTTTATGAAGAACTCTGCCTAGGTTTGCCCCTCATTGAATTTTCAACATTTTATTCAGTGAATTGAGATACTCAGTGAATGACTGAGTGAATGAATGAATGAATGAATGAAAGTAAACAGAAGCTTAGCAACCACTGAATTTCACTTATCCTTCCTTTTATTTCTTGAAGTTACCAAAACAGCAATAAAAGACATATCATGATTTGAGATTCTCAAGTAAATAAACCCTCAGTGGACATTCATGTCAATTAGTGTTACTTTTTAAAAAGTGTTTATTTGTTTTTTTTGGGGAGAGCAGAGAGAGAGGGAAAGAGAATCTTAAGCAAGCTCCACACCCAGCACAGAGCCTGACATGGGGTTCGATCCCATGAACGTTGAGATCATAACCTGAGCCAATATAAAGAGTTGAGTGCTAAACCAACTGAGCCACCCAGATACAGGTTTTTTAAATGCAAAGACTAAGCATGAAACTTGTAGCATTGATTTATGGCCAAGATTTAGCAAAGATGTGTGCCATTTGAGTTAAACCATGCTAATCACAGTGACTGGAGTGTATTGGTCAGCTCTGTATTCATAGAGGATGTTTTCCTTTGGTGATGTCTCTGGCCTTCTGTGAGAGAGGTTGGTGGTGCTTCCAAGAATTTTAACTTTAAGGGAATCTTGAGGGGCCCCTGGGTGGCTCAGTCATTAAGTGGCCGACTTCGGCTCAGGTCATGATGTCACAGCTCGTGGGTTTGAGCCCAGTGTCGGACTCTGTGCTGACAGCTCAGAGCCTGGAGCCTGCTTTGGATTCTGTGTCTCCCTCTCTCTCTGCCCCTCCCCGGCTTGCGCTCTGTCTCTCTCTCTTTCAAAAATAAATGAACATTAAAAATATTTAAACAAATCTTGAAATCACAGTGTTCTCGGTTATGAAGTTACCTATTTCACATTTTACAGATACTCAGGGAAGTTAAAATGCCACTTCCATCTCAGATAGCTTCACGTTAAGTTGTTCTTGACACAGATTTTCTTACTAAACTTCTGCTGTCACAGTTTGTCTTCACTCCAGCTCTCGTTCATGTCCATTCTTTACCTACATACCCCTCCTTCTTCTCCCTTCTCCTTTTTCTCCAATTCCTCTCAATCCTCAGCTCTCCCAGTCCCAAAGAAAGCTAATCTGGTAAGTCACACACACACAAATATTTGCATATCATATTAGAACTCTAAGCAATGGAATGGAAAACTACAAGTTCATAGGGCAGCCTGATAGTAAAATCTCCTCATTTGCAAATTGTTAGGGGGTGGGCTGGGGACCTTCTGTGCATGTCCAAAATCACACTTCATAGCAGAAAACCATTCCAGTCATTAGAAAAAAAAAAGTTTTGTTGGCTTGACTTCAATTTCTCCTGTACCAACATTCTACTACCCTTAGCCCATTAGGGTGGGTGGTGATTCTGTTCATTAAGGGCAGTTTCAATCTGGAAAGTAGAAGCTCATTGAGTTTATGAGGGGCCCCTCAAGGTCATTAAACTCTCTCTTGATGGTGTTGGCCATTAATTCTGCAGCTCTGTGTCAAGTGAGGGGGTTTAGCAGCCCCACCAGGCTTCCCCTGCGTCACTCCTGCAACCTGTTTCCTGCTCACCTTGGCCTCTGCGGGAACCCAGTTAAGCATTTGGCAACTCTCCACCCTTGTGGATGCGGATGTCTCCTAACAACTTCCACCCTCCCGTAGTACCCACCCACACACTGAGCAAGGGTGCAAAGATGACCTCTGATTTTCTCATAGGAATTTAAGTGCATATAGATTGAATCTGGCAGAAGTTTCCATTCATTTTCCTTGAATACTGCAGATCTAAAATAAGAAGCAAAAAGACGCTTTTTTGACCATTGTTTAAAAATTGCCTGCATTGGAAACTCTACAAAATAATTAACTATGTCCCTGGATCCAGTGGTTTGCACAGTTTCTAGCACTTAGAAGACACTTAGTACGTACCTGTTGAGGGAATGAATCCCTAAGACTGGGATTTGAAAAGTATTGGAGAAAAGAATGGGAAAGAGAAAAGGGAATAATATAATACTTGAATCCCAAATAAAGCAAAAAGTATTTAAGGGAAAAATAAGGTATATACTTCATTCTTTGCTGGTATATCTTTTGAATGCCACCAAATATTTGAGGGTTAATCTGCCAATAAAGCAGCATTTATTGGGCAAAAACTGATTGAATGCCCCGCATTGGGTGATACAGAAACATATGACACAAGCTTTTCTTCCAAGGAATTTATAATCTACATGAAAAGAGAAAATTAACCACAGAAGTAATTAGGGGTAAGCTACAGTCCAGAATGCATGGTTCTGAGCTCAGAGCTAGAGGATAGAGAAATACTGCTGAAAGATACGCGATATCATTCAAAGGTAATTACACACACATTTGACGTACACAAACTCGGTTGTACATGCTATGAGAAAAGTGTTTTTAAAAAGATAATATAAATGTTGTGGGGCATTCATGTGGCCATTCTAGAGAGATAGCAATATCTCTCTACCCTGAGAGATAGCAATCTCCTCCTACAGAGGGTATCAATTCCCTCTTGCTTCTTACTGTAAGAGCCTTTCTTCCTTTAATGTAATTTCAGGACTTACAACTTTTTTTCTATGATTGATTTAAGGCAATTTCCAAGACTAGTTTAAGTATATGCAGTTATCACCTTTAAAAACATATTCCATACATTCACCAGCCTTACTTATACTATTTAGGCTTTTCTTTTTAAAAATTTTTAAATATGTTTATTTATGTTAGAAAGAGAGAGAGAGAGAGAGAGAGAGAGAGAGAGAGAGAGAGAGAGAGAGAGAGAGAGAGAGGTAGGGGCAGAGAGAAAGGGAGACACAGAATCTGAAGCAGACTTCCTTTTAATCAACTAACTGGCCAAAGAAATAAAAAAGAAAATGTTTAGTATAGCGATTGTTAATTGTTATTTGATTGGTTGATTCTTTAATTCATTCATATTTAAGTAAAGGTCAACATCAGCCCAGAGTCAAGGCCTGAGGTAAACACAGATAGAGACAACTTTCAGTACTCTCTTACTGAAAGTATGGCTTTATTTCTAGTTAAGGTTGGGAATGTGTTTTTGTTACATGCACTGTATATGGTACACAATGATTCAAATGCACAGAAAAGAAAGTTCCCTTTGCTTTGAAGCATGTGGCTGTGTTGACAGTCAGGGTTTGCAAGCCAGAGGAGATACACTGCTGTCTTGTACCTGTTGTGCTACCTCTCATTATCCCTCAGTGGGAAATCAACAGACACTGTTGCTGGCTCTGGGGTTGAAGCAACACATGGAAAATTTGAGAAAGAGACAACCCTTTTCCATTTCTGAAACTATTCATATACTTTCATGTCTCTTAAGAACATCTGAAAACAACATGTGTCTATCTTTGGTGAAGTCCAATGCCTCAAAATGCATATAATGTAAAGGCCAGAATGCTGTCAGGTTTGGTGGATTTTTGTTGTTGTTGTTGTTGTTGTTTTTTTTTTTTTTGGTAAATAATCCTTGCACATATTATTATAAAGACAACTCTGCTACTTTTCCTTCTTCAGGAATCCTGAAACCTTAACTTATTTTCTCAGGATGGACAGAAATACAGCCAAAGTGTATTTGCCAATATGAATATAAATATGTTCACAATTTAGTGAGAGGAGCTACCAAAAAAAAAAAAAACAGCTATGAAAACGAAGTTAGCTATGTATTAGAATTCTGTGCTAAGCCCTTCTGTAAAACCACTGTTATTCTACTGATAATATCATCATTGTTCTTGCAGATAAAAAAAGGGAAACAAAACATTTTCTTGAAACTTTTTATATTAGGATATGAAGTGACAGTCTAAATTTTGAAACAATGAGGTGATTCAACAATAGAAAAATAAAATTCAAATTTGTTTTAATAAAATGCACCCTAATTTCAAGATGCTAGCTCCTCTCCTGTGCAGGAAAGGAGGAATGTGATTACTGGGGCTGTAGATATTTAGAGTAAATACTTCCACAAATCAAAAATACATGCATTAGAAAATGAATTCAAATGATTTTTCCATAAAGTCATAAAAACCAAACTGTATACCATGAATAAGGTTATCCATTATTTGAGTGAAGTACTTTCGATTCCAGGGTGGGGGCTGGGTGATGTGATAGAAAAATACGTCTTTCAAAGAGAAGGACTTGTCAAAAGTGAAACCATGCCTATACCAGCATATTGTTAATTTTAGGGTCGAAATATAATATAAAAACAAAATTGATAGTGCAAAGTCCAGTGTTAAAGAGCCTTTATCATAAGGAATTTTCATGCCTGCTATATCAGAACTAAATATATAGTCATATTGTGGAAATCTGAAGGGATCTTGTGACATCCCTTACCTTTCATAGTTTTGATTAGATTTACAAAATGTACTGCAGTTGTGAAGGTATTTTAGTAGATTTCAAGAAGGCTCACTTCACCTAAATGAAAACTTTAGTCATTATAAAAATAAGAAGACTTGTTTCTTCTTCACTAAAGGGTGGGATGGAAGGAAGGGGAATTGAGAGAGGCTGGGAGATCGTTCCTTTTCTCTTAACCAGGATCAGCATTTTGAAATTAAGGCAAAAAGAAATGTGAGCCTGATTTCTGGCAACCAGACAGTATTTATAATCTACTTCAGCAGATTTCTGCTAGGAACATCTGCCCTGAAGTAGTGTTAGGCTAAGACTGATTGTCACTCTTCCGAAAGGAATTCCTGTTTGCCTTCCTCACACACACACACACACACACACACACACTCTCTCTCTCTCTCTCTCTCTCTCTCTCTCTCTCTCTCACACACACACACACACACACACACACACAGTTTATGTGACAGTCTTGAGAGAACCCAGAGAAATCTGGGAAACTGAAGAGTGAAATCCCAACCCACCCTTGTCACTCACCATCTTCCTTAGCAGAAAGGAAATGTATTTTAGGTTTCATTGAAATTATAAACAATACTATGCTTGCAGCTGTGTTTCAAAAGTCTGATGTCAGTGGTCCCAAATACATGTTTTCATCTTAGGCAAAACTTATCAAAAACATACAGAATCAGATTTTAAGATTTTATTGAAAACAGTCCACAAAAAATGTCTTTCTTTGCTTTGTCACTATGTTGCTTGTGTTCATCATTATTTATTGACAACATAATTATTTATTAGTAATTAACCCTCTCTTTGAGCCTAGCAAAATAAGATTTCAGGAGCCAGAACTCTGAATTTAATATTTTTAGTTGATCTTTAGCATCATGTGTTACTGTTACTCCAACAACTAAACAGAGGGAGAAAATAAAATTTTGTGAAGTCTGTACTCTGCTGAGAAAAAAAAAAACGCAGAAATACCAACAAGAAAAATATGACCTATAATGCCAGATGTTCATATAATGTTTACCATAGTTGAAATGGAATCTTTCTTTCCCTTAATGAATGTTTTTATTCTTTCTGCAAGCTAGGTAGGGAAAGCTCTTGTCTGTACTTGGAGATGAACCAACCCATTCATGGGATATATCAAGGCCAAAAAGAATAATTCATCAACAATAAAGGGACATATTTGTGACACTTTGATCCAATGTCTCACCTGGCCAATGTGTCCTGTGGGCTACCCAAGTACCAACATGCTATGTTACAAGCATGGCAATTTCTCAGTGGCAATTTAGCAATATATCAAGGCTTTTTAAATGATTCATATGCTTTGCTTCACTGATTCCATGTTCTGGAAATATTAAGAAGAGTAGGCAAAGATATCCATCACAGTATTAGTTCAAAGAGTCAAAAATTGAAGACATAAATATCCAGCAATAAGAAAATAACCATAAATTGTGAAATAACCATATTCAAAAATTCATTGCAACCATTAAAATGTTTTAATAAAATATTGAATAAAGTGAATGGCAAAGAAATTCAAATATATATATATATAATCCTAGTAGTATAAAAGGAAATGTATATATGTATATACTTATGTACATGTAAATGGCCATAACAGTATTAAAGGATGTATATAAAAATACATATATCCTTTCATATATAATATAAATATTAGAAAACAAGCATGAACAATGGTTATTTCAATTTTTGAGTGGAAAAAATGAGATTTTATATTATTATTTACACCTTCCTTCTTCTTCCAAAACTTTCCACAGTAAATTTTTTTGTGATTATATATAAAGAGAATTAATGTTTATTTTAGTTTTTAAAATAAACTCCATTGACCTCATGTGAAGCCTGTTGCTTATAAAATTACTGGAAAATAATGGAAGACTCCAAACCTAAAAACAGTATTTATTTCTATGAACGAAATCCAGAAAAATTGATACTGTAACATAAGAAAATAATTCTACCTTAACAAAAAAAACCCAAGAGTAGAAAACAAGAAATCTTGCAATATTTGGAAATTTTGAAGTGTAGTTATGTAAATTGTATTTGTGGGTTTGGATAATTCTTGCTTACTCTTGCTACAGGAAACTTACTTAAAAACAGTTGTTGAACAGTTTAACAGCCAATCAAGATTTTGTCCAAATATAATAGGAGTCTCAAAAAAGGGGGGCGGGGGGGGGAGAACTATAAAAGAGAACATAAAATCTGATTCACATAATTTTGTTCATAATTAAATTTTCAGAGTTTATTATATATCATCATCTGCATAATATGTAACTCTAAGAGAAAGTGGTCTATTTTTTAAAAATTAATTTAAAAAAGCATTGTGTTACTTCCAAGTATGCAATAAAAATTAGAATTCATTAAGCGGTTTTGTTAAAGTTTTAAAATATATTTAAAATGCAATTAAATTAGAAGTGTCACCCTCTGGCAACTAAAAAGCAAAACAGTCTTAAAACATAACTTTCTTCAGAGAATTAAACGTATCTTGCTATAGCTTTATGTGCAGTATTATTTTACTTCACTAATTCTTTTTTTCAGGTAAAATATAAAATGTTCAGATTTAGGAGAATTACAATATTTTTTTATATTACACCACTACTTACTGTCCCCTTAAAAGGTAGAGATCACTTAAAAGTCCACAAATATTGTCGTTTTACATAATTTTAAACAGCTCTTCAGTAAAACTTTCAAGGCTTTAGAATATCAAATAAAATGTTTACTCAACTATGTAGCCCTGGATTTTTTGAAATTGTAGAGGCAATTTTTTTTTTAGCTTTTTTCCAACTTTGTGGGAAACACCACAGGTGTTATGAGCAAATGGACATCACTTTTTAACTGTGCATTTGGCCCAACAAGCTTGATCCTGAATGGCTTCTGAGAAATGAGAGACTGCAGAAGCAATCGGTAAAACTTTAAGGAACAATATAATTTAAAATCACTTAAAGTATTTTCCACAGTTAAGAAAATCATTAGGCAAGATAAACAAATTGGAAGAGAGCTGATTAGCATACATAAAATTCTATTCTTCCCTTGTTCTCATGCTTCCTGGAACAATATCAGGGTGATTTTTTTTTAAATTAATGATTGTTTATTTTTTGAGAGAGACAAGACAGAGTGCAAGTGCAGGAGGGGCAGAGGGAGAGGGAGACACAGAACCTGAAGCAGGCTCCAGGTTCTGAGCTGTCAGCATAGCACCTGGCACGGGGCTAGAACCCACAAATCAGAAGATCATGATCTGAGCCAAAGTCGCTCAAACCGACTGAGCTACCCAGGCGCCCCTCAGGATGATTTTTAAAATTACTAGTTTAAATTATTTATTTTTAAATGGGGATGGTTCATTTGAGAAATGGAAACAAAGTAAGTGTAAATTATTATTATTTTTTTTTAGCTATAAGAGAATAAATTAGATGGAATTGTTAAAAATACTTTGATGCTCCAGGTGTTGACATTGGAGCCAATCATTTGACTTTTCTGCGTCCAGAGTAAGGATGGGGTTGATCAAATGCTTTCAAGGAAGCTTTGAAGTTTGTTAAGAGAAACAAATGACAAACAAAACACATATAATCAAAATGATTTTTAAAATAGCTAGTTGCATTTTGATTCACAACCAGTTCTTTAAAAATTTAATATTTTTCTTATCCCAAATGTTTATTGTTGTTACAAAAAATTAATATTTTGTCATTAGAAGTTAAGGTGGAAATTTATACCAGATCATTGAAATTAATTTTCAACTTCCTGGTACCAGCTAGGTACTATGTCTAATAGTCTGTGTAATTAGTCTTTCACTCCATTAAGATCATTATCATAGGAAACATTTATATATTAGAGCCATCATACTGTATTCTTTTTTTTAATATATGAAATTTATTGTCAAATTGGTTTCCATACAACACCCAGTGCTCATCCCTACAGGTGTCCTCCTCAATACCCATCACCCACCCTCCCCTCCCTCCCACCCCCTATCAGCCCTCAGTTTGTTCTCAGTTTTTAAGAGTCTCTTACATCATACTGTATTCTTGAAATAAAGCAGGAAGATCATGTTATCAGTGTATTTTCCTCCCTTTGAAGGGAATTTCTGTTTCCTGTGGCCTGCTCTGCCCTCCTTTATCATAAGAAAAAAGTCCAGATGGGTTCATGATGAAGAAAATGCCCAGTGAGAACTTAGCCATTATTTCATTGTATTCCTGCTTGAGCTGAGGATCATCAATAAGTGTTACATTATTGCATCTGAAAGGGCCTTAGTTGTAAAAAACAGAAACCATCTCTAAAAATGACATTTATGAAAAAGTATTAGGTTGTATAAGAATTTCTTAGAGGGCTGGAGAACCAGTTAGGAGCTACACACTGAGAAACCACACCCAAAATATATTACAAACTGCTCCAGCGGAGTCTCCCTGTTTGTTTCCCAATACAACTTCTGTCAGTCATTGGATACATTCACTATGTCCCTTGCATTGTCATCACAGACCTGGAGATACTTGCCACCCTATATGCTGTACAGCCCACATGGCTTCTGATGCCTTGAACCTCTCACTTCCTATTCAAAAATTAGCTTGGATTTATGTGTTCATGGAACTCTGAATCATTTGCCTGCTCCCTAGTCTCAAGAGAAGGGAGGCATTGTTTTTAATGGTTTCTGTTATGAAGAGCAAGGACTCACAAAAAATGGAGAATCCCCCAGAGAAGGGATTCTGCTTTCAGTATCATGAGTGAGTAGGTTCTCCGTAAGACCCTCCTATTGCAGCAATGAGATTGTGGATAGGACAGACTCTTTGCAATAACTGCTGTCTCACAATATAAGAGAGGTCTCCAGGCAACACTCCTCTGCTCAGAGCAAACAAACAACGAGGAGTGGGACCCAGAGTGGTTAGAGACTTCTCCTGGGTGCTAGGAACCATGACTTTAGAGGCATTGAACCTCAGGTGGAGCATCTAAAAACCAAAGCTGGGAGACCCAAAGCTAAATATCCAGCACAAGATGCTAAAGCCACAGCAGTGGGGAGTTGGAACAGCTGGGAACTAGGGTGGTGGGACCAGCAGGCATCTTGGAGGTGTGGTGCCCTGGGGTGGATCCCTGTAGCAATACTGCTATGAGGATAATGAACCCTGGACCAGCTAGGAAGTGAAGCATTATAATCTGGCACTCCTGATCTAAACTAGAATTTACCAGAGGTGTACCTACCTGCAAAGATAAGAAGCAAACCTAGTATTCTTTTTTTTTTATTTTTTTTAATGTTTATTTATTTATTTTTGAGAGAGAGAGACAGAGAACAAATGGAGGAGGGGCAGAGAGAGGGAGAGGGAGACACAGTATCTGAAACAGGATCTAGGCTCTGAGCTATCAGCATAGAGTCTGATGAGGGGCTCGAACTCAGGAACAACGAGATCATGACCTAGGCCAAAGTCAGACACTTAACCGACTGAGCCACCCAGGCACCCCCCCCACCCCCACCCCCAGGTATTCTTAAGAACTACCTCAGAATAAGATCAATAAGCTGACCAAGATGATCAGAACTACCAGAACCACTAGTAGTGAGAGTCAGCAGGAAGGAGAAACAGCGTATATGTCCAGCCTGCAAGGACTGCAATTGTCAGACACAGGATATGGAATGGCTATACGTTATATGGTAGAAGAAACAAAAGACACAATTACAGAAATGAGCAAATAACAGGAAACTTTCCAAGTGAACACACACACAAAAAGCATACTCATATGGAATGTTTAAAAATGAAAATAGGTTGAAATGTTTAAAATGGAGAGGTAAAATGAAAATGATGAACATTTGAAGGAAGTTAATAAAGTGAAATATGAAACTGAAATATTTAATTAAAATGAGTGCTGCAAAGGAGATAGAAACCAAGATAAAGCAAAACAAACAGTAATTGAAATGTAAGATGGTATTTAAAAATCCAGGTTTTCCAATAATTGAAATACATATACATAAAATGGCCTATTATATAGATACACACACACACACACACACACTCACACACACATATATACACACATACAACATACATAAATATAGCACATATAAAACCATAAACTCACCAAGTAAAAGATTCTCAGATAGGGTTATTTTTAATCCAGTTAGATGTTATTTATAGGAAATATTCCTAAAGAGTAAGAAAACTAACAGGAAAAAATATAAAGATAAAAAAGATACATTAAGCAAATAATAACCAAAAGTAAGCTGGAGTAGCTATATTACTCATAGGCCAAATATATTTTAAGAACAAAGACTGGGGCTTGGAGAGTGACTTTACGATGAGAAAAAGCTTAATCCACTCGGAAAGTATGACCAGTGTAAACAAGAATAGAAAAATAGCTTTAAAGTGTAGGCAGTAAAAACTGTTAAAACTACATAAAAATTTGACAACTCAATCAACATAAGGATACATTGCAAAACAGATCTCTCAATTATTATTGATAGCAAGGAGAAAAAAAGTCAATGAAAATAAAAATAGAACCCATCTGACAAGCTTCATCTAATAGCTCTATGTAGAACAGCATCCAAGAGTTAGAAAACACTTGTCCTGCTCAAGGACATATGGAATATTTTTAAAATTGTGTACAAGGCCATAAAGCAAGTATCAACACATTTCAAAGAATAGGTATCCCACAGAGCAGCTCTCTGATGAATGACCTAATGCATAGGTCAAAGAAGAAATGTTAATGGATAGCAACATGCATGAGGTGCAAAAATCCTGAACAAAATATTTATAAGTGGAGGGCATCTGGGTGGCTGCATTGGTTGGGTGGCCAGCTCTTGATTTGAGCTCCATCATGATCCCAGGGTCTTGGGATTGAGCCCTGGTCAGGGTCCATGCTCAGCATGGAGCCTACTTAAGATTCTCTCTGTCCCTCTCTGTCTCTCTCTCTTTCCTCCTCTGCCCCTCTACCCCACTTGCTCTCTCTCTCTCTCTAAAATAAAAAAAAAAATTTAAGGTAAATATGTGTGTATATACATATATATGTATATATATATGTATATTACAAATAAAATTCATCAGTATATAAAAATATAATGCATGATATCCAGGTTGAAATTACTTTCTGAAAAAAAAGGTAGGTTTTAGAAAATCTATAAATATTAGGGTGGCTGGGTGGCTCAGTCATTTAAGCATCCGACTTTGGCTCAGGTCATGATTTCATGGTTCATGAGTTTGAGCCACACGTCAGGCTCTGTGCTGACAGCTTGGAGCCTGGAGCCTGCTTCTGATTCTGTGTCTCCCTCTCTCTGCACCTCCCCTGCTTGTGCTCTGTCTCTCAAAAATAAACATTAAAAAAATTTTTATAAAAGAAAATCTATAAATACTATTCAGGTTATTAATAAATTAAAAGGGAAAAATAAGATCATTTAAACAGATGAAACAAAAAGGACTTTTAGAAAATTCAATACCTATTTTTAATTCAAAAAGAAGGCAATAAGATAAGAGAATTTTGTTAATCTGATAATGTACATCTGCAGAAAACTTAGAATAAACATCAGTCTAAATAAGAAAATATCAGAAGGCTTCCCTTTAAATTTGGTAACAATAATGAGAATGCCCATTATTGCCATTTACATTCAACATCTTATAGGAAGTTCTAACCAATCCAATAAGACCAGAAAAGTAAATGCTATGATTTTCTGTTTATAAATGCATATATAAATTAATAGAATATTATTATAGATATCATAAATTCAGATAATTTAGTAAGAAAGCAAGGCATAGAATCAATTTTTGAAATCTTAAGTCAGTTGCATTTCTGTGCAGCAGTCATAGACAACCAGAATATGTAATTTAAAAAGCATGATTCATACAACAAACATAACTATCTAAAAATTATAAATACCTAATGTTGAACAGAAGACACGAACTACCTATATACAGAAAATCATACATTTTCTTTCCTGAACGATATTAAGAAGACCTAAGCAAATGAAACAGTAGCTCCTATTCATGGATAAAACAACAACAACAGCAACAACAACAACAAAAACCATAAACCTTAAGTGCATTGAGATTTTACTGCTCTCCAATCTGACACGTAGAATCAATGCAATCTAGTTTTAAAAAATCACATTTTTTTCAGGAGGCACCTGGGTGGGTCAGTCAGTTAAATGTCTGACGGTTGATTTTGGCTCAGGTCATGATCTCATGGTTGTGAGATTGAGCCCCGCAGGCTCCAGAGCCTGCTGAAGATTCTCTCTCTCTCTCTGCCCTCCTCCCACAAAGAAATAAATAAACATTAAATAAATCAGAAAAAAATCATATTTTATTTGATGGAACTTGAAAAAGTGATGCATCTGTACTGAAATGCAAAAGGCTCAAATTGTCTCAGACTATCTTAAAGGAGAGAGTGGAGAAGGAGCAACAAATTGCTATTTCAATTTAACAAAATTTATTATGAAGCTATAGTGATTAGACTTTGTGGCTGGTACAGGTATAGACAAACTGAAGAGAGCAATAGAGCAGATACCCAGAGAACCACACACATATATAACTCAGATATGAAAAATACAGCATAACATATTAGTAGGGAAAGGAGAAACTGAATATATATATGCATATACATATGCATATGTGTATTTATATATATGCATGTATGCATATGTATGCATATATATTCACAATTTCTCCTTTCCCTACTAATATGTTATGCCGTATTTTTCATATGAGCATATGAAAATATATGTATACGTATACATATATATTCATACATATACGAAAATATATATCATGCTGCCGGTCTGTCATGCTGCCGGCCTGTCATGCTGCCGGCCCGTGATGGAGGACCCAAGGGCACAGCCCAACAGACCCTGCTGCCACCGCCCGACGCCATCGTCCCCACACACCCCCACAACCCTTTCCCCTTCCCAGCTGCAGGGGTTGACCGGCCAGGCCCCACCCTCACTTCCAAGCGCTCCCCCGCCCAACACCAAGCAGCCTTGATGTATGAATATGCGAATATGAATATATATTCTATATATATATATATATATGATCATATATGAATATGAATTTCCAACACTGGAAAGAGTCATACATCTTAATTTTTGTTATTTAAATGAATGTGAAACAGTGGGTCATTGTGATACGTGATTTGAGTATTACGAGGTTGAACATATCACTGTATATGTATGTTACCTTACATGGCTGTTATTCATGACCTTTTCCCATTTTTGTATTGGAATATTCTCTTATGCTGTGTCCATTCAGCATGTCCACTACTAATTACATTCCCCCAAAGAACCAATGTGAAACATTTATAGCACACTTTGTAAAAGAAAATCGTGAAAGAAATCTAGGTGCCCACTAGTAGGAGTGTGGATAAATAAAGTGTGACGTAAGTTACACAATGGAATCTTCTGTACTAGTGACAATAAATGAATTTATAGCCTTATGAACAACATGGTTAAACTTTTTTTTGAGACTTTGCTTTTTATTTTGAATTCATAAAATTAGAATACAAAATTCCATGGTAAAAATATACGCCAACCAAGCAGAAAGATTCAATTTTAGCCTTGATAGCAGTTAGAATCATAGCCTTCTAGAGGTTAATCTAAGCAAATAGACTTACACACTTTAGAAGTACATTCTACATGTTATTTTAAATTTTGATAATCTAACTAAACAACATTCTATATCAAAAATTTCATAAATGTTTTATAATATAAGCATTTATAAAAGTTGCATAGGATTCTACTATATGTCTATATACTGATAGACAATCTTATTTGTTAAAAGTTGTGATTGAAGTAATATTTCATTTTCTGCCTTTTATTGGATTCTTCCCCTTAGCAAGCAAATATGTTCTCTCTTTTTTTTTTTTTTTGGTATTTTTATTTAATTTATTTTTTAAATTTACATCCAAGTTAGCATATAGTGCAACAATGATTTCAGGAGTAGATTCTTTAATGCCCCTTACCCATTTAACCCATCCACCCACCCCACAACCCCTCCAGTAACTCTCTGTTTGGTCTCCATATTTAAGAGTCTCTTATGTTTTGTCCCTCTCCCTGTTTTTATATTATTTTTGCTTCCTTTCCCTTATGTTCAGATGTTTTGTATCTTAAAATCCTCATATGAGTGAAGTCATATGATGTTTGTCTTTCTCTGACTAATTTCACTCAGCATTAAACCCTCTAGTTCCATCCCTGTAGTTGAAAATGGCAAGATTTAATTCTTTTTGATTGCTGAGTAATACTCCATTGTATATATATACCACATCTTCTTTATCCATTCATCCATCGATTGACATTTGGGCTCTTTCCATACTTTGGTTATTGTTGATAGTGCTGCTATAAACATTGAGGTACGTGTGCCCCTTCGAAACAGCACACCTGTGTCCTTTGGATAAGCACCTGGTAGTGCAATTGCTGGGTTGTAGGGTAGTTCTAGTTTTAATTTTTGAGGAACCTCCAGACTGTTTTCCAGAGTGACTGCACTAGTTTGCATTCCCACCAATAGTGCAAAAGAGATCTTCGTTCTCCGCATCCTCGTCAACATCTGTTGTTGCCTGAGTTGTTCACGTTAGCCATTCTGAGAGGTGTGAGGTGATATCTCATTGTGGTTTTGATTTGTATTACCCTGATGATGAGTGATGTGGAGCATTTTTTCATGTGTCTGTTAGCCATCTGGATGTCTTCTTTGGAGAAGTGTCTATTCATGTCTTTTGTCCATTTCTTCACTAGATTATTTGTTTTTTTGGGTTTTGAGTTTGACAAGTTCTTTATAGATTTTGGATACTAACCCTTTATCTGATATGTCATTTGCAAATATCCTCTCCCATTCTGTCGGTTGCCTTTTAATTTTGCTGATTGTTTCCTTTGCTGTGCAGAAGCTTTTTGTTTTGATGAGGTTCCAAAGGTTCATTGTTGCTTTCTTTCCCTCATGGTTAAGCTTTAATAACATTGAGTACAGAAAGCAAGTACTAGAAGGCACTATGATACCATTTTTATAGATTTCAAAATAAGTAAAACAATATATTTTTATGCATGTGTGTGTGTATATATATACATATACATATATATATGCAATGTGTGAGGATGTGTGAAAAAGCAATATGCATACACAACCATTTAGGAAGATGTACACATATGTATGTATGAATACGTTATACATGCAAACCTTTTGTAGGGCAACATCACATACGAAATTCACAGCAGTGGTTATCTGTAATAGAAACACGAGAAGATGAAATAGAGAACATAGGTAAAGTGGGTTAATGGGAATGTTTTCATTTTTGGTTTTAGTGGTAGATTTATGAATATTATTTTATTACGTAATAAACAAATAGAAAAAGTGCAATAAAAGAAAGTCATGTCTGGACAAATGATGGTAGCACTTTATGAAAACAAAGGGCTCTGATTAACCTAATGCTATACATCATTTTTTTAAAAAGTTAAAGATATGGGCACACACACCAGAAAACAAGTACACAGAAGAATAAAGACATAGCACAAGACATAAACAAAAGGTAGCAACTTACCTAGTGCTTTATAATTGTTACCTAAATCCAAAGAAGGTTAACTGAATAACATCTATGACACTGGAATTTCTGAGATATTTAATTCACTTCCAGTTTTTTTTTCTATAATTGTTTTACACTGTGCCATAGAAATCATCACATTCGTATTGAGAGGGGAAAGATGCATCATTAGGGAGGGTGACCTGATTAATAAGACATGTCTATTTAAACTGTTTGATGACAGTAGACAGATTCATATGGGTGTAAAGGCTAGGTCAGCTGTGAAATATCATATTTTAATAGAAAAATAATGTGAATAATAATAGCTGAACTATCAAATAATTGCAAATTATTTACTTCATATACAATAATTCTACTCTTACTTGCATTTTAAAATGTGTTTGTGAATGAGAAACAAGTAGATGACATTCCAGAGAAGGGGAAGACAGGCTGCATAATACACAGCCTGGTTTATCTTCATTTCCCAGAAGGCCATTTGGTCCATGTAAGCATGGGCCACGGGAAGCATTTGGAATGAGATTTGGGAGGTCAGGTGAAGAAGATACGTTGCTTTATCTTCAAGAAGTCTGTGAATGACATCCTAGTATTGCTTCTTTCTGGCTTTTCTGGTCAGGAAACACAACATCTGGGTTCAAAGCTCCTATGGCTCCTGCCAAGTTTCCTGCTTTGGAGTCATGTATGTGGTTAGCTTTGTGATACAGGGCAGCCAGCATCTTGTACAGCACACCCCCATCATCACAATTGGAGGTGAAGCCAGTCTAATAAAGGTTTCGGACCATCCTTGTGGGTTGAGCTCAGTCTTTCAAATTCCATCTTGAGCTTGCTTTCCCAACTTGATGTTCATCTGCCCTTCTCTGATGCTTGACCTCTAGTCTTCAGACTTTAGCATCAGACACAGCTTCACAAAGACTGTGAAACAACTCCTTCAACTGCATGACATCAAATCCCTATAATAAGCCATTGTTATATGCACTGCCTAGATCTTCTGTTTCTTTGACCACACCTGAGTATAACCCAACCCAGAAGATAATTACGAAGGCATGCTTTTCCACATGAGTTCACCCATCTCAGGTTTTGATTGGAGGCAACCCGGCATAGCAGTCTTCGCAGTAAATTTGATCAAGGATCAAATTCCAAGTCCCCTGCTTGTGGTTGGGCTTTTCCTTCATTTCTCTGAGCATCAGTATCTCCCTGTATAAAATTCTGGTAATAATTCCTGCATTCAAAGGTTGATTAAATAACCCATTTAAGTCCTATATTTCAAGCCCCAACCCAGTACCTGGCTGTTGGTAAAGGTTACTGTCCTTTGTTCCCAATCCCAGGCTTTGCAGTCCTTAGAAAACTGTTGGATGCCTGAACTCATGCAGTTCATGGGATCTTTTACATAATTAACGGACTGTTTCATTTCTTTGCATGAGCTCTTCTTTACATATTTTACAAAACTACAGGGAAGATATTTAGTGGATTTTCTAAACATATTGGAATATATTTCAGACCTAGGTCTCCACGGATTTGAAACTTGCTTCCCATGATGATTTCTGAATTATGGGAGAAGTTAAAGAAGAGTTGCTTTTTAAAAAAAATTTTTAACATTTATTAATTTTTGAGAGACAGAAAGAGATAGAGCACAAGCAGGGGTGTGGTAGAGAGAGAGGGAGACACAGAATCCGAAGCAGTCTCCAGACTCTGAGCTGTCAGCACAGAGCCTGACAAGGGGCTTGAACTCACAAGCTGTGAGATCATGACCTGAGCCCAAGATGGACACTTAACAGACTGAGCCAGCCAGGTGCCCCAAGAAGCAATGTTTTTATTCACAGAAGTATGAATAAGCTAAATTCTAAGAATACATACGGCCCAAAATAATGAAAAACTGGCAAACCTGGAAAAACTCAAATGCATTCCACGGAAGTGACCTAAATGTGTGTGTTTGTGTTTTGTTATCTTACTGAAAATCTTTTTGGGATGCATGATATCTATATCCAAAAATTCTTTCTGCTTCAATATTGAAGCTGCCATTTGGTAAGTTAGGTGCCAAAAGAGACAAAGAAGCTGTTTTCCAACCGTTAGAACGGTCTGCTATGCCCTCTTAAAACGATACATCTTGCCACTCAGCCTTGAAGCCACCTCCCATATACTGTATTAGAACAGTACAATACTGTAAGAGGCACAAGTAATATGGAAAATCCCCACCCCTCCCCCTGCGTTGTTTTCCCTAGGTAACATAGGAGAAGTTTTCACAGAATTATGTGGGTTTTATGAAGATGAGTCAGTCTTAGAAAGAGCTCGACATCAAGGAATATTTGAACCTGTGGTTTTTGCACTGATTGTGACTGAACCTCATGTACAAATAAGATGTTTGGTTATGATTTGGTATGTATTGAGAGTTAGCCTCAATAAATCATACTGAGCTCTGCCTCCCTCCCCAGGCCTCCTCCATTCAGAGAGGGCTTCTTGAGGGCGCTTTGCAGATTCCCTGAGGGCTCTCAGACATTCCTCCCCCTGACCCCAGAGCTCTGGGACATTCCATTTGAAAATCCCCCTTTAAAGACGAAGACAGTGTGCAAGTTGCTGGACTGAAGACACGAGAGACCTAACTTTTTGTTTTTATTCTACCTACTCCTTACTGAACAAGCCTAGCCAAGCCACTTCAGTATCTGGCATTCTTTTCCTGGGGTTAATACCATTTGCCCTCTCAGGGTTATCTTGTTGATCAAGTTAGGAAATGCATGAGGAAACACTTCTAAAGCTTAAAATGGAAAGTAAGTTCTTTGCACTGACTTTTCCTCAAGTCCTCAAATGATAAGCCTTCTCCAAAACTATTTTTCCCCACCCTTACTTTACTTCTTTCCCTACATCAGGTCCCCTTCTCTGGTGATTTCAATCGCACTTACAGCCTAAAGTGTCAACTCAAGGCATATGATTCTCAGGCTTAGGTCTGTACCTCTAAATCCTTTTCAAATTGCACTTGAGAACTTCCAGCTGTTTTATAGACAATATGTATTGCCGACCTCTCAAATTCACCAGGTTTAAAACACCTTTGCCACGTCCTCAGTTTCCCCCAACTCCTCTTCATAATTTCCCCTTTCTTCAGTGTATATTGCTGCAACCATAGAGACGAAAATATCCTAAAAATATTTTGGCCACTCTTTCTCCCTAGCCCCAAGTCCCCACATGTAGCTTCAGATTTGGTTAATTCTCCTCGCACATGGTCCTCCCTTTTCATCCATATCACTGGGTCCATCCATGCTACTTCTTTCAGGTGTTCGTTATGTCATGCTTGAATCACAGCAACTGTTCCCTGATTGATCTCCCGATCTGGCAAAATACCCACAATTCAACAAATCATACACACCCATTCCAAGTAACTTTTAATAAAATGAAGCATGGATCATATTGCTCCCTTGCTTCAAGACATTTAATAGCTTCCTATTGCCTAAAGAATACAGTATCAAATTTCTTGGTGTTGGTGGGTGTTGTGTCTTAGAGGCACCTATGTATGTATGCTAAAGGAAATAAGTAGTAATTGTTACATACTGCTTACCACTTTCTCTGTTAGATCTGACTACTTCTGCATTCTCAAACCATGGAGGACAGTAAAGTCTGTCCACAGGTATTCCTAGTTAATCTTATGAAGTTTAAATTCACCCATTTCCCCTCAAATATCTGATGTCCTCTTTGCCTGTGTTATTATTTCTCAAAAACATTTTCTGCTCAACTGTCTATGTGGTTTGTCCCTGTTCCTCCTTATACCTGAAGTGTTCATATTTGCAGATTTCATGGGCAGATGTTCACCCTGTGTTTGGAATGGAATATGCCCCCCAAATCCAAACCTGGAGCTGAAGCATACACTTGCATATGGAGCAACTAACACAGCACAAGATCTCATTTTTGTTTGGAAAGGAACTGAACATACATAAAGATTACATCATCCAGTGTGTTTAAATGCATATAAAATAGCCTAATTATAATTATTGGCCGATGTATTTTAGAATTTACATGACAAAGAGAGTTCACTTGTAAATTCCTTACCAGAAAAACATTCTGTGTTAGTATATAAAAATAATTCTTTAAAGATGTTAAAGCAATGCACTGGCATGTTATAACAGCATCAGCATAGGCATGTATAGAAGATGATACAAGAGCTATGTAGGAGTTAAAAAGACCAAATATTGCCCTGAATGAGGACCTAGTTAACATAAGCCTGCATAATGGCAATAAACATATCTTTGCAGTTTCTTTCATGTTTTAGTGAAGGCCAAATTTCAAGAAACAAAAATGTCATGGAAAATGGTAGATGATGACTTCTCCCCTTTGTAGACAGAGAGCCAAGCCATCCATTTAACCATCCTTTCCCCATTTAGCCCACCGAAATACCCTTCATGGTACTTCCAAATGCTTTGTGTCCTTACATTTTAAAAGAAGCTATTTCCAGAGACCGTTAAGGCACAGTGCTCCAAGCTGTTGTAGTTGCTACCAC
The DNA here is from genome assembly GCF_018350175.1 of Felis catus. NCBI lineage: Eukaryota > Metazoa > Chordata > Mammalia > Carnivora > Felidae > Felis > Felis catus. Next base: position 126,207,389 of record NC_058368.1, read on the forward strand.
TCATTAGCTTAGACAATGTTAGGAAAGGGAAATGTGCCCTGCATCTCCTCCTCTGTGCCAAGGACAATGTAAAGCTAGAACTTTGGATAAAGGGCAAAGTTTGTTTGTTGTTTATCCATCTGAGGAGGAAACTGACACACTCTAAAAGGTTTATGCAAACATATCAGCGAAGGGAACATATACGAAGATCTAAGTATGGTTAGTGAGCTCGTGACACATAATGACTATCCCAGTACCTGACACAAATAGGAAGCCATTACCAGCCCTAGATCTAAAGCAATAAGAGGCGGAAACAGTTACCAAATGCTGTAAGAGGCGGAAATGGGGGAGCTGGGTGGGGCTGCATGACTAGAGCTCTGGGTCTAGAAGACGTTCTGATTCCCCACTCACAATTCCCACTGGCCAAACCAAAAGGGTAGCAGAGGGCAAAGGAACCAGGGAGATTTAGTCCATAGGGGTCACTCTTCAGAGCAAGGCAGAGAGCAGTGAATAATGGATAGAGAAGAGGCTCAGGGAGGAAACAGAGAAAAAAAACTAGCACCCTCTTCTTCTGTAAGGAGCTTGGCAACTGCATTAAACAATAGAAAATATTACAAAGGAGCATATCTGTCCTAATAACTAATTGTAAGTCTTATTGGTACTAATAAATGTAATTGATGCAGTGCACTGACTCACAGCAAGGCCAGTAGACTTGGCGGCCTTAATGATTTCTGAGGATACAATGATACATACAGAGTATCTGTTCAGCACTTGAGTGGCTAAATAATTTTTAGAAAGCCAATATGTGGAATGATGGAATAGAAACAAAACCCCAGGCATGTCTACGTACTCAACCACACAGCTACAGTCAGCTGTTCAGACATGTGCATCATGAAACATTGAAATTTGGAACAAGATGGAAATCCCTGGGGAAGTTTTCCCCTCTGCTGCATTGTGGATGGGAAATAGTTAATTATTTTCCTATTTCTGAAGATAACTAACTACACTCATTCTGTCGCCCTGAGTATAATTGTCACTATGAATACTAGGAGTAAAATTGACAAGATCTTAAAATCATGAACCAAATGATTTAGTTTAAATGATTGTTTAAAGCCAACTTTAAATTATATTTACTTATTCTAACATAATAACTTATTGTTTAGTCTTCATTAGCCTATGTAATCTAGATGAAAAAATGAGAATACGCGGAAGTTAAAAGCTGTGCCCAGAGTCACACAGTTAGTAAGTAATAGAACCAGAATTCAAATTGGTTGATAACCACCAGAATCACCTATGGATTTCTTTAACACAGAGAACCCCTGAATCCCACCCTGTATGTACTGAAGGATCATCAGGATGGGGTTAGGAGTGAGCAGTGGTGACATAAAAATTGACATCTGTACTTTTAAAGGCTCCACAGCAAGACTGATGTAGTGGCAGGGTCATAATTGCTACAGATACAAACTGGCCAAACTTTGAAACAGCAGATTCTAAGGAGCCACCACATTCAGTTCTTGATTGATTCTCTGTCTCCAAGTGGGTCATCAGTTACAACCAGGAATCTTATCAGGTCGAAATTTTCACGGAAGCTATATTTGGAGTCATGCCCTATTATTGTCAGGTAGTGAAATGCACTTTAACAAAACGCTTTCTCTAAGACCTGATGTGAAAGTTCAAAAGTCTTCCTATTTCATCTTTCTGTGCATTACAGTTTGCATGGAAAATAGGAACATGGTGAAAAGAAAAACACTTAACTTCAAGTTCTGGAAATGACAACTGGGCACCATTCATCTAACTTCTATTTCTAACCCTGGGGTTATCGCAGTAACACAGCTGCAAGTGAAGACAAACATAAATTCAGAAATAAATATTTGAAGAGGGAGACAAGATCCAGCCATCATGGGTTCCCATTCCCTACTCCACTAAAACATGCAAACAAACAAAAAATCATTAGCTTCAAATGAAGACTTCTTCAAAGGAAGGAGGACACAACCAAAATAATAAGAGGAAAGCATAATGCACTGTAGACCTGACAAATTGGGAAATTCCTAAGATTGATATAAGGCAAATGACAGAGGAGCTGCCTTATTACTCAGTTTAATAAAGTGCCATGGAAGAGTGGAAGGACTCTGAAGAGTCCCCGGGAAGTGGAAAGACTTCCACACCTGGATTTTTGGACTCAGACTGACCCTGAACTAATATTCTTTGTCTGTCCTTTATCTCTTTCTAACAACTTGCTGGAGTACTTTGATGGTGGTATAATCTTGTTTAAGGGAAGGAGTTTTTTAAAACAACAACTCATCTTCCTTTGTACTCATCTTTAAACTAGCCGACGTTTCCCACCAGATTATTGTTAACCTCTCTGTACAATAGAATAAGATTTGAAATCTGGTTGCTCTTATGCAAAATTAGTCGTCACTAATACAAAGTGTACTTTTTGTTGAGTTTTAAGAGCTGGTATGCCATTCATCCTCAAATGAAAGAAAAAAAGAAAATCAACAATAATCAAATTTCTTCCTAATGGTTGGATGGAAGCCTTCTGGGAGATGAGTTGCATTAATTCAGGATTGTATTATGGTAAGATAGATAAAGCACTATGTTGACTCAAATGGGATACTACCACAAGTAAAAGCTATCACTTGAACAACATAACTGCCCACACACCACAGATGTATTAGTGAGTACAGAAGAACTTCATGAGGAGTAGAGTGCATAAGGACAAGGCCATTCAGGGTTTGTGACTCAGAAGGTTGTCCTGGTGCCTGGCTCTCTTTCCTAGTGTAATCCTCCCATTTCTCCATTCCTTTCTAAACAGAAGCTGAAGGAGGAGTGGTCAGCCAAACCAGGTAGAGCTCGACCTTCTGAGGGCATGCTGCCTCCTTCCATGCTGTCCCCACTGAGGTTAGAGGACCAGTTTTCCTTCAGACATGGCCACCTCTGATCATCTGACTGAAAAAGTTCTTTGGCTCAGTCCAGCTGTACAAACCACGGAGGTGATTGAGAAAGACATTTATCTAAGAGAAGTTGAGAATATTATGGATAATATGAAGGTATATTATTATGTACAATAACATATATAATGTAGAGGAAGTGTGATTGACTGGGAAGAGAAAAGCAAAATAACTGCAGTATTTCAGAAAATACCACACTCCTTTATTTGGCAAAACACTGTTTTCTACCAAAATAGCCTCATTCCATACTTCCTTGAATATGTTTAATGAGATTGTTTCTGAAATTTGCTCAATTTAAGGTTTACCTCTAAACACCTTTTAAAGATTACTGTCAGATTTGGGGAAATTAACTTAAATACACTTTTTCTTTGACAATTAAACAGAGTCAGATACCCCTGAGAATTCCTCAAACTTGTATTTCTAGCTCTTTTTTCTCTTTCCTTACATAATAAAGTATAGCCATTATCTTTTCCATTTTGCTTATTTGAAAATAACTAACCTTAAATATTTGAGCAAAATACATTTTGACTTAAAAATATATATATTTCCATGGACTCCTTAAGTCAGTTCACATGCTCCTCAAGGCACTGTGTTACTTGTGTGTCCTCAGAAAGAGCTTTGGCACAAGAAGCAGAGTATGCCAACGGCTGGCAGCAAAGGAGGTGTAGATCCATTGTAAGAGACACCCACAGCAATAACATCAAGCTACAGGCAAATTGTAATTAGGCAAAGAATGTTCTCTTCTGTATTCTTCTCTTAAAAACACTAGGGAGATCGGCTTTAAAATGCAGAGTTATATTAAGACACATTTGTCATATATTCTTATTGAATCACCTAGAATATTTTTGGTTTGATGTCTTGTTACACAACTAATACATTCTTCTCTGTTCACCAACTTGTGTGGCTGAAAGAATGATGATATGTGAAATGTAACTTGGAACCACAAATCTAAGGAACTCAGTCTCTTAAGCAGGCATCAAGACTTATTTCAAGTAGCTGTGCTGTCTTAGGGCCCAGATAGCATCTCAGAAAGTCACCTGGGTACCTTGCATTTTTTCCCACTGTGCTTTAATGTAGAAGGAAACAGAGGTAACAGCAGAACTCAGAACTCATCCTTATCTGCTGAAAATATTGCTCAGATACCAAGGGAGGGAACTCACACAAATCCTTGGCAAGAGCATGTTAACCATGAAAAAAGGTAGGGGAACTGAAGTGAATTTCATATTAAAGGAATAGCAGTTGTTTCTCAAAGGAAGGGTAAATCAGTACATGCAGTTAGGGAAAAAAAAAACAGATCATTCACTCCGTTCATCTTAGTTAATAATCTTTAAAAGCTACAAGGAAGGTAACTCCCTCAGTGAGCTAATGAAAAGGACGAGTCTGAGGAGTGACTATTAAGGAGGAAGAGTAGAGCCAAGATGCAAAACATCTTCCAGGGCTACAAGGCCTACCTAAGTGGATAGAAAGGAGTAAGGGAGAAAGTCCATACTTACTCCATATTTGCATGTATCAGGTACAGTTCTGCATATTTTCCATTTACTATTCTAACTGCAAAAAACATAAATAATATATAATTTCCTGATTCAATTGGTGAGTAAATGGACGTTTAGAGAAATTAAGTACTTTCCTAATGTCTCACAAATGCTAAGTAGAAAGTTTGCCTTTAAAGTTGCCTGCCTAACTAATTTCAAAGCCTATTTTCTCTCTGTAACAAAACCAACACCAAATGGAAAGCTGATTGTTTATAACGTCAGACAACTTTCACTGAGAAAGGAAAATGAAGTCTCAGGATGTTAGGAATCTTGACAGTTTCCAAGGATTTCCAGTAATCACTCCTATTCTCTCCACAACCATATGTTCCTACCCCCAGAACTTTACATTGTTAAGAAAATAGTGAAAAATACATTTTGCCCCTAGGCATTCATGATGCAAGAAGTCAAAATCAAAATCAAGAGTGGTAGAGTTTTCTGAAAAGATAGAGATAAAAAAAGAATGAGATTTGTGAGACTGTAATTTTAAAATAAAAGTTATTTTAGGGACTCCTGGGTGGCTCAGTCATTTAGGTGTTCGACTCTTGATTTTGGCTCAGGTCATAATCTCAGGGTCGTGAGATCCAGCCCAACACTGAGCTTCATGCAGAGCGTAGATCCTGTTTGGGATACTCCCTCACCCTCTCTCTCTGTCCCTCCCCCACTTGCACTCACTCCCTTTCTCAAAATAAATAAATAACTCTAAAAAACGTTTCAAAATTAGCAAAAGCTTTAATAATAGTAGAGTTAGGGTTCTCAAATCAGAACTATAATTTCTGCATATAGAAACATGAGAATATCTATATGAATTAAATATTCCACTAGGCATTTTCATTTATATATTTGTAAATAAACATTAGATAAATATTAGAGATTAACCAAAATAGCCAAAAAAGAGAAAAAAGCAGCATAGGAAGACCTCTGGTTCAAGTGGTTTTTCTTTTTTTTTAAGTATTAACATACCAAAGTTAAGATTAGCTGGTTAGACACTAAAATGATACTTTCTTGAATATATTTTTACATTAGTTCATGAAGGTAATATATATTGGTTGGGTATGTGTTGTGCATTGGTTGAGTTAGAGTCACAACCTGACCACAAGTTTTAAAATGTGTTTTCCAAATGTGAAATCCCTTTGTCCCTCAATTGCCTGAAACTTAGGGTGGAGTTTTGTGGGTTTTTTTTTTTTCTTCCATTTAAAAACACCTGAGAAATAGAACTTAACTTCTGAGGTATAGAGATAAAACACTTTGAGCATATATTATTATCATTTATTTACAGATGAAGAAATCTTTATCCAAAGTCAAGCAGCTGGTAAATTTTAAAACCAAAATTCCATGTCATCAAAACCAATTGTTCTCAACTAGTGGCAATTTCTGATATTTAGAAGGATGGCTTTAATATGTATTCTGAGACAACTAATAATGTTGAATCTTTTTATTCAATGTATTGTGTTGTTATTTTTTTTTAATGCTTATTTATTTTTGAGAGAAAGAGAGATAGAACATGAGCAGGGGAGGTGCAGAGATAGAGGGATACACAGAATCCTAATCAGGCTCCAGGCTCTGAGCTGTCAGCACAGAGCCTGACTTGGAGCTCAAACCAATGAACCATGAGATCATGGCCTGAGCCAAAATCAGATGCTCAACCATCTGAGCCTGCCATGTGCCCCTGTTCTTGTTGATGTAAGTTATTTGTTAGTATTACAGATTGCAAATACCTGCCCCCACTCAATAACTTGTGTTTTTACTTTCTTAATGGTGTATTTTGACAAATATAAGTTCTTACTCCAATTTTCAGACCTTATCTATATAGGACTTATGATTCTTCTTTTAAAGACATCTTTGCATAACGTAAGACTGAAAGGATATTCTCTATTTTATTGTTTAGAGACTTTCTTGTTTCACCTTTCACACTTAGATCTACAACTAGCCTAGAGTTAATTTTTTACACATGGTGTGAGATAGGGATCAAGGGGTATATATTTTCACATAGTAATTCAATTGGTAGAGTAGTCATCTGTTTTCTCACTGCTATGCAATTCCACCTTTGCCACAAATCAAATCTCCATTTAGATATAGGTCTGTTTGGGGGCTCTATTTTATCCCATTGGTTTATTTGTCCATCTTGTTCCACTTCAATATTGAAACAATTACTGTAGTTTTACAATAAGTTTTGACATCTGGTAGCATAAGTCATAATATTTTGTTCTTTTCCCTCAAGATAGTCTTGGCTATTTTCATCCTTCTGCTTTTTCACATCAGTTTTAGAATTAACTTGCCAAATTTTACCCGCCCCCCCCCAAAAAAAAAGTCCGCTCGATTTTTATTTGTGAGTACATTTATTATATAGATCAATTTGGGAAAAAGCAAAATGCTAACTATGTAAATTCCTTCAGTCCATAGACATGGAAATACTTTTCTTTATATTTATTTCTTTTAATACAGTTTTATAGGTTTTGTGTGTGTGTGTGTGTTGAGGTTTTGCACAATTTTCACTTATTCCTAGATATTAGGTATTTCTGAAGTTATAATAAATTTTTAATTTTAATTATCTACTTCTTACTACTAGAATATAGAAATTTAACTGATACTCGCACACTAATCTTGTATCCAACAAATTGCTTAATTTCTTTATTCTAATTGTTTAATAGATTCTCTACAAAAACCATTGAGAGTGACTAACAACAGTTTTTATTTTTTGCCTTCTTCATATGCCTACCTTTTATTTCTCCTTCTAGCTTTATTACACTAGCTAGGACAGCAAATACAATGCCAAATAGAAGTGATAATAATAAGTACCTTGTTTTATCCCATGTTACAGGGTGAAAGACTAAAAATTCAACACCAAGGATGCCGTTTGCTGCAAAATTTATTGAGATAGTTTTTTAAACAGGTTAAGAAAGTTTTGTTCTATTTCAAGCATGGTGAGTTTTGTTTTGTTTTGTTTTGTTTTGTTTTGTTTTGTTTTGTTTCATAAATGGCTATTGGATTTTATCAAACACTTTTTTTTTTGCATCTATCCAGATAGTCATGTGATATTTGTTCTTTTGTTGCTGAAGTGGTAAATTATGCTGACTGGTTTTTGAACTTTAAAATAATTTTCTTTTTATATATCAAGAAGAACCCAACTTGGTCACGATGTATTACATGTTGCATACATTATTGCATTTGAATCGCTAATATTTTGTTAGGGATTTTTAATTTCTGTTTACATCATCAAACAATTTGAATTCTTTACATCATCAGACATAGTTTGTGTAAGAGAGATATTCCTATTTCCTTAAATATTAAAAAGAGTTCACTGTAAAAACTATTCACTGGTAAAAGAAAACTGGAGATTTCTTTTGGAGAAGATTTTAATATAGATTTAACATATTTAATAAATATACAACTATTTCAATTATCTTTTTTCAGCTTTGTAATTTGTGTATTAAGGAATCCATTTAACCTAATTTTCAAATTTTTGTTAAAGTCATTCATAGCATCCTTTATTAACATTTTAAGTCTATGCTCTGTTCCCTGTAATATTTTTGTATCTTTCCTTCTCATTTACTTAACATTCTCACCAGAGTTTAAAATTTTATCTTTTCAAAAAACCAACTTTTGTTTTTATTGATTTTCTCTATTGTGTTATTTTTGTTTTTGTTTTCATTCATTTCTGTTTTCATTCATTTCATGTCTGCTTATTACTTTCTTCCTTCTACTTTCTCTGTGTTTCACTTGATTTTTTTTCCTATCTACTTGAGTTGTATATTTAGGTCATTTGAGTGTTTTAGGGGCTCCTCAGTGGCTCAGTCAGTTAAGCATCCAACTTCGACTCAAGTCATGATCTCACGGTTGATAAGTTCAAGCTCCGTGTCTGGCTCAGTGCTAACAGTTCAGAGCCTGGAGTCTGCTTCAGATTCTGTCTCTCTCTCTCTCTCTCTCTCTCTCTCTCTCTCTCTGCCTCTCCCCCACTCACACTCTGTCTCTCTCCGTCTCTCAAAAATGAATAAATGTTTTAAAAGTTTGGATCATTTAGGTGTTTTAGCTCCTTTAATGTATGCATATAAAGCTATATATTTTTTCTAGGAGCACTATTTAGCATTATCTTATAATTTTTGATATGTCTCTTTTTTGCTGTCTTTCAGCTCAAAATATTACCAGTTTTCCCTGGGATTTTTGTTCTTTACCCAATGACTTATTTAGCAGTGTATTGCTTAATTTCCAAAAATCTGGGGGCATTCTAGTTATTTTGTAACTTATTTCTATCTTTATTATACCTTAGAACCTACTCTTTGTGACTTCAGTCCTTTATAATTTATTGAGACTTGATTTCTGGCCCAGTATGTATTCAGTTTAGGCAGATGCTTCATGTGCTTTTGAACAGAATATGTATTCTGCAGATGCTCAGTGCTTTCTATATAAGTCCACAAAGTTACCTTTTATTATATTTTTCACATATTCTATGTGATCACTGATTCTTCCACTGCTTACTCAGTGACTGAGTTTTTGTTTTTGTTTTTGTTTTTTACATGTCACTGTATTTATAGGCTTGCTTACTTTTTCACTTAGTTCTGTCATTTTTTGTTTTATGTATTTTGAGACTATTTTATTAAGGATGTATACAATTTAAATTATATAGTGTATCATCCTGGTGGATTGAACTTTTTATCTTCATGAATGCTACTTTACATCTATCAATGCTTTTATTTTATCTATTCATAACATGGTATTTGTCTATTACTAATACCATCTCTCTTTTGGTTTCTGTTTTCACTCTATATCTTTTATGTTGCTTTTTCTTTTACCTTTACTACATCATTTTTTTAAATGTTTATTTATTTTGAGACAGAGAGAACATGAGCAGAGGAGGGGCAGAGAGAGAGGGAGAGAGAGAATCTCAAGCAGGCTCCACACTATCAGCACAGATTCTGATGCGGGGCTTGATTCCATGAGCCTTGAGATCATGATCTGAGCCTAAATCAAGAGTTGGATGCTTAACTAACTGAGCCACCCAGGTGCCTAGCCTTTCTTGTGTCTTCATGTTTAAAGTGTTTCTCTTTTATGCAGTATATGATGGTAATTTTTAATCATTCAGTCAATTATATTAAATGTAATTAATGATATAGTTAGTGTCATAGACTCTGGGTCTGGAGTTCTTTCTTGTCCAGCAAGAAAGCGGGATGCAGGATTAAAATGCGAGAGATGGCTAATGTCCAAGAAAAGACAAGAGCCCTGATTAAGGGTCCTTGCTCCGTTTTTATTAGGATCAGAAGGCTTACAAACATGGTGATGGATGTGCACAAAGGGACGATGAAACTTTGAACGTTACCTCATGGGCATGAGGTAAAGGGGGTTTTGAAGATATGCGGGGCTAGGGGTTTAGGTTAATACAAAACAAAACCTTGATGCCTGGAGGGAAGTTGTTTACAGCAGATGTGAGGCACCACCTCTGTTTACCTAAACTAGTCTACGGGACAAGAAAGACAGAGCATGCTACCTCACAGTCAACAAGGAACCTTCCTTTTGTTAATCAGCTCCACTCTGGACAACTTTGCACTGCAGCAGGTCTATAGCCCCATTTACCTGTTTACCTAATTTGATCCTTCCTTCCTGTGGAAGCAGCTTTCTGCTATAGTACTAAATTGGGGGGTGTTTCTGCCCTGAATACCTAGCCTTGTTTACCTCATGTATCTTTGCTCTATACTGGGGCCTTTGCCCAACCCTATCTGTACTGGGGCTTTTGCTTCACCCTCTCTATACTTATTTACCTAATCTTGTTTACCCAAACTTGGGTGAGAACATCCTATGGCTTTCTAATTCTTTATGCCTTGTTAACCCATTGGTGAAAGCCCAGGGAATTCCTAAGTTTATTCCCTACAGTTTCCCCTGTTTTGTTTTTCTTGGTTCTTTTAGTTTAGTGTTCAAGGACTGTCATGATGAGCTTCTGGTCCTTCTTTTGCTTTTGGATGATCTGAGGGGTGATTCTGCAAAGACATAAGAAGAGACACAGTAAAAGCACTCCACTTCCCAGAGTTATCCAGAATTTGAGACGGGTGCTAGCTGTAAGTGAGAAAGGATTTAGGTTATGCCGCATTACCCAGGAATCAGCATATTCATTTTTAAGCTGATCTTTTGTATATTGTAGCTGTTGGCACAATGTCATATCTAAATTTCCTATATTGTCAGAGAAATAGGAAGAAAAGACACTGTGAAGGTGTGTGTGGACAGCATCCCAAGCTTGAGAGTGATTATAAAGAATGCCAGTTATGCGAATATTCTGGTAATTAGGGTCACAGGGCAGTTTAGAGTGGAGGAAGAAGGTCTCCTGTAGTTTTCTAATAAATTCCACTGCAGCCTCAAGAACTTCTAGGTGGGCCAAAACTTGTCTATCAATGGAAGTCTGGCTTATAAATTTTTTGGTAGTGTTGACCATAAATTTATTAAGGACCTGGGCTATCTGGATAGTATGATGCAGGCTGATGCCAGCTACAGTGGCAGAGGCAATAACGCCTACTGCTGCTAGGATGCCCATGATTAACAGGCCAACAAATCTTTTTTGCCTTAGAGTAGAGTGCCAATGTCAAATGAGCTTAGAAAGTGTGCCTAGTCTTGATGAATGCATATAGGGTTCAGAGCTATTAACAGGAACCCAGGCTGAGACGCACTGTTGAAGTTCAAATAAGGAGGAGATATTTAATTGGGTAACGTTATCATTACTTACATAGGACATAAACCAGCCCTGGCAGGTAGAGATATTATAACTATTTTATAGTTGTTGGGTCTGTAAAGTGAAGGTAGCAAAGAGAACGTAGAGAGAAGGGACACAAATAGTGGTCCATGCAAATTGATGGTTGTGCCAGGGAGGCCCAAGTTAGGTTAACATGTCGTTTTACATAAATTTCACCAAGGCTAATAATATAAGTGAAGAAGGGAAGACCTAGTTTCCAAAGATTAACAAGCCAAGGTCCTTTTAATTTCCCTTTATGTGCAGAAATTATAGGGCCAGACAATCCTCTGTCTTTCCAAAAAATATTCTCCCTACTAAACTAGTCAAAGGATATGGTCTTATTTGAATATTTCATTTCAAGATGTCCTCTAGGACCCTGTCAATAACAGCCCAATTACCCCAGTGAAGATTATGCTCAGTCTCTCCATAACAGGTTGTCCAAGATACATTATTCCAGGGCCTAGAGACTAGAGTAAACTATAACATTAGGAGTGTGATATATGCTTGTTTTTTGAGGCATATCAAAGCTTGTGGCTGAGAACAAGGTAAAATTGGCCTTGTAGAAGTTTTGGGCTGTATATGCAAAATCCAGTTTATTTTTAGTTTAACACAAGTAGATAAGTTGCTAAGTTTAGTAACACACATAGGAGGTGCTGAAGCAAGCCGTCACTGAGGTCTTGGCATATAAAGCCAAGGCTCTTGTTCTGTTTGGAAGGGTGGCTTAAGATTGGCTCCTTCCATGAACTCAATGTCATTATTGCTAATAGGAATATCCCAGTCTAGGAATGTTAAGCTATCAAATATAGGTGGGTTAAGGCAATGAGCCCAATATGAATATTGAACTTGGCCTGGACAAATGAGGGCAAGGAGTAGAATCAGGATTACACAAATCGAATTTCTGTCAGTGATGGAGATCATGGTCATCAGAAGCGAGTCAGGGGTGTATGCAATACCATTGTGTTGTAACAGGATGCCGGCCTGGTTAAGCAGGTGTTTAAGGCTTCCCCCATGTTATATCAGGGGCAAGGACTTGCATTTGTAGAAGGCTTCAGGATGATGAGTCCATGAAGAGGCTTCTTCCATGTTGAAAAAGGGGGCTGGTGGCCACTCATTCAGAGTCATTCTCTGGAAGTCTTGGTTCATTGGAAGATATCCTGGGGGTCTCTACCATGCCATGGTGAGGCTTCACCAACCAAGAGGGAATCCACAGAGGTCCGGAATCTGAAAGAATACAAGCATATCCTCTACCCCAGGTGAGAAGTTTAGTCGGCCCAGACCATGTGGGCCCCCTTTGGGGGCTTTGTACAGCACCATAGGGTGAGAGGGTTTACTTGGTTTTGAAGAATGCTGTTCAGCTACAGTTAGTCCTTGAGGGTCAAGATTTAAAAAATGAAGAGTAATCACAGCACGATCGACATGAAGTTGAGGTTGTAATGTAGACAGTCATGGGTTCCCCTTTTCTGTTTTTTTTAACATGTTTTTGAGCATGTTATATGCTCGTTCTATAATAGCTTGGCCTTGTGGGTTATAAGGAATACCCGTAATATGTCAGATATTCCATAAGGCACAGAAGTCATGAAATGAAGACATAGGTTGAGCTGTTATCTGTCTTACTTGTGTGGGGGAAGCTCCAGGCTGCAACAGCATGCAAAAGACGATGAATGACCGCTTTGTTGCTTTATTTTGTATGAGTTGAGGCAAAAATAACACCTAAGTAAGTATCTACAGATGCATGGATATACTTATGTTTACCAAATGCAGGGTAAACTGTAACATCTGTCTATCAAATCTCATTAGGCTTGAGGCTGCAGGGGTTTATTCCTGCTGGGAAGGAAACAGGGGATAGTAATTGACAGTCTGAGCAGGAGTGAATGATTTGTTTGGCCTCATTCACAGTAAGGTTGAATTGTTTGGTTAAAGCTTGCCAGTGTTGATGGTAAAGATTATGGGAGGCTCTGGCTTCAAAAAGATGATAACATTCTTCAGAAACAATGTTGTCAACTAGGGCATTGCCTTTAGCAATGGGCCCAAGAAGGGATGTATGGGAAAGAATGTGAATGAAAATGTGAATGAAAAAGAGCCAGGAGGTGTAAGAGATTAGAGCTAGTTGAATACTTTGGAGGAGTATAGTAAAGGCAGTGTCTGGTGGGAGGTGAAGAATGTGAAAAGGAAAATTTTTCATTAAATTCACTGTATATTGAGAGTCAGAAACAATGTTTAAAGGTTGGGGAAAAGTTTCTAATGCTAATAATACGGCTTGTAATTGTAAATGCTGCGTAGAGCCAGGTCCAGTATAAGAAATATGTCCCCAGTTTTTCCCAACTCTCCAAAGGCAAGAAGCCTTTGTTGTTATAGCATGACTCTCTCAGGAACAATGTTAATTTCCTGGTGAATCTTAAACCAAGGGTCAGAGGGGAGCCCATAAACAATATTGCCCACATAATCTGTGAGGGCCAACTGTAGCCAGTGATTTAGAGATGGCCCTATCAAAAATGTGCTGCAAGTTGGCAAGTGGATGCTTGCAGGGTCCTGACCTAATAATTCTCAGCATCTCCAACATCCCTTTTGGATTAATTGTGCTATGTTGAATATGAGTGGGGTGAGAATATGTTTAAGACTAACGTGGATTAAGGGCCATTCTATTTTTAAAACTTTTTAACAGCGGCTTGCCCAATTAACGCAGTAGAAAAATCTTTAGTATTAAGAATATATAGCTGCAAAGAAAGGTTGGGATTTTGCCTATCATAACTACAAGAGGTAAGAATGGACTGAATATTCTCCAGCTCCTTCTTTGCTGCCGGGGAGAGCTGGTGTGGTGATGTTAAATTAGGATTACCAGAAAGCAGTGCTAGGAGGTTGGTTAGATGGGTATTAGTAATGCCTAGGGGAGGATGAACCCAGTTAATGGTGTCCAACAATTTTTGTACATCATAAGAGTACAAACATCATTAGGAATGGACTGAATGAGGGGATGAATTTGAGTATGAAACATTTGCAGTCCTAAGAAAGAAAAAGGAGTTGACTTTTGTACTTTCTCAGGGGATATTTTTAAACCCTGTTTGTTTAGTGGGTCAGGGAGAATGGCAAAGAGCTCATCTAGAGGTTGTTGATGCTGGGCACAAAAAAGGATATCATCCATATAGTGATAAATGATCAAAAAAGGAAACTGCTTTCTAATTGGTTCTAATGCTTCTTTGACATAAAATTGGCATATAGTTGGGCTACTAAGCATCCCTTGGGAGAGGACTTTCCAATGGTTACGGCATGTTGGCCAGCAGTGATTAAGATCAGGAATGGTAAAGGAAAATTTCTCTCTTGTTCAGCTAACAGGATTGTGAAAAAGCCATCTTTCAAATCAGTAGTAAGAATTGGCCAATTTTGAGGCAACATTGAAGGAGAGAGGGTTCCTAGCTGCAAGGACCAAAAGGCTCAATTCCTGAATTAATAGCTCTAAAATCATGAAGAAGTCGCCACTTGCCAGTTTTTATAGGCGTATTCCAAGGGCACCTATTGGGCTCTATATGCTCATTTTCTAACTGTTCATGTACTAATTGTTGGAGATGAATCAATCAATCCACTTTTATTGGCCACTGCTCAACCCATACAGGTTTGTTAGTTTTCCATTGGGAGGGACTTAATTTGAGCGGTGGCTAGGAAAAACTTGTTTTACGCTGAATATTCCATTAACTCAGTACGTCTCTACCCCATAAATTGATAGGGATATTCATTATATAGGGCTGTATGTAGGCTATCTGGTCATCAGGCCTTAAACATTTACATAAAGTGAGACTTTGTCAGGAAGACTGGGTGCCTCCCACTCCAACCAGGGTGGCTATAGGTAGCCCAGTGAGAAGACCATTGGGTGGAGGATATAATGGTTATATCAGCCCCTTTATCTATTAACCCCGAGAAAAGTTTAGGACCACCATTCAACCCACCACAATAATCTAATGAGTTCTTAATATCAGTTATTGTTTTTATAGCTCTCTAATTTTCTTTTGATTCCTTACTCATATTCCAGTTCTTTGCAGGAATTCTTCAGGTTTATCTTTAGTTTTTGAACTTCTTAATCCCAGTGATTTTAATATCCGCATCTGATAAACTCCAATAGCAACATTTTCTGCACTCTGTTTTGTTATCTGTTTCTTAATCTTAATTTATAGCCCCAAGTCTTGTCTCTTGGATAAATTACTTTTACAAACAAAAGGTACATTAAAGGTCCCCACAGTTAACTGAAAGAATTATGCAATTCTTTGAGCATTTTTATTACGAAGGGAAAATACCTTATTCGTAAGAGTGAATAGTACTTGTTTTCTTTTTTGTCTGCTTTTATTTGATCAGAAGATGATAAATACAATTTCTCCTTTAATTTGTATATGCCTATATACATGAATGGTATCACATAAAGAAATTTTAGGTAATGATTATGGCTTATTGAAAAATATCTATTATTGTGAGATATTGAGCATTGTGAAAATCCATGAAAAAGATATTAGAAAAAAGAGTTGTAAAATATTTTGGTTCTTTTGCACACTTGTAAAATCACAAAGATGTCAATATATTTGAGTTTAAAAAACTTTTATGTTTTCTTTTCCCTTCAGACTTGGTACATGTAAATGGAAGAAAACAGGTAAAACCAGCATTTAATAATTTAAAACTTAAAATCCTACCAATGAAGACTTGGGCTGACTTATCCAAAAGGAGAGTCAGAAATAATCTAGATAACCAGCAAAATAACCAAATTGCAATTTAGCTTTAATGTTGAAAACACGGTTAGCATGTTGCTTCTCAGGTGTGATTTCTGCAATCTTGTTCAACGTCTCTTGTTAAGCACAATGAAATCTGTCCTTAGTTTTTTGCTAAAAGGTATTTCTTCCTCCACTTGTCATATGCAACAAATGCAGGTGGGGGGAGCCAAGTTCCATCCTAGGCTATTTCTGTAGGAGCTTCAGTTGGGTTTTGGGTTTGTGGTATAACAATTTGGAAAACCTTTCAAGATAGTATCTTTGTTGAAACCATTGGCTTTATGGGTGTAGTTCAGGACCCATTGTTTCAACCTGACCTTTGTCAGAATGACACAGAAAGTCCCATGATGCAGGAAGGGTCTACTTACTCATTGGTTTGGTTAGGATGTATTTAGTTGGGTCCGTGGAAGCAAGGAAAAAGTGAGTAAACCTATTTTGATGAGGTAGTAGAATAAAGTAAAAATGGATCATATTTCCAAATTCCAATTATTTCTTTATGCCAAAACTAAAACCTTGTAATAATTATTACTTTTGTATGGAATTTGAGACTCTCTATGTTAACAATTGTGATAAATTAACTATGACATGACTGACATAGGAACTTTTTAACATTTCTTATTAGGAATGGTGGGTTGATTTTCTCCTTTATTTCTAAGAGCACATGAATAAAGGAGAGTCTTACCAGAAACTAATCAGTTTATTAGGATGATTCTAATTGAGACAGAGACAGCCTGAAACTAAGATTTACACCACATTCCCAACTACACAGTAATTGATAAAGGGGTCAGTGTGACATACTTTGGATCCTTCACCACAGAATTCTAGCTGACTCCACAGCACCTTCTAGAAACATCTCTTATTTACACAAAACTTAGTTACCCCACTTTTATTTTCCCTCCCATGTCTGCCCCAAATTTAGAGACCCATTTTACCCATCTTCCAAGTAGCCCGTTATAAACAATACATTTTGCTTCAGAACCCAGTGCATACACATACATGTGTGTAAATATATACACACAAAAGACATCCAGGCCATATCCCACATCTCCAGAGTCAGAGTCTTTGGGGACGGGGCTCAGCCATATGTCTATTTTATTCCACAGGTGAGGAAGATGTTTAATCAGGTTGAAAATCACTTATGTATATAGTTTCCAAGGAAGAAACTGAGGATCAGAGAGATGAGAAGACTTGAATAAGATTCAGTTGTAGGTGGTGGGGAGCCAAGCTTAAAATTCAGATCTCTTGACTGCTTACAGTTGTTATTTTAGTCCAGAATTTGCCAATTTGTATTCTATCATATATGAGTTTTGTAGAATTACAGATGTCATCCTTAAAAAAAAATGTTTTCACTGGTCAAATAACAAACTCAAATAGTTTTATTACTGAACTTAAAAGGGCTTTAAATATCCTAAGAGGCACTATTACCATCCAACAGAGGTATATGGTATATATAACTTTCTTTACTTGTTTGACCACAGATCCATTTTATTTTCTCCCAAAGAGCTTGTCATGGGTCAATATTCCATGTAACATATGGCAAAAACTATTGTAGACCATCAATAATGATATTACCAACAACTAACATTTTATAGCTTTTATGGTTTGAATGGAACTTTCATATTATGTTATTTTGGTTAATCACTTAAAATACTACATATAAATATCTAGTTTTGTTTACTGCTAGCACAAAGTTATGAACTCGTGCCAAGTTTGTGTTTTTCTGTGGCAATGCAGATCTTAGAAGAATCCATTAGTGGAGCAATCATTCTATGATTGCACAGTAATAAAGAAACATCAATGACTAAATTTCATACTCAATCAAGGCAAATGCCATCACTGTTCAAGACCATTGCTTATTAATTAAAAATAAAAATCTAAATCTATAAAAACATACTTTTTTGAGAAAAAATGGTCAGACATGTGTGTGGGTAAACAAAACTAGGCAATGCACATGCCAGAGATATATTGGGTGCCTACCATCCGGAAGACACTGCCATGTATTATGGGAAATACAAACCTAGAAAATAGACCACACAGTGCCTGGAACATGGATTCTCAAGGGATATGTAGTGGATGAATGTCTATAGAAAACAAAAATGCCTTTCAATGAACATTCTTTCTAGAAGGAAAAGACAAGCAGTAGATAGAATATAAAGAAAAAGTAAATAAGTGCTGAGTAGAGTCAAAAAGCATCACAGTAGAAGAGAAAAAGGGTATTAGTAAGAGCTAAAGTGACTAATATTTATGGAATGTTTGTGATTGTCCCAAGAGTACACTGTTCAGTATCCTCACTACAAATGACTATTGAGCATTTGAAATGTAGTCTATCTAATTTGAAAAGTGCTTTAAATGTAAAATGCCTACCAGATTTCAAAAAGTTAGTATGAAAAAAATAATATAAAATATTTCATTAATAAATTTTATATTGATTACATGTTAAATTGACAATGTTTTAGGTACATTGGATTAAAGAAAATATTATTAAAGGTATTTTAACTGTTTCTTCATACCCTTTAAGTTGAACTAAAAGAAACCTCAAAATCATTGATGTGGCCTACATTTGTGACCAGCTATTTTTATTGGACAGGGTTATGAATCTAAGATGCTTTGCACATGCTATCTCATTTAATTTTCCAAACCATCCTAAGAAGTCAGAACTGTATTTGATACAAAGTATATATTAAAGAAACTGTCTAGAATTATCCCAGTGAGTAAAGAGCACACTCCATAGCTGATGCTGTGGGAAACTGAGGAAGGCTGCTGGATGGATGATAATGATGGCTCAGTCACTAGGTAGTGTCAGCTAAGTATCTTCCCTCAGCTAAAACTGCATGAATGTGAAAGTGTCAATTCTAATCTCAGTAGTTTTTGCAAATTGGGTGGTGAGGATTTCTAAGTGAAAGAGTAAAGGAATGTTATTGGGTGTTATTTGAGAAACTAAGCTTGTATCTTCTTTGTATCTTCTCAGGTGTATCTATTGTCATTTCCATCAGAGTGCCTTTGGAAGACTACATAACCAACAGTTCCCATTTCACCACAATTTCTAGTAAGACAGCATGACTGACTGTGGCTCAATGTTCTGTTTCGTAATGGGTAAGGACAGACAGGGTGCTTCTTGGGCTTTCACCTTTTGGAAGCCACTAAACTGAAGCAAATTTGGATTTCCCACAAAGAGGAAGTCTTATTATAAGTTCCATCATACATTTGTCGCCAGGTGATGTGCAAATATCAGTGCAAAAGGCCCATGACAGCAACTCATAGAGCTTTGATGTGAAGTCACTCACACTTAGGGCCTGCTGGCGTTGTCTAATTATGTGATACACATACTTAGGAAATGTCAAGAAGGTCTGAACTCCTATAGTATCTACCTCAATGGAATGCTTGTAAATCAGAGTCTAGAAAAAAGGCTTCAGCGTGGGCAGTGCAAAAACTTGGCCTATTTCCATTCCCTGTGCATGAAAAGAGGGAAATAATATTTTTTTCTGGATTAGTACAATATCAGTTATATAAGATCATTCATGTGAAATGTTTCCAGTACTGTTTTGTTGCTGGAAGTCAGCACCAGGCTGATTTATCTGAGCAGCAGAGTCTGAGCTATACCTCAAAGGTCTGGGCTGTCTTCTGAAAACAATGGGGAAAAGATTTTCTGCAGCACTTTCCAAAGCCTCTGAGGATGGGGCAAGCCCTCCATTCATCTTAGGCAAAAAGAGAAATAGGGAATGAAAATTTCTCCTGGTAATGGCTTCAGTGGATAAGGAGAACATATTTAATATAACTTTAAAAATTTATGTGACTAGGCAGTGTTAGAATTGATCTGTACAACTGTGATATAGATCTCACATGTTCTACATTTCAGAGTCTAAAATGACTTCCAAGTGACCCCTAGGAAGGTCCATATGAAAGTGGATAATTTACAAAAAATGATCCACTTGAAAGAAACCCTTACATATAGTTCTTAATTCCTAATCTTCAGCAAATCAAAAATTAAAAGAAGGCTACTTGTGCTTTATATTTTTTTATATAGATTCACCTTAGGTTTCTTCTGAATGGTAAGCTTTCTCAGAAACTTGATTTAGGGGCACCTGCGTGGCTCAGTTGGTTGAGTGTCCAACTTCACCTCAGGTCATGACCTTAGGCTTGTGAATTCGAGCCCCGGGCTCTGTGCTAACAGCTCAGAGCCTGGAACCTGCTTAGGCTTCTGTGACTCCCTCTCTCTTTGCCCCTCCCTCGATCATACTCTGTCTCTCTCTCTCTTTCTCTCTCTAAAATAAACATTGAAAAAAAATTTTTTAATAAATAAAATAAAATTTGATTTAAATCTACAGGTATTTGGAAAGTAAATAATAGCCAAATTAAGGTGAACCTCATAGGAAGGAAAATTATAGAGACCATCTCCTCCACATATTTATGATCAGCAACAACAAGAAACTTATTTGAGAACGTTCTTTCATGATAATGAACTAAAGCAATCTGGTCAACATTGTGATTTTTGACCCTGAAATTTAACATCTGGGAATTTTTCCTAGAGATATATTGGGAAAGAGTGAAATAGCATATGTTTAAAGATATTTACTGCAACACTGTATATAATAGCAAAAGTTGGGAAAATATTCTAAGTGACTACCAAAAGGTACCTAGTAAAAAGAAATCATTATATAACTATAAAATAGGCTGTTATGTAAGCATGTTAAAAAAGAGAAAGCTTAATATGTACAAAATTGTATTATGTTCCTAATAGGTATTAATTTTTTTTTATACAGCAAATAGCAGAACAATGCTTAAAGTACACGACATTTTGCAATTAATATGTATACTTGTGTAAGTGCAGCTCATCCACAGGGAGATTCTTGACCTAACAAACAGGTCAGTTAGACACAGTGTCTGTGTGCCAGGTGAATTGCACGGTGGCTGGAGGTGGGGGTGGGGTACTTACTTTCTCTCCAAATCATCTGTGCCATTTGAACTTTATAATGTGCACTTGCATTACCTACTCAACAATGTAAATAGTGTTTTAATTGGGGGGTGGGGTTACAGATTTGTGCTTTAAGGAGAGAGATGGCGGGAGAAAGAAACAAAGGAAACATCTCTTAACAAATGAACCAACAAAGTACTCTTTTGTAAGCAACGTAAGTTTCAGGAAAGGAAAGACCGTCTTATTTTGACCGGTGCAATTACCGATAAAGTGTGCCAAGCATGGGAGTGCTTAAGAAACACTGCTTGGTGATAAATGTTCAGTTGAAGGTACAGGGGAAAAAAGATACATGTCCAGTTGAACAGATTCTCTCTGTTGTCTATATTGCATCACATATTCTGGGCAGAACCGTCTACAAGGAAATCCCTCTAATGGAGCAAACATTAGTTTGGAACACATGCAGGAAATGGGTGTGATAAATCAGTAAGGCAAAGGGAACATAATGGATGCTGGAAGCAGCTAGAGGAAGGCAGGAGGATATCAAAGTGTTCAAAGAAGAACCAGAAAAACAAGACTGTTTAGATGACATCAGTGAGAAGAAAATAAAACTTGGGACACACCAGCAAAAGAAGCTCAAAGATGATTTGATAGCTCATCAGTGCAATGAATAGAATAGCAAACTATCCATATTTATTTGCTGGAAGAGCTGCTAGTATGGCCCACAGGGGACATTGTGGTAAAGAGCAAATGCTTCCTTCCATACAAACTTTGGCTTTTAATCTCTTGGTTGAAAAGTATTTACTGAGCACCTGCTTTGCAAGGTGCTGTGGATGATTCACAGATACAGAGATAAAGGTCTGCCATCTGGGAGCATACAGTCTACTCTAAAATGAAGACCTTCAGATCAGATGAAAACCTAAATTCAACATTATGTTTTTTAAATATTAAGGGCTTCTCTCTAGAATGCTTCTCTCAGGCTCTACACCTGCAAAGATTTCTGCTAAACGGTGCTTTCAGTTCCTTCGATGCACTCTTCTGAGACATAACCAGTGATGTATCTGTGCTAAGAGTCTATGTGTTCATAAAGGTTCAGTCTACTTTTCTCCATTGTTCAAACAGTTTGGTCTTTATACCTAAAGTATCTTAGAGTTTAGAGTCAATAATATCTCAGAGGATCTTGGATCTTGAAAAAGTTATGCTGAGAAAAAGTTTCTGTTTTAAGATATCCAAAACTGCTGAGTCAAAATAACTTTCCTTAAACCTAATCAAAATTCTTCCTGCTGCAATTCTGACGCATTTTCTTTGGCCTCAACATAATTTAGCTTATCCTCTCATCAAAAATATTCTTAACACAAATAAAATCAAACTCTTCATCTAAACAAAACAAAGAGTGTTGATTCCCCAAACATTTACCTATTATATGTGGGACTTTAGTAGGGTTGCAAGATTAAATGGAGGATATCCAGTTAAATTTGAATTTCAGAGAAACAATAATGAAGTGTTTTTAGTGTAAGTTTATCCCAAATACTGCATTAAACATACATATACTGGGGCGCCTGGGTGGCGCAGTCGGTTAAGCGTCCGACTTCAGCCAGGTCACGATCTTGCGGTCTGTGAGTTCGAGCCCTGCATCTGGCTCTGGGCTGATGGCTCGGAGCCTGGAGCCTGTTTCCGATTCTGTGTCTCCCTCTCTCTCTGCCCCTCCCCCGTTCATGCTCTGTCTCTCTCTGTCCCAAAAATAAATAAACGTTGAAAAAAAAATTAAAAAAAAATAAACATACATATACTAAAAAAAGTATTTATTGTTTCTCTGAAATTCAAATTTAACTGGGTAATCCTATATTTTTATTTGCTAAATATGACAACCTTACATTTGAGAAATAACATTAAAAAGAAACATTGTTTATAAAATGGAACACCTGAGTGTTACTTAATAGATAGCACATTAAGATTTTAAAATTGGCTTTTAGCAGTTTACCAAGTCCAAGATGAAGATGACAATTTCTGGAATGTACAGAGCTTCTCCACTTATTTAGCTAGAGTCAAGAGACAAGGGTACTCTCTGGGTGGAAAAGTTAGTGTAAGTGATTGACTGTTAAGAGACTTTCAAAACAATTCATGACTTTATTTTCTTTTTTTAGCACACAGGGTGGTGGGTGTTGATATCAGAGAGTATTGTTCCATGTGTTACTGGTGGCTTAACTTAGAAGGAAACTCTTACCAGATACATAGTGACTCATTTGGACCTGAGAGGTGATCCCAGGATACTTGTAGGTGTCCTATTCCAGACTACCAAAAGACTTCTTTCTGGAGGTATGTGAGATGAACAGCGCAAAAAAATTACTCTTAAATGTGGAAAGTTGACAGTGACATAAAATATGAATTACACTCTAAGTGATACCCACAGAAAGTAGAAAATAGAGATTAGTGACTAATACCCCTTTAAAAACACATGTAAGAAGAAGACAGGGGCAAATACAAACCATAAGAAAATAATTGCAAAGAATTTTAGGGGATTTAAGTGTAAGTAGATGGTAGAATCAAGTGTCTCAAAATAAAGTTTTGAATAAAAAACATGAGTACCCTTGTGCAGTGAGGTAACACAGATTTTAAAAGACAGCAGATGTTGATTTGCCATTTTCATTCAGCATTCATTCATTCACTCATTCAAAAGGTGTTTATTATGATGTATAGAAAGAATGTCAAATCTTTACTGTAAATGTTAAAATAAGTTTGTATCACCCTACCATATGGTTAGCAACAGATTTACTTTTTTTAACCGAATATGGACCCAATGTGACAGTTTTCCTACCTACCAGGTGTTTACTATTGGGATTCTAATTTGAACTAGATCATTTTAAAACTAAAACCTCCCAAATAGTCCTAAAGACTACAGGATAAAATTGAAAAAAAATATATACAGGATTACAAACATGGAATAGTACTTGGGTATCCTTTTCTTATGTCTTTTTAACCGAGTTGACAACTAATGAAACACATGCTTAAAAGATTCACAAGATAATTTGCATGACATGATCAGGGCTGCTCTAGGTCAAATTGTAAAGTGTCTTGGACACCTGGGTGGTTCAGTTGGTTAAGTGTCTGACTCTTGATTTTGGTTCAGATCATGATCTCACAGTTCATTAGTTTAAACCCCTCATGGGGCTCTGTGGTGACAGTGCAGAGCCTGCTTGGGATTCTCTCTTTCCCTCGTTGTCTGCCCATCCTCTGCTCTCTTGCTCTCTCTTTTTAAAGATAAATAAACATTTAAAAGGATGTTTATTGAACATCTATTATGTGCCACACACTTTTCCAGGTCCTTGGGATACAGGTGTAAATGAGATCTATTCAATTCCTGATCTATGTTCCTTACAGTGTGTTTGGAAAACTTAAAAATAAAATAAAATAAAATAAAATAAAATAAAATAAAATAAAATAAAATAAAATAAAATAAAATAAAATAAAATAAAATAATAAAATAAAATAAATCATGGTTTCCCACTCTGGAATGTAAGGAGCCTGGAAGTCATCATTCCCTTTTAACAATGAGAAAAAATTCGAATAAACTGAAAAATCAACAAATCTTTTTACACCCATCAGAGAAGGATGGTCACAGACCAAACTGCTGTCCACAAAATTGGAAAGTCAGGTGAATAAAAATAATTACAACTTCCTGGAGCAGAAACCCATGAGTAGAAACCTCCACTGGAAACCAATACTAGGATAGAAAAAACAAAACTATAATTGATGAATAGCTGAAGGCTCAATGTGGACAATTCTGAGAGTTAAAAACTCTAGTAGAACCCCATAACCTTACTCATAGAGGAGCAAAGATAAAAATTAAATCTGACTTCTCCTCAGAAGCCATGCAAGCAAGAATAAGTAGAATGAATTATTTAAGGTGTTGGGAGAAAATAAAAGCACACCAATGTAGAATTCTGTGTCCTGTGAAATCACCACTCAAAAGTGAAGGGAAAATACAGACTTTGTCTGACAAACAAAAAAATTGAGGTAATTTGTTGCCAGTAGACCTGTCTTGCAAGAAATAATAAAAGAATTTCTTCAGAGAAAAGGGAAATGACATAGGTCATAAACTCAGAACTACATAAAGTAAGGAAAAACATCAAAAAAAGAAGTGAAAGTAAAATAAAACTTTTATTTTACTTATTCTTAGTTGAACTAATATAACAGTTTTTTAAACAATTAATAACAATGTGTTCAATTAGGTATGCTTACTTGTATATATATGTGCTTATTTATGTATATGCAAAATGAATGACAGCAATGATACAAGGGACAGGAAGGAGGAATTAGGGTTATTTTGTTATAATCATGTAGTTGCACTATCCATGAAGTGGTATAGTGTACTTTGAAAGTTGACTTGGATTAGTTGTGAATATATATTGAAACTCTAGGGCACTAAAAAAATAATAAAAAGAAATATAGCTGTTTTATTCACATAAGAAACCGGCATCATAAAATGCTCAGTTAAAATCACAAAGGCAGAAGAATGGAAGACAAAACTTGGAAAAAAGAACAGAATAACAAATAGAAAACAGTAACAAATATGTTAACTATTCATCCAATCAATAATCACCTTAAACATCAGTGGTCTAAATACACTGCTTAAAAGATAGATACTGTAAGAGTGGATCAAAAACCATACCCACCTGTATGTTGTCTGCAAGAAGCCCTCTTTAAAAAAATTTTTTTAAACATTTATTTATTTTTTGAGATACAGAGACAGAGCATGAGCGGGGAGGGGACAGAGAGAGAGAGGGAGTCACAGATTCTGAAGCAGGATCCAGGTTCTGAGCTGTCAGCACAAAGTCCAACGTGGGGCTCGAACTCACAAACCGTGAGATCATGACCTGAGCCAAAGTCAGACTCTTAACTGACTGAGCCACCCAGGCGCCTCTCAAGAAGCCCTCTTTAAATATAAAGACAAATATAGATTAAAATTATGGATGGATGGACAACTGACGAATGGATAAAGATGATGTGATATATATATATATGTGTGTGTGTGTGTGTGTGTGTGTGTGTGTGTATATATGGTATATATATATATATGGTATATATATGGTATATATATATATGGTATATATATGGTATATATATATGGATATATATATATATATAAAATGATAGGCAAAAGAATGCAATCTTGCCATTTGCAACAATGTGGTGGAACTGGAGGGTATTATGCTAAGTGAAATAAGTCAGAGAAAGAGAGATATATTATTTCACTCATATGTGGAATTTGAGATACTTAACAAATGATCATAAGGGAAGGGTAGTAAAAATAAGATAAAAACAGAGGAAGGCAAACCATAACAGAGTCTTAAATACAGAGATTAAACTGAGGGTTGATGGTGGGGTGCTGGGTGGGGAGTTGGGCTAAAACAGCAATGGGCATTAAGGAAGGCACTTGTTGGGATGAATACAGGGTGTTATATGTAAGTGATGAAGACTACACTGTATGGTAGCTAATTTGAGAATAAATTAAAAAATGAAAAGATAAAATAATTTTTAAAAAGTAAATGGATGAAGTGAGATATACCAATATCATGTTAACACTAATCAAAATAAAGCAGGAGTAGCTATGTTAATTTCACACAGAGCAGACTTCAGAGCAAGGGAAGTTATCAGGGATAAAGAGAGGCATTACCTGATGATAAAGGGTTCAGTTTTCTGAGAAAACATAATAATTCTCGATGTGTCTATACCTAAAAACAAACACATCAGCAGGTATCAAAATATGTTGGATAAAAGCTCATAGAATTGCAAGAAAAAATAGATGAATCCACTACCATAGTTGGATACTTTAAGACCCCTCTATCAAAAATGGACAGATCTAGGAGACAGAAAGTCAGTGAACACACTGTTGAACTCAACACTACCACATGTAAACTAGATATAGTTGACATATATTGATTATTTCACATAACAACATCAGAAAACACATTCTCAAGCTCACATGAAACTTTGATTAAGATAGATCACTACTGGGGTCATAAGATAGACCTTGACAAGTTTAAAAGACTAGAAATCATATAATATCTGCTTTCAGATTAATTATAGTGTAATTAAGTTAGATCAATAACAGAAAACTAGAAAATCTCAAAATACTTGGAGATTAAACAATATACTTTTATTTTTTTAATTTTATTTTTCATTTTTTAAAGTTTACATCAAAATTAGTTAGCATATAGTGCAACAATGACTTCAGGAGTAGATTCTTTAGTGCCCTTACCCATTTAGCCCATCCCCCCTCCCACAACCCCACCAGTAACCCTCAGTTTGTTCTCCGTATTTATAAGTCTCTTCTGTTTTATCCCCCTCCATGTTTTTATATTATTTTTTGTTTCCTTTCCCTTATGTTCATCTGTTTTGTCTCTTAAAGTCCTCATATGAGTGAAGTCATATGGTTTTTGTCTTTCTCTGACTAATTTCATTTAGCATAACACCCTCCAGTTCCATCCATGTAGTTGAAAATGGCAAGATTTCATTCTATACTTTAACACACAGGTCAAAGGGGAAATCTCAAAAGAAATTTTAAAATATTTTTTGTTAAATTAAAATGAATATAACACTTATCAAAATTTGTGAGACACAGCAAAAACAGTGCATGGAGGGAAATTCATAGCAATATATAGAATGCATATTAAGAAAGAAAAAAGATGAAAAGCC
Source organism: Felis catus (assembly GCF_018350175.1). Lineage (NCBI taxonomy): Eukaryota > Metazoa > Chordata > Mammalia > Carnivora > Felidae > Felis > Felis catus. Next base: position 126,234,910 of record NC_058368.1, read on the forward strand.
ACTAAACTAAGTTTCCACTGTAGGAAACTAGAGAAAGAAGAGCAAATTAATCCCAAAGCAAGAAGAAGAAAAGAAATAATAAATATTAAAGTAGATATCAATGAAATTTAAAACAGGAAATCAATAGAGAAAAATCAAAACCAGAAGGTGATTCTTTGAAAAGACCAGTGAAATTGGTAAAGTGCTAGTCAGGTTAACTAAGAGAAAAAGAGAGAAGATACAAATTACTAATATTAGAAATGAAAGAGAGGCCATCATTATAAATTCCATGAACATTAAAAGAATAAAAAGAAATATTATGAACATCTCTATGCCCACAAATTTGATAAGCTAGATGAAATGGACCAAGTCCTTAAAAGACATAATATACCAAAATCCACACAAGAAGAAATAGACAATTTGAACAAACCTTTATCCATTAAGAAATTGAATCAATAATTAATGATCCTCAAAGAACAGGAAGTAGCAGGCCCAGATTGGTTCACTGGTGAATTCTATCAAACATTTAAGGAAGAAATTATTCCAATTCTTTAAATGTTTCCAAAAGAGAGAGGTAGAGGGGGTACTTCTCATGCTGAGGTCTATTACCCTAATACCCAAACAAGACAAAGACATCACAGGAAAAGAAATCACAGATTTTTCATGAACATAGATGAAAAATCCTCAACACTGTATCCTAGGAAACCAAAACCCAACAATGTATAAAAATAATTATCTGTCCCAACCACATGGAATTTATCCCAGGTATGTAAGACTGGTTCAGCATGCCTACATGGCCGCTCTTAAAGGTGTGTGTGTGTACCTATGTATCTTAGACAAAGGCTCACAAATTCTACTTTATTAAGGAGTGCAATCCATTGGACAGGAATGAGGACAGGGGAATGGCTCAAAAGGAGAGATTTCTAACAAAAAGATATTATCTAGCTGGTGGAAGCTATGTGTTGCAGATTTCTGGGTCTTTCAGGATTACCCTTTAAAAGGCCTTATAAATTGCATCTGAGGACATCCCTCCAGCAGTGCCTGGAACAAGAGATGGGTGAAACCAAGAGGATATGAGGTGAGACATGTCTGATGAAGAATCCTTCTGGTCACAGTTTATACTGTTTCAAGCATTATATTACTTTTATGAAAGACCTAAACTGGCATTATGCATACTGTCATGCAACTTTTTTCACTTATTATTATTTATATTAGATGGTCTTTTTCTTTTCTTTTTTTTTAAGGTTTATACTTATTTTTGAGAGAGAGAGAGCACAAGGGGGGAAGGGGCAAAGGGAGAGGGTGACCAAAGAGCCAAAGTGGGCTCTGTGCTGACAGCAGAGAGCCCAATGCAGGGCTCAAACTCACAAACGGTGAGATCATCACCTAAGCTGAAGTTGCACGCTCAACCCACTGAACCACCCAGGCACCCCTAGACAGCCTTTTTCTGCATACAGATAGGTCTATTTCATTCTTCTACAGGCTACAGAGTAAAAAGATAAGTTTTAGATTAGAGGATAATAAATTTTGGAGTTATATTGTATTTTACTTTTTCCCTTCTTTGTTTTGACAAATAAGGACATATTTTATTACGTGCATTAGGATATAACTTCATTTACGTCTAGGAAAGTGTTATGACACTGACCTTTGAATGCTTATTCAACAGTTTTGCATTTCATTCTTTAAAATGACCATCTGTGTTGGCATATGTTTCTGATTTACCAGTATTTTATTTGGTGTATTTCTGAGGAAATAAAACCTAGTTATTTCAAGTCAGAAGAGCATGGCTATTATTGCACTTGTGAGTTAAAACCCTAAAAAGTTAACCAAAAAAAAAAAACCTTAAAGATAACTTTGATGCTCTACTACAAAATGAACACCTAACATCCTATTGATCTTGTCTTTTCAGCTCGATATTGACCAGTTTGTCCCATTAGTCATATCTTCCCTGCTTCTGGACATTGACTAGAAGGAAGGAAGGGAAGAAGGAAGGGAGAGAGGGAGAAAGGAAAGTTGTTTTTTGGGTCCAGTACTAGATTAATTAATTTAGTTTTACAAATAGCTTGATGTCCTTGTGAGTTTAGCTATCTATCTGAATGGGATATGCAACCTACCCCTGGGTTCTCATCTAGAGGGTCAGTCTAATTCACACTAGGGAACAATCTGGATTTGCCAGCTACTGAGTTAGCAAAACCTCCCTGTGTACTTGTTCCACCCCAAATAAAATAGGACCTGCTTCAAATCTTTGAGAGGGCCATGGTTACTTTACACTGTTAGAGTTTTAGCAAAGGGAAAAATGGTGTTCCAGGCAGATAACAAGATGGCGAAGAGATCAAAACTTCCTCTGGCTTCTCCCTAAAGGACACTGATCCTATCGGGAGGTGGTAAACAGGAAAGTCAGGGCAGCTTTCACTTGGCAAACATTCCTAAGCCGTAAAACAAATCATGAATCACTGCACATCATTTTTCCCTTTATCCTCACCAATAAGTAGAAAGAACTTCTCTTCTCAGCAAAAATGCCAACATTAGGCCCTCAGGCAAGCAATGTGACCTTTCATGGGATTCCTTTCAGTATACCAGTTATTGCTGCAAGCATGGCCTTTGCACATCAAGTGTAAGACAATGTGAGATGGAGAGTTTAAGGGAAACCTAAGACAAAGACTGAAGACAAAAGATCCGTAAGGCAGTACAAAGGAGGTCAATTGCCTTGACTAGAAATCATCTTTTCTTTCAGAAGATGGTTAAGGGAGAAGAAGGAATTATCCATACCTTTGTCTTCTTGGTCTTTTTATACAAGTTCATTCCACTTCACAGCTGAACTTCTAGAAACAAAATACCCTTATTACTCTACTGGAGTTTGTTAATATCTGTATATTGGATTTGGCCGTGGCTGGTCCCTTAAGACAAATAGTTCCAAATGAAGAGCAATGTATTTATTCAGCTTCATGTATATCAGGTATGTGCAGTGTATAAAAGATGTTGTAAACAAATGTTTGCTTTTATTACTCTGAATTGTAGGGAGGATCAATTAAATCAGAGTAGCCTCACTGAGAGCTGAATTTCCATAACTATGTCATAAAGGCAAGTCTTTATTTTGTTATTCAAAATTATTTGAAAATGTATTTGATGTCTATAGTGTAGGTATGATAAACTGTGTCAGAATTTTGGTTGTAAGAAATTAAGATAAAGAGCAGAGAGGGGCACCTGGGTAGCTCAGATGGTTAAGCGTCCGACTTCTACTCAGGTCATGATCTCACGGTTTGTGAGTTTGAGCCCTGCTTCAGGCTCTGTGCTGACACCTCAGAGCCTGGAGCCTGCTTCAGATTCTGTATCTTCCCCTCTGCCCCTCCCCAACTTGCGCGCGCGCTCTAAGAAATAAAATAGAAACGTTAAAAAAATTATTTAAAAAAAGAGCAGAGAAATGTTAGCTTTTTCTGACTCTAAAGAGCCCTATCTCTCAGAAATAAAATGAACAAAAACTCTACCCTAAGAAAAAGATACAGAACCAAATTACCAAATTTGTCAATTATGGAAGGAAACATTACATTTGTCTAATTATTTGGGTGTGTTTAGGTTTCTTTTGTGTTCTGCCACTGAATAAATAGACATATACACACTAAATATATCACTGTAAATAAATATATATGTGTATATATATATATATATATATATATATATATATATACATCTGCACACACGCGTATGTACACATACACAAACATATACATATCATGTGGGGTATGTGTGTCTGTGTGTGTATGTGTATGAAAATGAGGGGGAATTAAAGTGAGAAAAACTTGGCTTAAATTCCAGCTAACATACTGAGGAATTGTGTAACAATATTCCAGGCACACTTCCTCTCTAAGTCTCAGTTCTCACCTGTGGAATGATAAGCATAGCCTTTTAGCCTTTTGCCTATATCTTAGATATCTCAGATTTTGGGGGCCTGATTCCACCTTCTTTATTTCCTACTGTTTAACTTGGACAAGTTATAGAACCCTCCTGTGCCTCCATTTCCTCATCGGTAAAACAGGATAATAGTGGCCCTTCATAAGATTTAATTTATTTAATATCCACATGCATTTCCAACAGTGCTGGAGACATAGTGGAATTCAATAACTTCGTTATATCTACCTTCACCTCCATGATCACCACCATCATTATATACAAGCACTTAGCAAGGTGTCTGGTATGGAGTAGAGATGCACTGGATATTTGTTGAAAATCCAGGCAATTCTTACATTTGGGTTTTTATTTAAATGAGATATGCCTTTCTTATTTGTTGTCCTGAACTAATTATAGATTGGGAGCAATAGGCATGTTAGTTTCCTGTCCAATTAAATATCTCCATGATCCTTATATCTGGCTTTCTTGGCCATCTATTCTCAGTAGAATGCAAACCAAGACCACCATTTATAACCAATGTAAATTCAGTTAACTAGAAAACCACATCACCCTAACTGGTCGAGATTAATGAAATAATTTTTTCAGTGTCACCTTTTCCCTAATGTAGAGTATTACTGGCGTCTCATTTTCTTAACTTACATGTTGCCTTAATTTCCTGAATTTTCTTTCTTTATTAAATCAAGCATTTAAAAAATTCCATTAAAGGGGCACCTAGGTGGCTCAGTCGGTTTAGTGTCTGACTCTTGATTTTGGCTCAGGTCATGATCTCACAGTCATGAGATGCGAGCCCTGTGTTGAGCTCTGTGCTGAGCGTGGAGTCTGCTTAAGACCCTCTCTCCTTCTGTCCCTCTCCCCTGCTCACACTGTCTCTCTAAAAATAAAATAAATAAAATTCCATTAAAGAAAGCAGGAGGAGACTGAAGGATTGATAGCTGTGGAGCGTTAAAAACCTATTTGCCCTAAAACAAAAACAAAAAACAAAACCCATTTGCCCTTCATGCAGATTCAACACAACAAACATCCCAAGACCTACCAGGCTCTTACTACTGAGCTCGTCAATTTAAAGTACCTTTTTGAAATAATTAAATGTCTTACATGTTTACAAGAAAATCAAGAGACTCGCCTAGGCTCACCCACCTGGTAATTTGCAGTGGCCACAGGAACTTCATCTGCGGTCAATTCCTGTCTTTCTTCTCCAGGGCCTGACTCATTTGTAAAAGAGAAACAAAAACATCTGCCCTTGAGGCCTTGGGGTTGTTGTGTTACTAGTACTGCTAATATTATTATCATTATTAATTGGTAATAGTAATCATGTTTTTTAAAATGTGATGGACTGAAAGGTACTATAAAAATCATATAGTGGAATCCAAAAATCTGTAAAACATGTTTTTCTTTTTTGAAAATTTGTTATAATAATTATTGGAATAAATCAGATAGTAACTGAGGTTTGGAGACAATTTTTAATATGGATGTTATTGTTAAGCTAATGTATTTTATCTGCAAAATATCTAAATATAAACTTTTATAGAAAAGGTTTTAAGCTCTGAAATCATTCAGATTTTCCTTGCATCAGATTCTATAGAATCTTTCAGATGGTATGTTTTTCCTGCCTCTAAAGAATCAGCTTTTGTTTTTATAATTGTTCCACATTTGTACTGGAAGAGATTATAAGGAGCAGGAAAAATAATTCATGGTAAAAGCTCTCTACAAAAGGTGAACCCATTTATCTTCCAAGTCATAATGAGCTAGTTTGAGAAAGGCCTTTGAACTTGCTTCTGGCAAGTGGAAACATTAACTAGCCTGATTTGAGAAGAGCGTTTGAACTTCTGGCAAGTGGAAACATCAGTCCCAACAAATCATCAGGAAAGCTTGGGTCAAAAGTGCAGAAGCCGGAAAGTATTTCCAACCATGTTTCAGAAATATCAACATATCCGCATCAGCTATCATGTTTATGCATATTTTAGCCAGTTTTCAAGGAGGCTTCATATCCAGGAATGGATAAAGATGATTCCAGGATTGCCCAGAGCAGTATTTTTCAAACTGCAGCTTGCAACCCATTAGTAGGTCATGAAAGCAATTTAGTCGGTCCTGACCAGCATTTTAAAACAATGACATAGACTAGAATAAGCAGAAAATATTAGAGGGCACCCAGTAGTTAGAAGAACTATTGTTTGGCAAACTTCTGCTTCACGTGTGTTTTGCATGATCCCGATGTAAAATACCCTTCTTACTGTGAGTTGTAGTCAGAAAAGCAGAAAAGCATTGATCTGGGGGCTTGTGGGTTCTGACGGGGTTTGGATAAAGATGGAGAGACAAAGGGCTTTGCATCTGTCTGAAGTCTGAACCAGAGAAACTCTCCAGCATTAAATTGCTTCTAGCCCATTCTCAAAATCAGGATAACACAGTAGGGACAAGATGATGAGTGGGATCAGTTATCTGTGTCATTTGCCTTGGGTAGATAAATTCTAGTAGCTATAAAATCAGTTATTCAGTGTCTGGCTTTGGCATCAGCTAGTGTGCTCTCTAACAGGCCAATGGTGGTTTGAAAATCACATTAAGACTGATGAAAGTCTACCCCCCCACATTTTCTCTTGCCTTCAGAAACTGCTGCAGGAGATTCATTGTTTTGGTGGACATAGAGGTTTACATTGTCTTGCAGCTTATATATTTACTTAAGCTTTCCGGAGAATTCTACGAATGTATCAACACTTGCCTTTGCCCTAATTACTTCTCATTTAGTTTTGAAATGAGAATCACTTGACATTAATGCTACCGAATCATTTCAAACAATTGCAGTTGGATTGGAGGGAAGTTTGAAATATCAGTTTAAAGAAAACCAATTTAAAGCAACTCCACACCCAACTTGTTTAGTTCACATTAGCTTTTGCTAATCGAAGCGAATGTTGGCTGGCTGATGACAACTAGCAGTTACTGTATTTTAGAAAGGACTATAAAAATACATGGGTTAATTTGTGTACATTTGGCAAGTGGCAATTTTAGTTTTTGTGAGAACATGACTCAAATGTCTCAAAAGATGATATATTATTAGAGAGTAGTACTGCCCAAACGGACTTTCTGTGATAATGGAAAAGATCTACATCTGTACCGGTCACATGGTAGCCACTAGCCACACATGCCTTGTGAGTGTTTGAAATGTGGCCAGGGTGACAAAGAAAATGAATTTTTAATTTTATTTTATTTTGATTACTCGAAATTTAAATTGTTACATGTGGCTAGTGACTAACATAGTGGACAGGACAGTTCTAGAGTCTTGAATTTCCATGCTAATTCAAAACAAATAGAAAATTCCTCTTTTCTATCAATGTCTGAAAATTAACTCACTCATTTATGATAAGGTGACTTTTTACCCCATCTTGTCAGTCACTCTTTTCAAGTCTTGTCCCTTACATGCATCTCTTAATGCTGTTCTACGCATAGTCAGTACTAAATAAATGATAGCCTTTATTGGAATTACTGCTATCAATATTTATTTATCACCTACCTTTGACCCTAAATTCATCCTTAAAACTTAGGTTTATCAGAATATTTTTATTTATTTTTAATGTTTTATTTATTTTTGAGAGAGAAACAGAGTGTGAGCAGGGAAGGGGCAGAGAGAGAGACACAGAATCCAAAGCAGGCTGCAGGCTCCAAGCTGTCAGCAGAGCCTGATACGGGGCTCGAACCCACAAACAGTGAGATCATGACCTGAGCCGAAGTTGGATGCTTAACCAAGTGAGCCACCCAGGCGCCGCTAGAAGAATATTTTAAGGATCTGTTATGATGAGTTCAATCACATAAGGCATTATTTTAGGCAGAGTTGTTGAAACTGCATATTGAAACCCATTAATCGTTCAGGAAAGCAATTTAGTGACATATCAACATTGTTATATGAATTGTTTTTGTCGCGAAGAATTATAATTAAAATTTGTTTTATCAAATAATTCTAAAGTAACATATGGTTGGTACCAAGTGGATAAGTCATTTTTAATTTACTTGGGCGATTCCTTTCACTTCTTTGGGCCCAACTGTATTGATTTGTTGAATGGGGATTGGATTAAACCAGGCATCACATATGTAAAGCCTACGGGATCTTGATGGTGTCTTAACAAATGAGGCCTGCTAAGTATAATACAGTAAGGTATAGCGGAGACTGTCAAATTGCAGAATTCCTGTGTCACCTGAAAAAAACAAGACAGTATCAGAACCCTGTGTTCCTAAATGCTTTAGTTTTCCAAGATAAACTAAAAGTTTAGATTTTTCGAGTGGTGAAACTAAATGCATTAAACAAATAACATATCAAGGGGTGCCTGCCTGGCTCAGACAGTGGAATGTGAGACTCTTGATCTCAGGTTGTGGGTTTGAGCCCTGCAATGGGTGTAGAGATTACTTTAAAAATAAAATCTTAGGGGCGCCTGGGTGGCGCAGTCGGTTAAGCGTCCGACTTCAGCCAGGTCACGATCTCGCGGTCTGTGAGTTCGAGCCCCGCGTCAGGCTCTGGGCTGATGGCTCAGAGCCTGGAGCCTGTTTCCGATTCTGTGTCTCCCTCTCTCTCTGCCCCTCCCCCGTTCATGCTCTGTCTCTCTCTGTCTCAAAAATAAATAAATGTTGAAAAAAAAATTCAAAAAAAAAATAAAATAAAATCTTAAAAAAAATTACATGTCAAGTGAATTTTAAGGTATGTAAATTATATTTCAATAAAACTGTTAATGTGTGGGTCTAAATGCCACTAGTTTGCAATTTCTGGACCATTTGATCTAAGATTCCTTCCTGTGTTGCTACTCCGGCCTTTCTAAGCCCTCTGCATATGTCTTTCTTTTTTTTTTTTTTTTCTTTTTTTTTTTAATTTTTTTTTTCAACGTTTATTTATTTTTTTCGGGACAGAGAGAGACAGAGCATGAACGGGGGAGGCGCAGAGAGAGAGGGAGACACAGAATCGGAAACAGGCTCCAGGCTCTGAGCCATCAGCCCAGAGCCTGACGCGGGGCTCGAACTCACAGACCGCGAGATCGTGACCTGGCTGAAGTCGGACACTTAACCGACTGCGCCACCCCGGCGCCCCTGCATATGTCTTTCTTAAACATTTTAGCAGAGTTTGTATCTGAGGAAAAAGTTTGCTTCAGGGAGGGACTTTTTTGAAGACAGACAGCTAATGTAGCACTGATTCTTTGCATTCAGGCCTACACAAGAAAAATTTAAATAAGCCAATTGACAGAGAAATAAGTTATAAGCTCAGTAAAGGAAGAAACTAAAGTAAGTAGCCAATATTTTTTTTTTATATAACACACTGAAGTGAGAAAAAAAATCCAGATGAACAAGAATCTTAAAGAAAAAGCAAAGAAATACTGTGATTACTCTGTAACCCTTACATGTTTTTTAAAGACATTCGCATACTCTTTTTAAGAATACCAAAATGAGGGGCATCTGGGTGGCTCAGTTGGTTAAGTGTCCAACTTTAGCTCAGGTCATGATCTCATGACTAGTGAGTTTGAGTCCTGCTTTGGGGCTCTGTGCTGACAGCTCAGAGCCTGGAGCCTGCTTCAGTTTCTGTATCATTCTCTCTCTGCCCCTCCGTCACATGCAGTGTCTCTCTCTCTCTCTCAAAAATTAATAAACATTTAAAAAAGAATACCAAAGTGAATGTTAATTTATATTTGTTTGAAAAGGGTTCTTACTGTATCTATATTAAATCATGAATAGTAGGTAATGACAAACCAGAGCTTTAATAACCCAACTCTAAGAGAGTGAGGATAAAAATCAGCTAAGATGGGGTTTTTAACCCAGTCCTGGAACACTCGTCACTTTAGACTTCATATGAGTGCTCCAAACACACATGTGGCAATCATGTCTGGAAGAGAATAAAACGGCACCTTTGGACTCTAATCAAAGCCAGAAATGGGAGCACAGAACCAAAGCCAAATCTGGGAGTCAAAAGAGATTCTCTCTGGTGTCTGTTTCATTTCAGTTGGACATTTTTCAGTCCCTTTAACACCAGTTCTAGCCCAATAAATTTACATTTTATTCACAGAAAACATTTTATTCACAGAATAGATGAAATTTAAATCACTATTAAAAAATGATCAGAAAATATTATTAAGTAGTATTACTAAGTAGTGAGTAGAGTAGGGCTGTGAATTTAAGTTCTGACCAATATCTGTACGACTGTTCGTTTATGGAATATCAACCTGTTTATCTGATTGAAATCTAAGTTCAATTCTGTTCTTTTTTCACATGTCCTATTCCCAGCTATGCTTCATCTTTATGAGCATAAGTGCACCATATTATCTTTTCAAAAGTCTAGAAATAAAGTTGCCATTATTTCCCACAGTCTGTGAAGAGTTAAAAGAGCAAGAGAAAGGGGGAAAAAAAAGAAGGTATCTTTAAAGCGTAATGACCGAGAAAGACTTCAGTACCAGAATCAGAAATTCTTAAATCTAAATAATGTGCTAGGATTAAAACTATTAGAAACAACAAAAGCTGGCCAAATTTTCAGTTTAGCTCTTTAAGTGTTTCAACTCAATTATGTATATAATGTTCAATGAGCTTCCTGGCACACTTGTCTGTGTTGATAAACACAATATGGACAAAAACGTGACCCTTACCCTTGCATGTGTTGTCTTTTTAACTCACTGAGTTCAAATTTATACATAAGCTAGAAAACACATTAAAAAAAAAAAAAAGATGAGAATGGACACTAGGGTCTTTAGAAGGCCAGAAAAATAGAGCTATCCTGGGGACTGAACCTGAGAGGAGCTTATGTGCTCCAGGTCCTTGGAAGGATGCAGAAGCTGACAAGGCGCCTGGGCTCAGTTGGTTAAGCATCTGACTTTGGCTCAGGTCATGATCTCGCGGTCTATGAGTTTGAGCCCCGTGTAGGGCTTTGTACTGACAGCTCAGAGCCTGGAACCTGCTTTGGATTCTGTGTCTCCCTCTTTCTTTCTCTGTCCCTCCCCCACTCATGCTCTGTCTCTCTTGCTCTCAAAAATAAATAAAACATAAAAAGATTAAAAAAGAAAAAGCTGAGTGCAGGCCAGTAGAGGTATTTGCATAAAGCTCTTGGGCCTGGAACTGAAACAGGTTCTGGACTCCCTGTCCAGTATTCTGTTTATGTTATATGGTGAAGCTGTATAAATCATATTTTATTTAATAGGTCTCCTGATCGCAGTTTATATTTGAGACCTACAAGTTCTTGTCCTCACCTGGTTCACAGGAGTTAGTAATTCAGAACAATAAATCTCAGGAATATTTACCTGGTTTATTTTCAAAGGAAGAAGAAGTGATAGAAAGTGTAAATTCCCTCCTATAAATAGGCTTTGTTCACTCAGCTCACTGACGCTGCGCTGGGTGCTAGAGATAGAGCCACGTGCTAGGTCAGGCCCCTACTCCTGTTCTCAGCTGACCTTTCAGAGGGAAGAAATATCACGTGTTACTGAATGCATGAAGTCATGGGGGATTGGAAGATACATTAATTTAAATATCACTGAAAAAGAAAAACGACTTCCAGCTAAACAGTGTGGTGCTGCCTTAAGAGCAGACATGTTCCCCACATGAATCACCCACACAGCCCTATTTGGGGTTTTTGTTTGTTTTTAATGTTTCTTTATTTTTGAGAGAGAGAGAGACAGAAGACAAGCAGGGGAGTGGCAGAGAGAGGGAGACACAGAATCCAAAGCAGGCTCCAGGCTCTGAGCTGTCAGCACAGAGCCTGACTTGGGGCTCAGACTCATGAACCTCGAGGTCATGATCTGAGCCGAAGTTAGATGCTTAACCGACTGAGCCACTCAGGTGCCCCTATTCTGTTTTTGAGTTTTCTTTTTGGTGTGCCAGGGGCTGAGGTCCTAGCCCTGCCTTCAGCTGCAGTTCTTGGCTTGTGACAGAGATCATTCTTTCACACATTCCAGTGGCAAAAATGTCACACAGCTTCCTCAGCTTGCCACTATCTTTCTCAGGTCCCAGAAAGCTTTAATGGTTTTCAAACTTTAATGGGCATATGCAGTTGGATCTCTTTCAGATGAGGATTCTGATTCAGTAGGCCTGGGGTGAGGCCTGAGATTCTGCATTTCTTACCCACATCCAGGTGATGATAGTGTTGTTGTTTGTGGACCACGTACAGGGGAGGAGAGAGACAATAAAAGAAATTGGTGATTGATTCCCAAGAACAGAGAGTTGTGTTTTTTTCCTGAAACGATGAATAAAATCAAGCTATAATCCACTACTCAGCACAAACAACCCTGCTTCAATGACAACTATGATCCCCAGATAACAATAATGATAGGACATCATTGATTTTAAGACACATCAGTGGTGTAAAAATGTACATATTAGAACTGATGAAATGCAGTATTCAACAAATCAATCACTGAGTTGTACTAGGTGCCAGGCATGTGTTGAGGTAAGTTATCAGACAATTACAGCACGGATTCATAAGACCACACCAGCCCCGCACAGTTTACCAGGAATACACAAAGAAGGGATATCTAACCCTGTCTTAGAGGTGGGGGGTTGGCAATAGGGAGTGGAGGAAAATGGCTTTGTGGCAGCAAAAAACATAATAAGCGTTACATATAAACTTAAAACCTGGGGAATGGGGTGCCTGGGTGGCTCAGTAGGTTAAATGTTTGACTTCCTCTCAGGTCATGATCTTACAGTACATGAATTGAAGCCCTTCATCAGGCTCCGAGCTGATAGTGCAGAGTTTGCCTGGGATTCTCACTCTCTCCTTCTCTTTATACTCCCCCCAACTCACTCATACACACACTCTCTCTCTCTGTCTCAAAGTAAATTTAAGAACTTAAAGGAAAAAATGTGTGTGTGTGTGTGTGTGTGTGTGTGTGTGTGTGTGTAAAACCTAGGGAATATTTTTCTCCTTTTTGTATTTATTAGTTGGCCTAAATCAAGATCTGGAAGGATATTTTTCAACAGGTGTCCTTGTTTTTCCATGGAGGCAATGCTGACATACTGCAGAATGCTACGAATAGCTCAGACATAACAAATCATGGTCCTGGAAACTAGGACGAGCTGGGACTTAATTTCTTAAAAATTATACACAGGTTTAAAATTTTCCTCCCTGGGACGAAAATTGGGCCTGACAAAATGTGCAATTAGTGACCAGAGTTACTGACGTTCCACTCGAGGTGCTAATGAAGCAATTGCTTAGTGGCCTCCAGAAATACCCTGTTCTCTGCATCATTCCAACTTTTTCAAGGAAGCTGAACTTCTGTTTTCCATTTGGGTTCTACCTGTGAGCAATAGATTTTAAAATTCAAAAAACAAAGTACAATTGCATAACAAAATGAGAGATTAAAAAAAGCATCACTGGCTTTGTACCTATGAATTTAAGAAAAAATGTATTCACACAAATAAAGGCAACCTACTTTTAAAACAAATTTTCCTTACTAAATATGTTAAGTATATAAATGTGTATGTGTGTATATATGGATACATGCATATATATATATATATATCACCTTAAGTAACTGGATTTAAGAATTTCGTGATAGCATTTTAAATATTACAGTTTTAGTTACCTTAGACACATATCAGTGAAAATCAATGATTATAATTTTTTTAAGTTTATTTATTCATTTTGAGAGAAAGCACATGTGTGGGTGGGGAGAGAGGGGAGAGAGAGGAGAGAGAGAATTCCAAGCAGGCTCCACATGCTGTCCGCGCAAAGCCCGATGCAGGGCTTGAACCCACAAATCGTGAGATCATGACCTGAGCCAAAATCAAGAGTTGGACGCTTAACCGATTGAGCCACCCAGATGCCCCTCAATGATTATAATTCTATGGAAGTTATCCTAATTCACCTTCTCTTTCTAAGAAAAGAATGTTTGCATAATTACTTCCATCTCTTAAATAACTGTCTGGCACATTAAAATTGTAGCATATGTATTGGTAGTCAAACTGGTTTTTAAAAGGTAAGTCACTTGGGACACTTGGAGGGCTCAGTCGGTTAAGGGACCAACTTTGTCTCTGGTCATGATCTCTCTGTTCGTGGGTTTGAGGTCTGCGTCAGGCTCTGTGCTGACTGCTCAGACCCTGGAGCCTGCTTCAGATTCTGTGTCTACCTCTCTCTCTGCCTCTCCCACTCATGCTCTGTCTCTCTCTCAAAAATAAACATTAAAATTTTTTTAAAAATTTAAATAAAAGATAAATCACTAGAGATAAAGAAAAAAAAAAGTTTAGTTGTCATTTTTTACAAATAGTAAACATGTCCAGATTTGAGCTTAATGGGTGCTTTGAAAGAGTTCATAGGAATACCTAAAATGTGATTGTTACGGATTGCCTTATGCATGCTCATTGAAAGCAAATGCTATAACCATACACGTTTTGTTAATAAAAGACAGAAATAATAAGGGATGCAGTTACCACTGTCACTTTCTGGTAAGAGGCGTTGCCTACCTGCTTTACTTCTCCAGGTAAGGATTACTCATTTCCTGTGACATCTTCAAACGTTCTCCTGAACTTCAGGTGACATAATCTGTTGCTACAGTAACTTCTCCAAATACATCAAAAGACTATGAATCAAAGGAATTCAGCTCTAACTTTGATTTGCCACAGCATAGAGCTCCTATTCTCCAAGTCTACCAACACTCCAGTTTGAAAGTGTCGGTGTGAGGTTGCCAACCAGAGATGCATTAAAATATATTAAGTACTCATTAAACTCCCTTAATATCTCAGCTACAGATATTTGCTTCCTGCTGAGATCTGACAGGATTCTAGCTGGAGAAACTGTTAATTATTTTGGACAGCAGAGTTATTTTTTTGTTTTTTTGTTTTTTTAACTAAGTATCCTATCTTTCCTTAACAAGTTAAGTGGGATTATAATTAGGCATAATTAGACTTCTAGAAAATAGCAAATAAAAGAATAAAAAGTCCAAATTGTCTCTTTTTTTAAAAAAACGTGAGGTGTAATTGACCTATATTATTATATTAGTTTCAGGTGTAGAACGATTCAATATTCATGTATATTGTAAATGATCAGCACAATAGATCTAATGAACATTCATCACCATACATAGTTACAGATATTTTTTCCTGAGATGAAACTTTTAAGATCTACTCTCTTAGCAACTTTCAGATATGCAATGCAGCATTGTTAACCATAGTCGCCATACTGTACATTACATCCCAGTTACTCTTTTATTTTATAAATGCAAGTTTGTACCTATTGACACCCTTCATCCATTCCTGTAGAAGAGATGGCTGGAGCCGTGGTATATCCATTGTGATGATGAAGGAAAGATCAAGAGAATCAACTTTGACCCTGACATTCTTGGGCTGCTGTGCCAGTCCTGGATTACCTATTTCCATAAAGCTCTATGTGGGAGAGGGAAAAAAAAAAACAAAAAAACAAAAAAAACTGTCTTGTTTAAGCTACTAAATTTAGATGTTGTGTCACATGCAGCTAAACCTAACTCCTAACCAATAAAATAGTCTATCCAAAGTCAAAGTCCAGCTCAAATCCCAACTGCTTTATCATATTCTCTCTCCACATAATTTTTCAGGTAGGTCAGGAATTATCTCTCCTCCCTTTGAATTCTTATATTATTCACTTTATACTTTTTTCTAATTTGCAACTTAAACATTGTTTATCCCTTCTTAGACTGATAGCTGGTATCTGAAACAGGACTGTAAACTATGTGAGGGCAGGGACTACGTTCTATTTATCCATGGGGTTGATAGTATGTTGTGCTAAAGATATTTGTTGATTTCCTTGTTGATGTAAAGATTAATTCCCTAACAAAAGTTTTTATGATCTGAAAAATAGGCAGATTAAATCACATGTAAAGTAATAAATGTAAAGGACAGACGTCTCAAGAGTTTTGAGTTAGAAAGCTGTTTTTGCTGTTTTGTATTCTTTTTGAAAGACAACATACATTGGCATTTAGTCATTTACATGCTAAGAATAAGTAGTAGCTGAATCTGCCTTCTGTTTCCCAAAGCAGAGCTTGATACGTTATTTTACTCCATAGTTACATCAAATAAAGAGGAAGTTTCCTTTGGGTACAGGTAGATTGAATGTACTGTTTCTATGTCCTTCAGCTATAAGAAATTTTATCAAAGCTAGCTTTGAAGACATATCTGGGGGATATATATATATATATATGGATGTTTTTACCTCTTGTCTTTTATTTTTATGAAGTCAGCCTCACAAGGGCTCTGTTGGCATGGAGTCTATTACTTCATCCAACGGGATAATAAAATTCTCAATTATTCCAGGGAGACTGATGCCATATTTCTCAAATGCCATGACAGTGTATGTATTCCTTTGTAAAGAAGGATGAATTATTTTCCTGTAAGTAACATTGGTGGATAGAGTTAGAATAATGGAACAGTATGGGTTTTCAAGAAATCACTAGGTTCATTCACCAGCAGCCCTCCGAATGAAGTTTAAAGCCCCCAGACAATGGAGAATCTATAACTTAATTTCTTGGCATTGCCTGAAACTTGGCATCTGTAATTATAATTCCAAGTGCTTATTAATGCAAGGGCATTCCTGTTCTCCATGTTTGATGCATTTCCCACCCTCATATCTCCCAATACCTTCATACACATGGATTTTAATAAGGTAGATTAGGCTACAATAACAAATAGATCCACACGTGTATACTGACTCAAACACAATAAAAGTTTGTTTCTCACTTATGTAATAGTCAAAGTGGGTGATTCTTAACAATGTGGTAACTCTGTTTCATGTGGTGACTTGGATACCCAGGCTCATTTCATACTGTGGCTCCATCATCTTCATCATGTGGTTCCCAAAGCATCCCTAGGGATGGAAAGAAGGAAGGAGAGTAGTGGGAGGAGGTCAGGGGCCATCATCCACATCATTCAAAAGGAGAAAATACTTGGAAGAGTGTGTAAATGGGAGACTTTAATAGATCATGCCTAGAAACACCCCACATTGCTTGCATTGTTTCATATAGCCACATCTATGTGGGAACCTGACAAATAAAGTTGGCTTTCTCCAGGATAAAACCAAAATGAATTTTGGTAAAAACTAAGCGTTTTTGTCATATGGATTCTGTTTTCCCATGTCTTTAAAGCACCCACTCATTAATTCAATAAATGTTAGAGAATCCTTACCCTTTATTGCTTATAATTTAGTTGGGGAGAGATAATATTAATTACACAGACAAAAAGATATAATTAATTATAAACTGAGACAGGCACTTGAAGGGAAAGTTCAGAGTGCTCTGAGAGTGTGTAACAGGATATCTGACGTAGGCGCAGGGGTCAATGATAGATTTCTGAGGAGGGGACACCTGATCTGTCATCTGAGGAATATATGAGCTTTAAGCATCATATCCTTTTATTTGTCCTGAAATAGTTTTCTAGTTTTTCTTTCTTCTTTCTTTCTTTCTTTCTTTCTTTCTTTCTTTCTTTCTTTCTTTCTTTCTTTCTTTCTTTCTTCCTTCCTTCCTTCCTTCCTTCCTTCCTTCCTTCCTACTTTCTTTCAAGAGAATTATCTCTTCAGTTTGTAATAATGAAGGGGTGATATAGACAATTTAATGAAAGAGGTACGTATTTATATCTCCCATTACATGGGTCTCATTAAATGGTTTTATAATAGGTAACCAGTATGTATACATACCTTGTACCCTGCCTCAGTTTTAACCAACTGCCATTACCAAGGATCCAATAGGTGAGTCTTAAGTTCTTTTGAAAAAAGAATTGGGGTCAGCTTACCTCAAGTGACAAACATTACTAGAAAGATTCAGAAGAAAGTAAGGAAGTATTGGACACTCTTATAAATCAGTATAACCACATTTTTTTAAGTTTACTTATTTTTGAGAGAGAGTGAATGAGCAAGGGAGGGGCAGAGAGATAGAGAGAGAATCCCAAGTAGGCTCTATGCTATCAGCGCAGAGCCTGATGCAGGGCTTGATCTCATGAACCGTGAGATCATGACCTGGGCCAAAACCAAGAGTCGGACACTTAAACAATTGAGCCACTCAGGTGCCTCAGTATACCCAAGTTTTATAGTAAAAGGGAAAATCATTTAGAATACAACAGAATCTCTAGTTGCCTTCCCCATGACCCTTCTCTCATTTTTTTTTTCCATCTTTATTTCTACTCAAGCTACCCATTACCAACTCTTTTCTTCCCTCTTCTATTTTCTATGCTTCTTTCTCACCCATGGCTTCTATCAAACATGGTTTCTGACCCACTTTCTTTGTGCCTCTTGGCTTTTGGGTTCTTTCAGTGCCTATGTCTGCTGATCCTTCTGCTACCACTGTCATTTTGGATGCTTCGTCTTCATTGTCCTCAAGAGAGGAAAGCATTTGGAAACATTAATCATTTTCCCTGGCCAGCCTATAGTGGCTACCTTAGGCTCAGGAACAAATATCAAATGGAATCAGTTGTGTGTGGCCCAGCTGTGAAGTACGTCTGTGGTTCATGATACAAAGTATGAGAACTCATTTTCAATTATGGCCAATATGGATCAGATTTACTTTCTCACCAGAAATGATTTTTTTTTTTAATAGGCATAGTGTATGAAATAACATTGTTTAGACATTGACCATCTGTGAGTGAAGAATGGTGAATCCTGATAAAGACAAAACAAATCAGGTGAACTCCACAATTCACCCAGTTAACTGGTCTGGAGAGAGTAAACAGCTGAAAGGAGACCCCAGGCAGAGACAGGTGGTCCCAGTCGGGTGGGGACAATGAACTAGTAGTCTGGGAAGCCACACTGAAGAGCTGATCATTTTGTAGGTTCCATGCTTATTTACAAACGAAGTGAATGAGATAATTATCAGAGACACAAACAGATGAAATAAGATTATCTTCAGGAATCCAAGCAACATAAACCAAGCCACACCCAAGGAGAGCTCCACTGCACTTTTCTCCTCTCCGCCCACCCTCACCTCCCGCTACCAATACTTCCATGATTTTACCTCATAGGTGACCTGTTTTATTTTATAACTTTTCCCAGGGCTCCCTCTCCAGCAGTGCCCCTGCTCTCAAGTGTTTCCCCGTTAAGACACTGTTTTCTGCATATTTTACATCAGCCACTCTCCACTCTTCTTCCTGTTTTGTTTTTTCAAGCACAGGTAATTACTTTATATTTTATTTATTTAAATATTTAAGTAAATTTATTTATTTAAATCATGTATTTTGTCTTTTATTGTCCGTTAAGTGAGGAACACTTTCTGTCTTGTTCACTTCTGTTTCTGTGTAAGCTAAAGACATTGAGAATGTAAAATAAAATAAAATAAAATATAAAATAAAAATAAATAAAACAAAATTGTGGGTGGAAGGAAGAAAAAAAAAAGGAAGGTGTTCACAATAAGGTATCATAAATAACTGGCAGTTTAAACCTGCTGGGTGTGTTTGAATTTTAAAATAAAAAGTTAAATTTGAGGGCGCCTGGGTGGCTCAGTCAGTTAAATGTCCAAGTCTTCATTTAT
The DNA here is from genome assembly GCF_018350175.1 of Felis catus. NCBI lineage: Eukaryota > Metazoa > Chordata > Mammalia > Carnivora > Felidae > Felis > Felis catus. The sequence goes on from NC_058368.1 coordinate 126,254,217, forward strand.
GCTGAGGCCATGATCTCATAGTTCATGAGTTTGAACCGAGCATTGGGCTCTGTGCTGATAGTGTGGAGCCTGTTTGGAATTCTTTCCCTCCCACTCTGCCTCTCTTGTGTGCCTGCTCTACCCATCTCAAAAAATAAAGAAATAGGGGCACCTGGGTGGCTCAATCAGTTAAGCATCCGACTTCGGCTCAGGTCATGATCTCACAGTTTGTGGGTTTGAGCCCCGCATCGAGATCTGTGCTGATATCTTGGAGCCTGGAGCCTGCTTTGGATTCTGTGTCTCCCTCTCTCACTATCCCTCCCCTGTTCATGATCTCTCTCACTCTCAAAAATAAATCAACATAAAAATAATACATAAATAAATAAACTTAAAAATAATAAAATAAAATAAAAAGTTAAAATTTAAAAACCTGGTCCTTTTGAAATTTGGGTGTAGGGGGTGGAAATAAGGGACTGTCTGCATAGACTCTTTGCTTGGAACTGTAAAGAGAATTACCAATTACCAGTAATGACCAATTTCTGAGATAAGTTACCTCTTCCTAATAGTTCTCATTTTTCCAATATTTAAAGTCTCTTCACGGGGCGCCTGGGTGGCGCAGTCGGTTAAGCGTCCAACTTCAGCCAGGTCACGATCTCGCGGTCCGTGAGTTCGAGCCCCGCGTCAGGCTCTGGGCTGATGGCTCAGAGCCTGGAGCCTGTTTCCAATTCTGTGTCTCCCTCTCTCTCTGCCCCTCGCCCGTTCATGCTCTGTCTCTCTCTGTCCCAAAAATAAATAAACGTTGAAAAAAAAATTAAAACAAAAATAATAAAATAAAGTCTCTTCTGACTAAGGAAATTGGTGTCCGAAGTACATGAAAGTTAGCTTGTATTTGTTTTACAATTGAAAAAGTGGAAACAAAGAGAATGATGGATTCCATTGGCAGGGATCCATGAAACACTGGAGATGTTGGGGCTTTACCAAAGTTGGAACAAGAAGTAGGGACAGGAAGGAAGGGAAGCTTGAGGATTTCTAGTTTCAGGAATAAGAATTAAAATTTAAAACCCCAAGTTTCTTCCATTCCTTCATATGAGAAGCAGACTTGGAGCCACAACTAAAAAATCTTTGATAAAATTCAGGATGTTTTTAATTTCCCTACATTTACGTCCAGTTTGTTATTCATAAGGATTTTCAATAAAAGTCTCATAATGGAAAGAATATGTTTGCTTGTCTTGATGGTGCAAGGAAGGAGGATACAGAGACTCGTCTTATTCTGCATAGAGTGTCAGGCATAGGGAAGGGGACAGAGAAGAAAACTTGAATGACCCAAAGGGTGGAAGTACCTGCCAATAGAAAAAAAAGGTCAGGGAGAACCATTCTTGAGGCTGCCTTGGACTGAACTTCAGGAAGACCCAAGAGGTACTACTTGATTTCCTTGTAGTCATTCTCACCACCACCCTTGACCCAGAGTGTGGAAGAATGGTGCATCCGCTTTGATTTCTGGTGACTAGATTGTTTGCCTAAATGCAGATTCCTGTGCCTATACCATCCCAAAGAAATCAAACTCTGGAGGCATGCCTAGGAGTGTAAATAACTTTCATTTGGGGAGATACTGGTAGAAGGCTACAAACTGGGGCATCTGGGTGGCTCAGTCAGTTGAATGTCCAATTCTTTTCTTTTTATTTTTTTATTTTGTTTTCAACGTTTTTAATTTATTTTTGGGACAGAGAGAGACAGAGCATGAACGGGCGAGGGACAGAGAGAGAGGGAGACCCAGAATCGGAAACAGGCTCCAGGCTCTGAGCCATCAGCCCAGAGCCTGACGCGGGGCTCGAACTCACGGACCGCAAGATCGTGACCTGGCTGAAGTCGGACGCTTAACCGACTGCACCACCCAGGCGCCCCTGAATGTCCAATTCTTGATTTCAACTCAGATAATGATCCCAGGGTTCTGGCATCAAGCCCCGTGCACAGCGCTGCATCAAGCATGGAGCCTGCTTGAGATTCTCTCTCTCTCTGTCTCTCTCTCTCTCTCTCTCTCTGTCTCTCTGCCCTTCTCCCATTTGTGCTCACACTCTCTCTCCAAGAAAAAAAAAAAAGGCTACAAACTCCTAGTTATAAGATAATATGTTCTGGGCATCTAATATACAACATGGTCATTATGGTTAACAACACTGTATTGTGTACTTGAAAGTTGCTAAGAGAGTAAAGCTTAAATGTTTTCACCACATACACACAAGGTAGCTACGTGAGGTGATAGATGTGTTAACTAACCTTACTGTGGTAATCATTTCATAATATGTATGTACATCTAAGCATCACACCATATATCTTACCCTTTCACAATGTTATGTTATGTGTCAATTATATCTCAATAAAGCCAGAGATGGAAAGATATAAATAAATAAATACATAAATACATAAATCCACTAATGATTCTAATGCACACTGAAGTTTGCATCTGGGTCCTGGAAAACAATGAAAAGGAATTGACTGTTTATTCATGAAACTACTTCACTGGTACTCTTAGCCTCTATGGTATTGAAAGCACTCACAACTTCAGTGTGTACATAGGAGTTCTAGCCTAATTTTAAGTGGCATGCATCTCCTTAAGCTACTGGGTCATTGTAGTGGACAAGTGAGAGGATTTTCTCTACAGGTTCATCCAGAGATTTTTCTGGAACAGAAGTTCCACTGTGAATAAATGGCACAAAAGACACCAGAGAAACTGGGGTGGGAGTGGGCCTCCCAACTTGGTCATCTGGACAAGAGGAAAGGGTGAACAAGAAGCCGCTCTTGTGATGATAAAATGTGATGATTGCAGCAGAATCTTTTGATGCTGTGTAATGCTATGTATGTCAAATCTTGCAGTTGGCTTTGTACCTGGCCCTGAGCATTTGCGCCGGCTCCAAGAAAAATAATTACTTCCTGCCAACTATAGTTCTTGGGGCCTCAGACAGTTTGTTGTGCTTTTTTTTTTCTTTTTCTAATTAAAGGACTAGAGAGACCACAAATGAGATTTATTTCCTTTATAACTCACATAATATATTCCAATCCCAAATGCCACTCTCCAAATGTGGCAGGAACCAGCTTGTCAGTCCTGAGATTTCTCTGTGAGCATCTCTTTGTTTTTAACTGCCAGAGTGGAGACCTAGGGACAGAGGAAGGATAATAACTGCTAAGAGACCATCTAATCTGTTGCTACATGCGTCCACCTTACAGGTTTTTCTCTAAACTTTCACAACGTTCTTAGGGAAGCTCTTCAAGTTATAATTATTGCACTGTGCTTACATGCCTAGATTTTAAACAAGTTTCAAAAGAGCTTCTCTTTAACAAGGCATAATACATTATTTTCAGATTTTCTAAAACATATGGCCATTTCGCTCAGACCAGGGATATGAAATTATGTCTTGTTTCACTTAAAGAGAGAGGCGGTAGGGTGGGGAATCTATCAGACATTGGCAAGAATATGGAGCAAATTGTATCTCAGTTGTTCCTCTTGCTTCAGAGAAAAACAATAAAACTTTATGGTATATTAACACCTCCCTTAGCAAAAAGGCTTAAACTAAATGAAAACAAAATTAACCTACGATCTTTCTGTACTTCTTACTGTGAGAACTAGAACAACATTGGGTAAACTGTATACCATCCGCTTAAGCACTATGTAAACTAATGGGTTGTAGACTGCTCACTGGAAGAAACTTTAGAGATTATAGATACTTTTCTTCAGATTACTCAAGTGATCATTGAGAACTAAAAGACTTAAGTGGCTTCCCCATGATCTCACCATTATTTAGTGGCTGAGCTAGGACCAGAACCCAGATTCTCTGAAGACTTATCCTGGACTTCGACCATCTCCTTAAAATTAAAATGTAAATAAATGTAAAATGTAAATAAAAGCCCTCCTTCTGGAAGGAGGCAGCCCAATGCAAACAAAGAAGGAGCACTTTGGAGTCTGAGGCATCAGAATATAGACTCTGATTTCATTACTAGCTACAAAGGAAAGTTATGTAGCTACCTGAGTCGCAATTTCCTTCACTGAAAATGAGGATGTAACTCAGTGCACATAGTGGCTTATTCAACAAATATTTGAGTAGCTACTTGGAGCCAATCACTATTTTAAAGCCCTGAGAATACAGCAGTGAACCAGCTGAGAACTCATGCTATGGTGAAGTTTATATTCCAGTGGGCACATAGGGACAATAAGTGAATGAGCAGGTAAAGTATATGGCACATCTGATAGTTACAAGTGCTATGGAGAAAAATAGAGAATGGACATAGAGATTACCAGGCCAGAGAGGGACGGGCACATGAGTATGTGTAATTATAAGTAAGGTAGTCTGGGAAGGCCTTGCTGATAGAAGGACATCTGAAGAGATGCATGAGAAGGGGGGGAGATAATGACACTGCAGAAAAACAGCAAGCCAAACCCCCTTGAGGGAGAGCACACTGGGTCTATTGGAATGACAGCACAGAGGTCCTACAGCTGGAGCGAAGTGAACAGAATGAAAGTGGCGTGAGATGGGGCCTGGGTAGTGGCCTGGGGGATGTCTCCTAAGGGCTGTAGCCACTGTAAGCAGCTTGGCTTCTCTTTATGTACAATGGGAGGCTACTTCAATGCTTTGAGAAGAAAAGTGCCAGAACTGGACTTATATTTTAGAAGGACTTCCCTGGCTGCTGTGTTGGAATGAACCATAAAGGCAATAAGTGTAGAAGCCAGGAGACCGATTAGGATAATATCCCAGGAAAGAGATGATAAACAGAAGAGATCAGATTTTGGGTAAAATCTGAAGAGATACTCAACAAGTTTTGCTGAGAGATTAGAGATAGACTATGAGAGAAAGAGGGGTCGAACATGAATCCGAAATACTTTGCCCCACTGTTACAAGGATGTAACAGAACTCGGGAGACACAGGTGTAGGGGGAGGATGGATTCTAGACAATTGGGAAGACTGCTGACCATCTGGATGAAGGTAGTGCACACCCAGGCACCTGGAGGTGAAGTTCAGGGAAGAGGGTCAACGTTGGAGAGCCATCAGCCTATTTAAGGCCATGAGACTGGCAGAATCCTTTCGGGGGTGAGGGAGTATAACCGGACTAAGTCCCAGGATACAACATTTAGATGTTAGGAACATATGGAAAATAGGAGAAAGGAAACTGACTAGCAGAGGGCAGTGAGATGGCAGGATGAACAGGAGTGTACTCTAAGCCAGAAGACAAGAGAAGAATGCCTTTCTATTAGGAGGGAGTGGTCACCTGTGTTCAGTGTTACTGATAGCTAAGAAAAGACAAGGCCTAGGAAATAACTATTGATTTAGACTAGATGAAGGTGATGATGGGCTAAATGATGGAAGCAAAGGCCTAAATGGAGTGTGTCCAAAGATAATGGTAAACTTGGGATGAAAAGTTAATGAATCAATAGCGAAATGAACAAAACTGCACACTAAAGAGCTCACAGAAAAGAAACGCATGTGGCAGACAAAATGCAAAACATAAAAGAGTGTGCTTAACCTCACTCATAATAAGGCGAATGTGTAATTATTATCTCGTGAAATTATATCCCAATTCAACCAGCATATTTTGGAACTCTAGAAAATAATCTACAATTAATATGGGAAAGTAAACATTCATGGATACGATGAAAATAGCTGACTTTTTTGAGACTTCCCACCCAGAGGACTTACTGCACTTTGGTAACAAGAGTGGCCTTTGGAACAACCTAGGTTTGAATCTTGGATCTTCTACTCATTACTGAGCCTCTCTGTGACTTCAGCTACCTCAACTGTAAATGGGTCTTTTATTTGTACCATCCATTAGCGTTGCAAGGACCTTCGTTTAATGCTTGGCTTATAGCAACAATGATAGACAACGTTTACTGGGTGTTTATTATGGATGAGTCATTGTTCTAAGTATTTCATATTTCTTTCTTTTTCTTCATAGCAAACCTAGAAGGAGGCCAAGGTACCAAGATTCATACCTAGATCGGTAAGGGAATCATGAAACATAAACACTGAGCTCTTAGCTACTGTCCTGTGCTGTATCAAATAATATTATGAGAAAAAAACTCATCTTACCAAAATGACATACTGTAAGGTAACAAACATTAAAACAATAGAGCACCGCTACCAAAATTGACCTGTATGACAATACAGAAAATCTAGGAGTATATTTAGTTATATGTATTGATTACATAACAATTTCACAGTAAATAAAGCAAGATCCTGAAAACAATCGGAAAAACTTGTATTGATCTGACTAATAGACATGATCTGTATATTAACAAAGTTCACAAATAAAGGGCAAATGGCCATAAGCACTTAAATGTTTTATAAGAATCAGTGAGTTATTTACCTAGATTCATTTCATTCAGCAAAATAACACTTTATGAATTCACTTCTTTATTTTTTGGAGATAAGTTTCATCGGGGGAGAAGAAATCTCAGGAGTAAATACTGCTTGGAAATTTTTGCTTAAACCTCAGTGTGTATGTAGGGATTTTAATATTGTACAAAGTTGTGGCAGGCAGAAATAGTCACTAGATCAATGTAACCCACTAGAATATAACATTTTGAACTCAGCCTGGACTAGGTTGGTTTTTTTCTCAGACATTTGTTCCCTCCATAAGCTTTCTAGTTTCATTTCTTCCCATTCTCCCTGTGCCCCTCATACCACCTTGTACTTTCTTCTTCTTTCCTTTTTTTTTTAAATTATGAATTCACTTCTTTTCTAAATTAGCCGTAATCTAGATAGCCTAGGTTAGAAAGGTTGAATTTGATTTACCCAAGTGTTGGTCTACATTTTGGAATGTTTAGTATATAGATAACATGTCAGTCTGTTAAGGCTGTTTTTATTAAGTACCACATACTGAGCATCTTAATCAACAGAAATTTACTGTCTTATCGGTTAGATCAGAAGTTCCAAATCCAGGTGTTACTATGGTTGTTCTCTTCTAAAGGCTAAACTGGAAAGATGCATTCCAGGCCTCTCTCCTTGGCTTGTAGATAGCCTTCTTCTCTGTCACTCCACATCATCTCTCTCTGTGTGTCTCTGTGTTCAAATTTCCCCGTTTTATAAGGACATCAGTTATGTTGGATCAGGGTCCTCCCCAGTGACCTTCTTTTAACTTAATTGCATACATAAAGACCTTACCTCCAAATAAGGTCACATTCTGAGGTACTGAGGATTATAACTCCAATATTTCTTTTTCGAGGGATATGATTTAACTCATAATACTTAATATTTGAGTCTAAAACAAAATAGCCATGAGACCCTTTCGGAAGCTGTTCTGTTGGCCTCGGGGATACTTTCTTAAGCAGGTCCCTGTCCATTAACCATGCACATCTAATCCTCTTTGAGGATTTTTCAAGGTATATTTGAAACTTCAACACAACCTTCTTCTGGATGACATCAAAGAGTCCATTCTTCATTTTGCACAAACACAAACCCTATCAAGATGAACAAAACACATTTCTTGGGCCTGGCCCAGTATTTCCACAGTTGTATAAGAACAACTTTAGTGTTTCAAAACTTCCATAGCATGAAGCACGCACAGCAATTAAATATACAACACACTCCTTCACAACAACATGGAAATCACAACGGGGAAATGAGCACCTTACGTGCAAGGCAGGAGGAAGTGGGTTAGGGAAACAAAGATTGGGCGTGGGCAAGAATCAGTGGAAATATGAAGGAGAAGTGAAATCTCTGTCCCATAATCCCCAGATATGTGAGGTCACAGTCCTAGATCCAGTCCCACCACACCCCCAAACCTCAACAATGCAACTCCTCAGCTATCTTGTGGATTATCAACTGTGAGGGGGAAAGCCTCCTGTGGTGAGCACAGATATTCATCTCTTTATCACCCACTGTGGAATCGGGGGTCATCAGCTTCATCCCTCAGTCCCCTTCCTTTTATTTTATCAGCACGCACTCACATTATCATTTTCCAAATTTACCACCCATTCATCTGCATCCCTCCCATTGTCAAGTTTGTACAGGATGCCATTATCTCTTGCCTAGACCACCACATATAGTCGACCCTCGAACAACATGGTTTTGAACTCTGGGACCACTTATACATGGATATTTGTTTTCTGCCAAAAGCTTTATTGTTTCCATTTGGTCTATGGCTTGGGAGAGGGCTCCAGGGTGGTTGAAGGGCTGCCTGGTGGCCTCAGGAAGAGGCTCAGGCAGAAGCTCTGACACCAGGGAAGAGCCAGAGGGCCCCTCGGAGAAAGGCGGTGCCTGAGGGGGGAGTCAGGTGAGGAGGTGCCCCCTGCCCCGCCGGCGGGCCGGCCCACGGGGTCAGGCAGGTGGTGTCCATCTTCGCGATGGGCGGCACCTGCGCAGCTGGCCGAGGTCCCGCAGGTGGCCCGCAGACGCGGGTGGGTGGGTGCGGGCAGACGCCACGTCCGCGGACGCACAGGACGGGATTCGGGATCCTCCCGGCCGGGCCGCTGCCTTGGCGTCCGGAGGTCGATCCCGCTCACGCGCGCGGCTCCTGCACGTCCTGGAAGAAGCGCTGCGGCCCCGCCTGGCTGGCCTGTTCCAGCGACGCGGGGACCCTGGAGCTTCTCATCTCGCAACGTGGCCTGCGTCCACAGAGCCACGTCCTCCCCTTGGAAACAGCGGCCCAGACAGAGGTGAGTGCGGGAGACGCGCAGAGGCAGGTGGGCCAGGCGGTGGACGCGGCTGCCACCCGGGTGGCATAATTCTGACGCATGTGGGAGCTCGTGCTGGTGCACAGGAAAGGGGCCAAGTGCGGAAATCGGTGTTGGCTCTTCGGGGAGGCACAGGATGGCTGAGAAGGTGGTTCCGAAGGTTGCGACTGCAAAAGAGGTTGCAGGGTGCTGGGAGGCTGGAGGCCTCCTAGGGTCTGTCTGTTCCTTCCAAGCAGGGTTGAAGCAAGAGACAGACCTACAGGACTACCACCTGGTGCACTGACCACTAGATCCAGATTTCTTAATGTGCAGTACTGTAAATGTAATTTCTGATTTTCCTAATAACATTTTGTTTTCTCTACTTTATTGTGAGAATGTAGTGTATATAATACATATGCCCTGCAAAATATGTGTTAATCAGTTGATTATGTTATTGATAAAGCTTCCACTCAACACGAGACTATTAGTATAAGTTTTGGGGGAGTCAAAATTCATAGATTTTTGAGCCTCTGACCCCCATGCTCTTCAGGGGTGAACTGTACACTCTTGTGTCTGACTTCAACATAACCCCAGGCTAATCTCTTGTCCTCTGAGCAGACTCTGACCTACTTGAAAATCTTCAATGAGCTTTTAAATAAAACCCACTGTACTTAACCATACTTGCACCCCCGATCCTGTATTCCATCATTTTATTCCACTTTCCCTCTTGCCCACTGTATCCAAAATCTCTGTTTTACTTTTATTTCCTTGAATATTCCAAATACTTGCTGGTCTTAGGACTTTCATATATTCTCTTCCCTCTTTCTGGAATTCTTGCTAATATTCAGCCTACATGCTCTGATAAATTATACTAGTTGTGAAAACAGTGAATGGCCTCTCCACCCCATTGGTAAGTACTGCTACCCCATGCCCCTGCATACCCCTACATACATCTACCTGCCCCTTTCCTAGAATCCCCTGCACTTCCATGAAACCCAGCAACTAAAGGAATAATGGCTGGCCCTCTGTGAGGGCTACAAGATCCTGTATTGGTTAGGGTTCAGCCAGAGAAACAAAGCCAATAGCAGATATATATTACGGGACTTATTGCAAGGAATTAGGTTATGCAGTTGTGGGGTTGACAAGTCAGAAATCCGTGGGGCAGGAAGGGCAGACCGGAAGCCTCAGGCACAAGTCAGGGCTGCAGGCCATAGAATTTTTCTTCTTCTGCAAAGCCTCAGTTCTACTCTTAAGGCCTTTCACCTGAGTGAATCAGGCCTCTCCTTAAAGTCAACTGATTATGAACAGTAATCACGTCTACAAAATACCTTCATAGCATCACTTAGATTTGAATAACTGGGGACTATAGCCCTAACTAAAGTAACACGTAAACTCAACATCAGAAGTGTTGTTGCAGGTCATGATCTCATGACCTGATCTTTGGCTCAGGTCATGATCTCATGGTTTGAGAGTTTGAACCCCACATAGGGCTCTGCACTGATAGTACATAGCCTGCTTGGAATTCCCTCTGTCTCTTTCCCTCCCTCACCCCCTTCTCTCTCTTTGCACCTCCCCTGCTTGTGCTGTCCGTCTGTTTGTCTGTCTCTCTCTCTCTCTCTCTCTCTGAAAATAAATAAACTTAAAAAAAAAAAAAAGTGTTCCAACACTGTGGTTGCTGGTTATCTGCTGGAAGTTCAGTATTTTTAATCTCTTCCTTATCTGAACTGTCCCCTTATCTTATCCCTTGCTCTTTGGATGGTGGACACCTTTTCTACTTTGTATCCTCTAGAACCCCAGTTTAAATATCATCTACTCACAGAGAGTTCTCCTTAGTAGTCTCTCTGTGTAGGTCCTCCTGCCACCCAGGAAGAACCTACACTCTATTGTTTGTCTTCACTGCACTTATCACAAGTTAACTGTGTGTTTTCTTTGTTTACTGATTTTTATCTGTCATTCCCATAAAACTGTGTGTCCTGTGAGTGCTGAGACTTTCATCTGTACAACATTAAATACTAAGAGTTAAAATTGCCATGACTGAGACATAACAGGAGCTCAATTAATATTTGTCAAAGGAGCAAATGTAATCAGAGATTACTATGATTTGAGATACAAAGTCCCAGCTTTGTATCCATTTATACCTCTTCTTCGGACTTACCCCGAAGGTGAAGGTACCTTCTGTGTTCAAAGTCCCACTTAATCAGGTCATTGTTCTGGCACAAGCAGAGGTTCAATGCAAACACATTGGTGACTCATTGCTTTTAGAGGAAACCGTGTAGAAATGCCTGATATTAACTAAGATCCACCATGTGGGTTCCTTCAGCAAATATTTTTATTCACATACACACCCCTCAGTCTTATCTCTAATGTCTGACCTGAGTCCACTCCCACTGGAATAAAGGGTTTTTGTTAGAATTTCTGATTCGATGTTAAATGACTGTCAAGAAGAGTAGATAGAACTCACGAGCAGATGTTATGGTGTTGACTCTCCTTCTTAGCGGGCCCTGGAGTAGGACATGATCCAGCCAAAGGCACAGATACAGAATCTCAGTAATTGAAGCGGGCTCCTGAAGCCCACTCTCACCGCATCTCATCAGGAATTACAAAGGGATCCTCCAGATTGCTCAGAATTTCATTAATTTCCCACATCCATCATTCTAATCTTTTTCTTCTCTTCTGACCCAGTGGTATATTTACGAGATGTCTGCCCTCAGCTTTCTTGTTCTGTGTCTGGGATCGTGGACAGCAAAGTGTGCTGTATTGGTGGATTCTTTTCTATGTTGAATAAAAGTTTTATAGCACTTCTTGATGAAGTGGACATTTCCCCCTCTGCTTACTTGCTAACACATACAGGCCTTGAGTCACCAGTGATAAAGCTTTTAGGATGCTTGGGAATTTGATGGTCTTTGCACTATTCTAATTTCCTAGGATAAAATGAGGCACACAGATACTGTCTTAGAAGAGCTTTCTATGTTGGAGCAAAAATAGACAATTTTAGAAAGTGATAAAGCTATTTCTGTCCACAGCAAAATTGCATGGTTCTGTTTAAGTCATAATGATGACTCTAGATCAGGGAGAGTAGAATGTGATTCAGAGTGTATCACTGATACACTGTCCTATAGATTATCTAAAACAAGCCATTAAGCACTAATATCCTTACAAAATTCCCTCCATATTCCTAATTTTGTTCAGCTGCCCTTCTCAATCTGTTTACCTGGCATGAGAATATGAAATATTACAGTATGATATGGCTAAGGTCAATCAGGAGAATATTACATCTACCGCAGGACATAGATACCTGCCCAAGACAGAATTATAAAGTAGATGAAGTTTAAAGTTGGGGCCTCCAGCCCAAATATAGACTGTTTGTTCACCTGAAGATTTTTTTGGTCTTCCCCCTCAGGAGCCAAAGGTTCCTTGCTCTTTCTCTTTAAGACATAACTCAGATCCTTTGTAATACCGTCCATAATCACTTTTCCCTTCTCTAAATTCCTGAAACCCAGTTGGTTCCTATTATGCCAACTTGTCCTGTTATTTTTCATTATAGGTTTATTTCCTTGTTCCCAAATTAAATTATGAATTCCTGAGGGGCATGGCTCTATTTTCTGTCTTTGTTTCCATACACCCCGTGGCATAGATAGTTTGCCAATTCCTTCTAGACAAAAAAAAAAAAAAAAAAAAAAAAAAAAAGAGGTTGTGGCAGAGAATACTTGGTTGTTCATCAAAATTTGCTTTCTCTTCTTTCTAGATGCATAGTTAAACTGTATTTCCCAACCTCCTCTGCAGGGAAATCAAGCCCTGGGTGGTCTATGCAGCTTCTAGGCTTATTCCATTTAAACATCTTATGTTTCCCTTACCCTCCTTCTTTTTCTCTACTTTTGGTAAAAATGAGTCCTTAGGGATTACCAAAACCACAAGATGGAAGTAGCTTAGATCCTGAAATCACCTTGTTGAGGAAGTTCTCCACAGCCCATTAGGAGCATGAATGCGGTTTCTTGTGTTAGGAAATATTTTGTGGACACTTCTATGGCTCAAACATCTGCCTTGGACTCTTGATACACATGAAATACACACTGATTGTGTTTGAGAGGTCACATGTTTGTGGATTTACTTATTATAGCAACTTCCAGTCATTCTACTGAACCTAGTAATTTTTGTAGAAAGAACCTGAACTGGGTTAAACTCTTTGCTCTCCCACAATGACTAAACTGTGATTTAAGGTGAGTTATTTAATTTCTCTGAGCCTCAGCTTCATTGTCTGTACAATATAGGTGATTATAGCAATGACCTCAATCAGTTTGTTAGAATTATGTCAGTGCACACAATCCCTTACACCAATGCCTGGTATCTAATGCGCACTCAGTGAAGATTAGTTCAGTACTGCTGTGATGTGTGCTTAGGATTAGAGCTCTTAAACATTCATCCCTGGCAGGGATCTAAGATTTTAGGTTAGAGTATGCAAGGACTTCACATTAGGCCCATCTGTGTCTAACCAGATAATTGGGGATAATTATGCTACTATTTAGGTCAAAGGTACTCTCCTTTCTAGGCTGGGCTATTCAGGAGCTAAGGAGTAAGTCTGATCTTCCATTGGGTATTAATGACAAAATGGTAAGTTGTTCACCTAATCATTGAGGGAAAATAGAGCAAGGTGGATGAAGTGGACATTTGGTTGATGTAGTCAAGTTAAATTTAGATGGAGAACTGAAATAGTTATTATCTCTGCTGATGGGTCCCTTATACTAGAGTTCCCAATACACAGCACTCTCTAATGCAGTATGCAATAAGCAAGATTGAATAAAGCAAAACTTAATTAGGCATGTATTTGTAGGCTGAATAAATCTTTGACATCTGCTTATAGACAATTTTAGGTTTCTTGCCTTAATATATTTATTCCTATTTAGTTAACATTCTGTCTTCAAAGTTTGAACATATAATTTATTTATCATCTCCAAAATCTATTCCTTCTATTTTCAGGACATTTAACTTAAAAAAAAAAAAGAGAGAGAGAGGTGTGGAAAGTGGGAGTTTGCAGTAATTTGTCCTAAGACAAAAGTTGTGAAGGGATGCCTGGGTAGATCAATCAGTTAAGCATCAGACTCTTGATTTGGGGTCATTCCCTGATGTCAGGGTTTGTGGAATCAAGCCTTGTGTCGTGCTCCAAGCTCACAGCTTGGGATACTCTGTCTTTCTTCTCTCTCTGCCCCTCTCCCATTCACGTGCATGCATGCTTTTTCTTTCTCAAAATAAAGGAAGAAACTTTTTAAAATTAAGTTGTGTATCCAAATAAAATTTTAAGATTTGAAATCATGTTATCCTCTGCTACAGTTTTCTCCCAAGGAAGGCACAAATTTGGCATTTTTTAATTTTTTATGTAAGGAAAAAATAAAGTTTTTAAAAAGCCGGCTTCTTAAGTCCATCACCCAAATCTGGAAACCAGGCAAGAAAAGATTTTTGAAACTGACTGCATATTGATGGATATTGTATCATGGCCTGTAGTTAAAAAAGCAAATTACACCCCCCACCATGAAATCCACCTAATGTCCATGAACAGGGAAATTGTTGGATAAATTACACACACCACACACACACACACACACACACACACACACAAACACACACACACGTGTGGTATAATTCCATATTTTTAAAATTAAAATCAAAACCAAACAGAAAATAAATTGCATATATTTGTGAATATTCTTTTAATATAATTAGTAATATATTTTAGAGAAAGTTTTGAAAAATAAACATAAACTTTTTCATGTTGATTACTCAGGGGCACAGATAATCAGGGCTGTGATTGGAGTGTGTTAGCTTTTTTTGTGGACTCCTATATTGTTTAATAGATACAATAGGAAGATATTACTATTGCAGTGTTAAATAATTTATAAGTCTTAAGAGGTCTTTAAAGGTGGAAGGCATTCCCAAAATGTGAGAGGATAAGAGTACCCATTGAAACAGATATTTGAAGACTTCCTAGGATTTTACAAAGCTTTAGTATGATAACTTGTGTCTCTCCTCCCTGAATCTACTTTTCACGTAATTGTATCAGAAATCTGCAATGTGAGGGATGGTCACTAAAGCAACAAGGCACATTGATTTCAAAAATCATGTGAAACAGAGTATATTGCAACTTCGAATAGAAAAAATAGTTTACTGTAAGCTTATGTGAAATAAATGAATCTTTGGATTATTAGTAAGAAAAGGTATTCCATATTCCATTATGAGGGAGGAACAGAGGAATGAAGGAAAGAAAAAAAGGAAGGAAAGAAATAAAGAAACAAAGAAGGCAACTAATTCGGTAGCTCAACTGCCATTTCTACTGCTGTTGGTTGTAGGAGATCTAAAGCATTAGGGTCAAAAATAGAAGAGAAACAGATGTGACGGAAGTAAGCCAGAGTTGCAGAGTATCTCATGAGGTACAGTACAGAGGTGGGATGTCAGGCTAAGTTGAATTTGAGGACTTGCCTATCCCCCCCTGCTTTCATCAGAGCATGGTAAATTTAATTGGTACGAGGGTTCTAGAGTTGCAGTAGCCCTGCAATTGGGTTGGTCCTACTTCCATCTCCATTATGGATATGGCCACCGCCCAGAGATACTGTGCATGTAGGATACTGTCAGCTGAAGTGGAAAATTACCCCAACCATATAAGGGCCCAGGTGCCTTGTGAGTTCATGGAGTGACTATGGATGTCTCAGTGATGACATTCCTCATCACTCCAAATTTATGAGCAGCTACCAATTGGAACTAGATGCATAAAACAATCCCTCCCCAGCACTGTATGGAGGAATGGAATATAACCTGAATGGGGAAGCCCAGAATTTAAAAGTGTACCAGAATGGAGAGGATAGGGAGGATAACAGGAGTGAATCACAAAGAGAAGGGACATTCGGCCTGCCTTTTCAAAAATGGGCTGATAGGTAGGAGAGAATATAAAATATGAATGATATAAACTGGGAGAATGGTCTTAAGGAAGCCAGACATGTCAGAGAGAAAGCAACATGATTAAAAAGAGAGGGTTATGATTCCATCCCTATAATTTGGATTATTTAAGAGACAATACATTTTAAGAGGAGGCCACAGAAGGGACTCTTTGTCCAAACATAAGATGTCAAGATTTTGGATCAACTCTATTATCTTGGTAAAGAAGAGGTGACTTTGTAAGCTAAGGAAAATGAGGGCTTTTCAGAACAGGCTGGCAAGGAATCATGCCCCTTGGCAAGTTTAGATTTCCTCTCCAAATCTCACATATTTGTTTAGGGCCAAATCCAACCTTTTGTTTTCAAACAATGCTGTATTCTAAAGCTCTTCAAAGGAGAATCTTGCCTCCTGGATGGGCCTGAAATCTCACAAAGTGAGTGAAAAAGACTTGCGTGGAGTCATATAGACAGAAAATCTGGCCCATCAATTTTCTGGGCTTCTTTCTTACAGCACAGAATGTTTGGGGGAAGCCAGGGGCTGTGTAGCCCAGCCCAAGATGCAGGAAGGCTGGCTCCCAGGTGAGCCGCAGCCAGACTCAGGCGACCATGTCCTCTTCCTCCATCTTACCAAAGTGAAGCCTTTTACAAAGGACTAGAAGAGAGGGTGTCTTTCACCTGTCCCCCTCAGATTTGTTTGAATTGCTCATTCTTAAAAAATAGAAAAATTCAATTGCTTAAATTATCTATTTAGGACCAATGAAAATAGGGACCTTATTTTAAACATGGTATATAAGTAATGACCATAGTGTTCTATGTTAACTAAGAATCTTTATCTAAATGTTAATGGATGGCAGTATAAAAAATCATCCAAGGGGCCACTCTGAAACAGGGGAACATGTAGGCAAACAAATAAGGAGCAGAGATGCAAGAAAAAAGTCAATAGGTATGACTTACATTCCTTGAAATAAGTGCCTTCTCCACTTCATCCCTCTTCCACCATTTCCCACTAAAGTTTTTAATACTTTTTCCTCATGTAAAACTATTAACTGACGTCATTAATTATACAAAACAGGAAGGCAAAGAAAGTTGAAGAACTACTGTAAGTTATATTACTTTCCATTAAATATTAAATGAATAAGTATGAAAATATTTAAAACATCTAAGTGTTTGAAACAAGGATCACAAATAGTTTTAGCACAATTAGAAGAATTCAGAGAATTCACCAAATTACTTTCCTATGCAAAAAAGTTTTCTTATATAGTTTGTTAGAACAGATCTGAAACTAAGAGTCTCCCAACTGCAAGCTATTATCTTCTTCTACTTAGCTCTGTGGTCTTGGGAATAGTTATTGCATATTTTCATGCCTCAATTTCCTCAACAATGAAATGGGCATCAGACTGATGTCTAATTCATAGGACTTTTATGAGGATTAAGTAAATTAATGTATTTAAAATTCATAGAAGAGTATCTGATACATGGTAGGTACTTTATAAATATTAGCTATTACTGTTTTCCACCTTGCCTTCCTCTTAATTTACTACTTAAAACAATGTTTCACAGTAATGCTTTTGAGTTGTTGAGTTACGGGAAATATAGAATTAGATGGTAGTGTATTTTGGATAGGAATCAGAAAATTTTGTTTATTTTCTTTCCTATTCCCAAAAATGATTTTTTGTAGAGCATCTTTCTTCAAGCCCACATTACTTCTTAAAAAATCAATAAAAGTTGTAGTGATTAGGTAGCCAAAATATATGGAAGAAGGAATATGTTTTCCATCTCCTGTCCCAAATTAGACATTGAGTCCAGGGTGTGCCATTCACTGCCATCGTAATTATCATGACAAAGTCATTTGGAATAAGTTGAGCTGACAAATTGAACTAGGGAAAAATACATATCCATTACTCACACACCACTTGAAATGCCACCTCCTCAGTGAAGTCCTTTCTAATCCCACCCATCAGAACAAATAGCTTCATGATCAGTGTTCCAGTGCATCTTTATTTATACTTTGGGCACTGATCATTTTAGTCTGTGCATTGTTCTTTCATTGCACTAAATTGCAGACTCCCAAAAGCAGAATCTATGTCTTACTCATCTATTTTCCCAGAATGTAGACTACCTTACAGTAGTTTTTTTTTTTTTATGTTTATTTTTGAGAAAGAGACAAAGAAGCGGGGGGATGCAGAGAGAGATGGAGACACAGAATCAGCAGTAGACTCCAGGCTCTGAGCTGTCAGCACAGAGCCTGACATGGGGCTTGAACCCATGAGCTGTGAGATCATGACCTGAGCCGAAGTCGGACGCTTAACCGACTGAGCCACCCAGGTGCCCCTAGATTGCCTCACAGTAGTTAGAGGTATGGAGTCAGATCTATTGAATCTAGTTCATAGAAAAGTACTATTGTTTATTGAGCATGTATTGTGTATTCAAAACTGCTAAATTCATAATGACTGTGTGAAACATCATTGTTTTCATTTAATGGGTGAGAAAAACTGAGGCCCAGAGAGGTTAAGGGCTTTGCTCAAGGTCACACTGTGTGTGGCAGAAACAGAATGTAAACCCCAATTCTATATGATACTGCTCCTTGGTAAGAAGAAAATAAGGATTGAATACTCCTTATTTTTTACTACTTAATCCCTGAAAATCCTTTCTGAAACATTTTCCAACTGTAGGAATGCTTCCTCTTCAGGTCAGTCATTTTGAAATATTTTACCTCGATGTGACACTGAATGTTTGATGTGAATGTCACCAATATCAAGAAGATGGCCAGTACCACTCCCCACTGGGCAGTAATGAAAACCCCAGCACATTAGCCCTTTGAAAAGTTCTTGTAGACTGACATGATTGTGTAGATTGGTCTGGCTTTGTTTTCTTCCTGTCAATGACTTGCTGCTGCATCTGTTATGATACACCTTATGTAGGCTATCACAACAATGCCCATACTGGTAGAACTTGTCTGTGTATGATCGTGGGATTGGCTTCCAACTACCTCTCAGAACTATAACACGGACCGCCTCTTTTCCAGCCACTGCTAGCAACCCTACACAAATGTGATACATTAGTACTTGAGACAAGTCTGTTAAATTCCGCTGTGACCTTTCAAAGGCTATAATCTGAAAATCATATTGAGTCCCTGAAATATGCTGCTTCCCCCAGTTTCTTGATTTATACAATCTTTTAGTAATTCTTCTTTTAAACTCTTAGCCTTTTTGTAACCTTCTGTTTGATTATCCTTTGCAAATTCTTGGAAATATCTGACTATATAACTTTATCGTACTAAGCAGAATGGTGCCCTTTTTAGTTATGCATGTGATGGCTG